>NW_006774591.1:968791-986851 GCF_000442215.2 Lipotes vexillifer
TTCCTTCCTTCTTTCCTTCCTTCCTTCCTTCCTTCCTTCCTTCCTTCCTTCCTTCCTTCCTTCCACCTTTCCTTCCTTCTACCTTTCCTTCCTTCTTTTCTTTCTCATTTATGATCTGTCAGACACTATGGTCAGAGCTAGGGATACAGAAAAGAATGACACAGCCCTTGCCCTCACGGTGCTCACTGTCTAGTCAAGGAGACAGACACATAAACTGTTGTTCACAATGCGGTGTGATGGAGGTATGCATTCAGTTTTATGAGAGCCCTTAGAAGGGGCATCGAGCCCATTCCTGGTGATTCAAGGAGTGTTCAGAGAAGGTGAATCCTATGGTAATCAATCAAGGATGAGTACAGATTAGCTCAGTTTTGGTAGAGTATTGATGGACGATATTCCAGGAAGAGAAAACAGCATGAACAAAGGTCTAAAAGCAAGAAACTACATGGGACATTCAAGGAACTAACAAAATCATTGTGGTCAATTAAAGAGCTGGGGGAATAGGGTTGGTAGAGTGGCATTAGATGAAACAAAAGAGGTAAGAAAGAACCATAGCATAGAAGACTCCAAGAGAAATGGATAGGCATTCATGGGTTTTCAACAAGGAAGAGATATGGTCAGATTGGCATTTCAGAAATGTCACTGTGGCTTCAGTGTAGAAAATGGATTGGAGAGGATTCTCAGAGTAGGAAGGCCAGTTAGGAAGTTGGTGCAGTAGCTCAGATGAGAGATAATGGTGACTTGACCTGGGATGTTAGCAGTGGATGTGGAGAACACCGAATATATTTGGATTATACTTTGGAGGCATGGTTTATAGGAATTGGTACTGATTAGTTGTTGAAGAGTTGAAGGAGAGGGAAAAGTCAAAATAAGGATGCAGGTAGGCAAGGATATCTTAAACAGGACACACTCACAAAACTATAAAATGAAAGAGTGGGACTTCCCTGGTGGTCCAGCGGGTAAGACTCTGCACTCTCAATGCAGGGGGCTTGGGTTCAATCACTGCTTGGGGAACTAGATCCCGCATGCATGCAGCAACTAAAAGATCCCTTGTGCCGCAACTAAGACCCGGCACAGCCAAAATAAATAAATGAATATTTTTTAAAAAATAAATAAAACGAAAGATTGACGTATTGACTTCATTAATATTACGAACTTCTATTCGTCCAAAGATGCCATTCAGAGAGTGCAAAGGCAAGCAACAGACTAAGCAGAAGATATTCACTTACATATATCTGTTGGATAACTCATGTCTAGAATATAGAAAGAAATTCTACACATCAAGAAGGCAACCCAGTTTAAAGTTTGGATAAAAGACTTGAATAGTCACTTTACATGAAGACTTTCACATGGCCAATAAGCATATGAAAAGGTGATCGAAAAAAACCTTAAATAAAAAACACTATTAGTTATTAGGAAAATGCATATTAAAAGCACAATGAGATAACACTACACTCCCACCAGAATGGCTAAAATTAAAAAGTCTGACAATATCAAGTGTTACCAAGGATGTGAAACAATTACCCCTCTCATATGCTACTGGTAGGAATGGAAATTGGTACAAGCACTTTGGAAAATTGTTTGACAGCATCTACTAAAGTTAAATATAGCTATCTTGCTACTCAACGGTTCCACTTCTGGTATATACTTGAGATAAATGAATGACTATGCTTACCAAAAACCTGTACAAAAATGTCCATGTCATTGTTGCTCACAGAAGCACCAACTGTCCACAGACAACCCAAATGTCCATCAAGAGTGGAATCGATAAATGAACTTGGGTATACTTATACAGTGGAACACTGCCGAGCAATAAAAGAAACAAACTATTGATACAAGCAGTGACATGAATGGTTCTCACAGATACAGTGTTTGTGAAAGACAAAAGAGTACCTACAATATTGAACCCGATTATGGGAGCAGGGAAAACTAATCAAGGGTGATAGAAGTCAGAATAGTGGTTACCTTTGATGCTGGTACATATGCGAAGGGGCGCGAGGGAGCATTCTAGGTATGAAAAATTGTCCATATCTTGATAATAGGTGGTGGTTACACGGGTGTATACATACGTAAACATTCACTGAACTTGGGGCTTCCATGGTGGTGCAGTGGTAAAGAATCCGCCTGCCAATACAGGGGACACGGGTTCGAGCCCTGGTCTGGGAAGATGCCACATGCCATGGAGCAACTAAGCCCGTGCGCCACAACTACTGAGCCTGAGCTCTGGAGCCTGCGAGCCACAACTGCTGAGCCCACGTGCCACAACTACTGAAGCCCGTGCACCTAGAGCCCGTGCTCCGCAACAGGATAAGCCACCGCAATGAGAAGCCCATGCAGTGCAACGAAGAATAGCCCCTGCTCGCCGCAACTAGAGAAAAGCCCCTGTGCAGCAACGAAGACCCAATGCAGCCAAAAATAAATGAATAAATTTATTAAAAAAATATTCATTGAACTTTATATCTAAATTGTTTTCCCTTTACTGTACGTATATAATTCTTCAGAAACAATGAAATAGGAGTCAAGGGTGACTTTCATATTTCTAATTTGAGCAACTGAGTGGATGGTCGTGACATTGGCTGAGTTGAGGAGTATAATTGTACTGGGCTGGGGCCTGCACAGGGGTTGCAGGGAGAGGATGAGGTCAGATTTGGGCATTTTGAGCTGTAGCTGCCTAAACACCCTGAGATATACCAGACCAAAACTCAGGAGAGAGGTCTAGACTGAATTCTTCAAATTAGTGGCTATTTTCCACACACAAGTGTATATTGCAGCCATAAAATATGATAAAAGCATGGAGCCCATAAGATTCACAGTCATGAATGATCTTTGCTTTTAGAAACTCTTATGCAGAAAATAGTGTGGAGTAATGAATAACACTGGTGAAAAATAGTGAGGCCAGTTGATGAAGGGTCTTAAATCTTAATCTGTAGAATTGAGAATTGATTCAAGATGTAGTGGGAAGACATTATGGCTTCTTGAGCCTAGGAGGAACCAAATCAAAATTCTCCTTGAGAAAGATTACTCTTGTAGCCATGTGAAAGTTGTGCAGAGGCAGGCCAAGGCTGGAAAGGGAAAGACCAATAAGGAGGCCAGTGGCCATTCAGGCTTGAGGTCAGAGTGCCTGGCCAGAGGAGTGCCATTGGTAATGAAGGGGAGAGGATACATGACCAAGAAATGGTGAGGAAAGAATCAACAGCACTTGATGGCTGATGATGTAGGGATATGAGGGAGAAAGAAAAAGTCTAGCTGCACCTGAAATAATATGAGTTAGCAGACTTCTTCAGACCAGCACTTGAACCTATTGCGTAGTTACTGAGTATATTTAGTGAGGTAACACGTGTGAAGTGGTTAGCACAATGCCTGACACGTGCTAAGTATGCAGTTAAGTTAGCTGCTATTATTCGATCCACAGCTGCTCACTGCTGGAAGAATGCACGCAACAAGGCAAGTTGGTTCCACTTTAAATGCGTCATTACCAACCTCAAGTGGGCCCCTTAACACAGCTTACTCCTTCACTCGATGTACCTACTGTTTCAGATCTTTTCTACCTTCCTCAAGGGCCTTGCCCCACTTAACTCTTTCATTCTTGGCATGTGACCTAGCCTCTTGCATTGCAGGCAAAATAGATACCATCAGAAAACGGCCTCCCTCAACAGTTCACCATGCAGTTCCTGTGTTTGACAGCATCTGACCCATCCTCTCCCCAAACACCTGCTGTTACCATGGAGACGTGTATGCTATACTGAAAACTAGTACCCTAGAGAGTACTACTACCTGCCTACTCTGGATCCTTAGGAAACTTGTGGTCAACCCGTCACCTTTATCTTTAACCTCTTTGTCTCTAAGGGAGTAAATTGCAAGGGCTCTTGCTGCCTGGGTTCACACACTGGCTCTGTCACTAGCTGTGGGATCCTGGACAAGTCTCTTAACCTCTCAGTGCCATCATGTGCTCGACTGTGAACTGTTATCAACTGTGAATAAGCACCACCTTACTGGATTGCTGTGAGCCTTCAATGAGCTCATCCATGAAAAGTACTTAGCCAGTGGCCAGTATGTGTATTATTTATTACTTCTTGAGTCTTTCTGTCAGAACTTAAGCATTCTCAAGTGTCTCCCATCTGAAAGAAATAAAAGCCCTTGTAGGCCCCACATGCTCCTCCAACTGTTGCCCCATTTATTGGTTGTAATATAACAAATGAATGAACCGTCTGTGCATATGTTGCACTTGATTGCTTTCCTTCAATTCATTCTTCAAATCCTTCCGGTCTTGTCAAGGTCACCACTGACTGGACTGCCGCAGGATCCAACAGACACTCTTCTGTCCTCGTCTTATTTAACCTTTCAGCAGAACTTCCATTGCTTTTGAACATGCCCTCATGCTTTAGTGCCTTACAGCCCTTGGTGTCAGGGTCCCCCAGGATCTTGGTTCTTCTCTTACCATTTTCGCAGGTTCCGCACAACTTTTGTTGCCCGGTCTTCCTCTGCCCAATCTTCGGTTCTCCAAGCTCTGTCCTAGACCCTCCCGTGACTTTAGTTGTCATCTGCATTAGTCAGTATGGGTTGTGTTGTGCTGTGGTCACAAATTAGTCCCGAAATCTCAGGGACTGAACACACAGCAGTGGTTTATTCCTCGCAGTCTTCTCACAATCCCCTCCCCAACCTCTGTCTCCTCCCTGGAGGAAAATATCCAGTCAATCCCCAGCTTTCAATTTACTTCAAAGCCAAAATATTCCTTGAATCACACCTCTTCTCAGAGAAATGGCCCTGCCATCCCCCTGCTCATCATTACTCCAAGACAAATCCAAACCTTCTGCCATGACCCACAAGGCTTTGAGGGACCAAGGCACTGCAGTCTTCTCAAGCTTTATCTCATATCACGTGGTTCTTCCCTGGTGCACTCTGCTCCCGTCACTCACACCAGCCTTCCTTCAGTTCCTTGAACACACCTCAGGCTCTCTCCTCTGGGCTTGTTTGTTGTTCCACAAATACTCTTTTTCCACCTCTGTGCTTCCTGGTGACAAGGGCAGGCTCTGCAGCTGCAGAATCTAGGAGAACTACCTAAATTTTCTATGCCTCAGTTTCTCCATTGGTGCAATGAAAATTAATGGCTTCTGTGAGGATTAAATGGGTTTGATCATGTAAAGCCCTTCAAATAATACCCTGCACAGAGCAAGTGCCCAGTAAACAGATCCTCCTTCTCATTCATTCTCCCTGGTCCAGTTTTAGTGTCCAGTCCTCAGGGGAGTCCCCCAGATCTGAGTAGCTTCCGTGGTAGACGTGACCATGGTCCGCTTTACGTGTCTTCACCCGACCACAATGGCAATTTTGTGTGACCCTGAAATTAGAGTTCCTCCCTTCCCGGGTCATCTGCCTCTGACAGTTACTCTTAATTAATTAATTAAGTAATTAATTAATTTATATTGGCTGTGTCGGGTCTTAGTTGCATGCGGGCTTCTTAGTTGTGGCATGCATGCGGGATCGAGTTCCCCGACCAGGGATCAAACCCGGGCCTCCTGCATTGGGAGTGTGCAGTCTTTACCCACTGGACCACCAGGGAAGTCCCATGCCTCTGGCAGTTAAACACAGCATTTCAACGTGTATCATGAAACAAAGTCATACACATACCACACGCCACTCACTCCACAGAGATATCATCATACTTACTAATAAGTGCACCCAGCTCTGTTAACAGACTTTCAACACTCTCATCTTTAAATAAAGTAGTGCATGTAAAATAAGTGCATGTGAAAAAAGTAACACCCTATTAAACACAGGGTGTCACAGAGATATTACCACAGGGAATCATTCAGGTACCTAGCTCTGTG
The DNA here is from genome assembly GCF_000442215.2 of Lipotes vexillifer. Lineage (NCBI taxonomy): Eukaryota > Metazoa > Chordata > Mammalia > Artiodactyla > Lipotidae > Lipotes > Lipotes vexillifer. Next base: position 974,614 of record NW_006774591.1, read on the forward strand.
AAAAACAGTTTCACTGTGCGTCTCTAAAGAAGTATACTGTAGTGTGGTGTTGCTAAACAGAGTTTCACACAGATACAGCTGTAGGGAGTCATTCATACACCTGGCTGTGTTAAACACCATTTCAGTATATGTCATTAAAGACAGTGGTGCCTGTATCACACACTGCCAAACACAGCATCTCACAGAGATTGCACTATATTCAGTAACACATGCATATAGTTCTCTGGAAGAGAGCGTCTTTGGTGGGAATATTTGGGAAGGAAGGAGTGGGTCAAAGTCTGTTCCTGAGGCCGCTGCTTCTTTGTCTTACTTGTGCCTTCTTGCTGCTCCCATTCCCACCTTCTTCCACAGCCTGCAGTTCCCATAGGACTGTTCCATAGTCAAAGGGGCTGTCAGTGAAAATAATTATTCAGTAGTCAATCTAAGGGCTTCCCTGGTGGCGCAGTGGTTGAGAATCTGTCTGCTAATGCAGGGGACAAGGGTTCGAGCCCTGGTCTGGGAGGATCCCACATGCCGCGGAGCAACTAAGCCCCTGCGCCACAACTACCGAGCCTGCGCGTCTGGAGCCTGTGCTCCGCAACGAGAGAGGCCGCGACAGTGAGAGGCCCGCGCACCGCGATGAAGCGTGGCGCCCGCTTGCCACAACTAGAGAAGGCCCTCGCACAGAAACGAAGACCCAACACAGCAAAAATAAATTAATTAATTAATAAACTCCTACCCCCAACATCTTCTAAAAAAAAAAAACAAATAGTCAATCTAAGAAAGAAGTAGAAAATTTTATTTGAGCCAACCTGAGGATTATAACCTGGGAGACAGTCTTTCAGAAAGCTCTGGGGACTGTTCTGCCTGTTAGAGATCAAAGCACAGTTGAGACAAAGGGTTATGTGTCAAATGACTTATTGACAGTTGACACAATCAAGATCTACACATACAAGACCAGTAATGGGTTATCATGATCTCTTATAAGATGAAGAAGCAATGTTATCTCCTAAGGAGGTCTAGTTAATGCAAATGCACAATACACATTAAAGGGGAGGGAGAAGACCCATTTGGGCAAGAAAATTTTTATATGTTTAAATTTTTCTTGTCTTGCCATAAAAAATGAATTTTATTTTATTAATTTCCCCCTTTTGATCATTAATCTTTCTATAGAAAGCATTAAGTGATGAAATATTTGGTCCCTTGATGCCAGGGTGGTTGCTTACCTGCCCTAGGTCAGTTGTGGCCCTTGATGTTGGGTCTTAATAGCCTGGTTCTTTCTTTCTTTTCGGGGAGTTGTACTAGTGAGATGTCTGGAAGGGACTAACGGTCAATTCCAAATTGTCCAGTAGGACTTATGCCAATTTGACCTTGCATGTGCATTGTGCATGTTCATTAATTTATAGAGAACTATAGATGTGATCGATAGTTTCAAGTTGTTTAGACATCATTATCTTAGTAGGAGTAGGTGACACACAGCATGAAAGGAAAGAAACCATCACTTTATAAGTTACACAAACTGTAATCAAAATTTCCAATAGGAATAACAATGTCGTTAGTAAAGGTTTAAGCCACGATCCTCCTAAACCAAACCATTCTCCTAGTATTTCCCCTAAACTGGGAGGAGGATCATTCAGAGCAGAAATTTGATTCTTCGTATGTGTCATCAAATGAGTTACAGCAGAATATACATATCAGGTATAAAATCTCAACATTCAGTATGTATTATAGCACAAATTCCCCCTTGGGGAGCAGTCAGAATATCAAGGGCCATGAGATTTTCTAGGACTACTTTTCTCGTCGTGGAGACTTCTTCCAAATTGGGCGAGCTATTGGCTTAACTACTATCATTCAAAGCTCGCTGGGTAAACTTTGTTAAAGCCTCTATGTGATTAACGATATCTTCAATTCCAAGTGAAGGAACTAATATTGTAGCCAAATGGTCATACCATTGGAAAACTGTTCAAAATCCAGCATGCTTGCATTAAAGGCAGATTGACAGGCTACCACAGGTGACCTTGAGCCCAAGGGAAACCACCTGTGCCTCTTCCTAACCAACCCGGGTAAAGCCAAGGCTGTAAACTTGTTCCATTAATCCCTTGGGTCCTGTCAGGAACTAAACAGTATTTAACATCTAGTGAAAAGAAGTATTTATGGCCGGGTTTAGAACAAGTGTCATTAGTTGGGTAAGTAAGAGGGTCCCACTTACTGATATTGGCAGTAAGGGTAGCTTGCACAGTCTTCGAAATTAAAATTTCTAAGGGCCATTGAGTTAGAGCCTTAGAGAGGAGAAATCCACCAAGGTAACCTCGGAGTACTGGACATAGGTAATTGGCCACAAACGCGGCAATTGGATTGATGTTTTAAAATTAATTTATTTAATTTAGTTATTTTCAGCTGCGTTGGGTCGTTGTTGCTGCGCACGGACTTTTCTCTAGTTGTGGCGAGCGGGGGCTACTCTTTGTTGTGGTGCGCGGGCCTCTCACTGCGGTGGCTTCTTTTGTTGCGGAGCACGGGCTCTAGGCACACGGGCTTCAGTAGTTGTGGCTCACGGGCTCTAAAGTGCAGGCTCAGTAGCCGTGGCACACGGGCTTAGTTGCTCCGTGGCATGTGGGATCTTCCCGGACCAGAGCTCGAACCCATGTCCCCTGCATTGGCAGGCAGATTCTTAACCACTGCGCCACCAGGGAAGCCCTGGATTGATTTTTGAGACTTGTAAATGAATGAACCCAAGGAAGAAATACATTTGGTTCATAAGCAAAAGCATGAGCAATTGTCAAATTGGTATACAGGCCTGGGTCCAGCATCTTAGATCACCTGTCTTCTTCTTGTCCTGGCCTGGTAGTGCTGGTCTGGTAGTTCAAGTAGGGTGTCAGAAATAGGAGTTGTATTCCATTTAGGAGAGGACGCCTGATATGAGTAGCTATAAAGAGTTCTTTACCTGATGTCTTTTCCAATATGCGTAATATCCTCGTTGCAGGTCATGGGGCGCCTGATCTTCATCCAAGGTCAGATTATTGTGATAAGCTTCAGAAACAAACTTTAGAATAATGTAACATAGCAACGTGGAACCATCTGAGAAGTGACCCTTAGGCGGTAAATACAAAAAACCTCAAAGACAACAACATCAGAACTTAATGTCCACTGAAGTATAATTTTTTCTCTCTAGAATTACCTTAATGTCTGTGAAATATCATCAAATTATGAATAATTTATTTGCAAAATAAGTCTAGTTTCAATAAACTTGGCCTGATTATTTACATAAATGTAATTGATAGTACAGACTCTTTTAAGTTGGCTGTGCTGGAACTTGTATGAAGAATATCGAATTAAACTTTTGAAAGGCCTCTTAAAGCCTGGAAAGCCACACCAAGGGTTTGCCATCAGATTCTGCCTGTGATATCTATAGATTTGAGTGGATTCCTTTCTTCTTGTGGTCCTCCAAATATCTCCAGATTCCTGTACCTGCCAGGAGTCAGCCTTTCTTATTTACCTGATAAGGCTGCTGGGAACCTAAGAGTTTCCAATTTCTGGAGGGATCAGGTAGAGAGAAAAGATAAATGTTTCAATTCTACTTACAAATGTATAGTTTACCAAATTGCTGTTAAGTCATAATGCGCTTGAGGGAAAGGGTTTCCTTATATCTGGAAAACACAGATTAAATACCAGTAATATTTCAGACAAAAAAAGAAATATATATATATATATATATATATATAACCATATTCATCAGTTCACTCAGTCCTATGTGACTAAACCTTGCTCTGAATCTTCTGTTAACGGTTTCATGAAGCCATCATGTTTTCCATTAGAATTCTTTAATTTCTTACCCAGTTCAGCAGTATGATTTGAAAGTTATCAGAAACCTGTACTTATCAAAAAGTCTTTTCTGTGAATCTTCTTGAAGATGAGGCAGTTTTTGCAAAAGCATCGTAATACAATAACTGTCTATAAATGACAAAAGCCTTAAAAAGGCAAGGTTGACGATCTGATTACAACGCAATTGACAAAAAAACTTGGTTATTGTGGTGGCATGCAACTAGAATTATGACTGATAACATTTTGCCAGGACATATTCAACTTTTAGAACTTTTTATAATTTCTAGAACGTTTATATTAATGACATTTACCCATACAATATTACCTAAGGTTTATTACCACTCATTTGACAATGCTTCCCATGTATTTTAACACACCAAATAAACCTAATTAGTTTGATATATCTCTTTGATAAGGAGAGAAAATAATTCTCTTGAGGTGTTCCAGGGGCCTTTTGGAAAACCTCAAAGTTAGCTAGAGGTCAAATGAACTTCAAGTAGAATTTATCTTTGGGAAGTTTGTGAAAAAGTATCATCACAAAGATTTCAAAACACTTGGTCAAATAGGACCATAGGTCACTGTGGAACAATATTTATTCACTTAACCAAAGTGACAATAAAAGATTTCAAAAGCAAATTCAGAAAGTTATAACAGACTACTTAAAAGGTAAAGAAACTTTACAGTCTATCATCAAAAGCAGATTAATATTCTAAGAAAACTTTGTCCCCTTAACAGAGATAAAACCAAATTCAGGTTTTGTACCACTATGCCTTTAATATTAAAATTCATTTACTCAATGAAATGTATTCTAATCTTAGTCCTGACCACACATAGGATTCCTTTCTAAAGATTCTTTTCTTCTCACAAACCTTTTACAACTTTATATATCCATATTAATTTGTTCCTTGTTTTCTTTCCTATTTGGAAATAACCAGCTTTAGGACAAAATTACTTTCTTTTCCCGTAGCAAAATACATTTCCATTCATTATATTTACCTTCTTCTTTCCTTGCATACAGCGATGTTTTCCTTATTGATTTTTAGTACTTTTAATTATATATTTTAACTAGAATTCTTAACCTTAAAAAAACCCTTAGTTTGTAGCAAAAACGAAGAAGCAAGTAATTATGAACTGCTTGTCATACCAGCATTTCCTGATTGGCAAACTTATGAACATATTCTATAACCTAATTTGTTTCCTCAATGGGCTATAAGACATGGCCAATGAACCCAAATATCTTTAGTTTTCCTCTAATAAGACAAAAGTAGGTTGGACTTCCCTGGTGGTCCAGTGGTAAAGAATCTGCCTTACAATGCAGGGGACACGGGTTCGATTCCTGGCCAGGGAACTAAGATCCCACATGCTGCGGGGCAACTAAGCCTGCGTGCCACAACTACTGAGCTCGCGCGCCTCAACCAGAGCCCGCGTACCACCAACTACAGAGCCCGTGTGCTCTGGAACATGCGCGCCAGAACTACAGAGCCCATGTTCCCTGGAGCTTTTGCGCCACAACTAGAGAAGGGAAAACCCGCACGCCACAACCAGAGAGAAGCCTGCACGCCACAGTGAAAGATCCTGCACGCCTCAACGAAGATCCTGTGCGCTGCAACTAAGACCCGACGCAGCCAAAAAGAAATAAATAATAAATCTTTATAAAAAAAGACAAAAGTAGGTAAACCTAGACTTGTTTAGCAGTTGATGTTCCAGTATCTTATTTGGAAATGATCTGATATTCAATGAATTCCCACCATTTAACTTAATTTAATAATTTCAAGTTACCAAAAATCTGGAGAAACTATTTGAAGTAGACAGTCCTGAAACATAGTTATTCCTAAAAACTTGTATCTCATTTACATTTAATTTACTTAAAAGTTTTATCCTTTCAAGTTATTTTTTTGCTGACAAATTTTATAACAGGAATAATAAGATCTTATCTGACTCTAGTAACCCTGGGTACAGTAAAAGTATACTTAACGTTGACGACTTGAAAGACATGTCTGTATTAATTAAACCAACAAACTTAAACTTGTTTTCATTCATTAAAAGTTAATCCTAGATCACATGATCCTGAAATTCATCTGGGCTCCTTTCTTTTTCTGAGTATTTATAAGTGCTTAATTTTCTTTTAGCCAATTAAATAGAGGTCTTTTACAAATTAATTTTGGCAATACCACACATCTACAACACACATATAGAGATACATACAAAACACAAACAGCCACAGAGAACCCATTGTTCCCATTCTGAAATTTCAGCCATGAATCAGGTACAATAATAGAAAATCCATCAGTTACAGAAGAGGTTGATTTCAAATGGGGTTTCTCTTTTTCCCCCAATATTTATTTATTCTATTTATTTATTTGGCTGTGCCAGGTCTTATTTGCGCGGCATTGTGGATCTTCAGTGCGGTTGTGCAGGGTCTTTTAGTTGTGGATTGTGAACTCTTAGCTGTGGCATGTAGGATCTCGTTCCCCAAACAGGGATTGAACCTGGGCCCCCTGCACTGGGAGCGCAGTCTTAGCCACTGGACCACCTGGGAAGTCCCCTCAAATTGGGTTTCTGGCAGATGGAACAAATCAAGGTCACCTGTTTAGATGGCTAAACCCTTTTTATTAATATCTAGAGAAGACACTTAAGATTCATATTTGTCCTTGACAAGTCAAGTTCCAAATCACCTATCCCCTTTGTTTTCTTTGGAGGGGGGAAAAAAAACCTTCCTGAAATTAGCATTTTAAAAAGATGGCACTTTGCATACTTAACAGCCAGAAAAGAGCCAACAGCTAATTTTAAGAGAAGTGGTCTTACAAGTTAAAGGAGGGAATTAAGGAAGCTATTTTGAAAAATGAGTTTTGCAGAGAAAGACAAATGTCATATGATATCACTTATATGTGGAATCTAAAAAAAAATGATACAAATGAACTTATTTACAAAACAGAAGTAGACCCACAGACACAGAAAACAAACTTACGGTTACCAAAGGGGAAAGTGAGGAGAGGGAGGGATAAATGAGGAGTATGGGATTAAGGGATACGCACTACTGTATATAAAATAGACAAACAAGGACCCTACTGTATAGCACAGGGAACTATATGCAATATCTTATAACAACATATAATGGAAAAGAATCTGAAAAAGAATATATATATATATATATATATATATATATATATATAAAACTGAATCACTTTGTTGTACGCTTGAAACTAACACAACATTGTAAGTTAACTACACTTCAACTGAAAAAAAAAAGATGGCCTAGATAAGAGTTCCTGGAGAAGACCACGTATAACATTTGCATCTTAAAGGCATAGGAGGAGAAATGCAATTTCCTCCTAGGAGCACTTTTGTTCCCTTAAGACCAGAATTTTTCTACTTGCAAGCCTCTTAATATAAATAGGGGAGGTTTGGGGAGTGGTAAAAGGATTGGCAGGCTTTGGATTGTTTCTGGAGCCACACCTACGGTCTTGTAAGACTAGAGTTGTAAAACAAGGACAGCCGTTTTAATTCCTCAAAAAATTGGGTGACTACGTAAATGATATCAAAGGACTGACATACCCATTCACCTATGTTGGAATGTTTTTCTTTCTCTCATTTAACTTAGGGGACAAGGCCCCCTCAAAAGTCCTATCAGGCTCTGAATATCAGCTGTGGTCAGTTTAGTCAGACTGGTGGCCTCCCATCTTGATAATCCATTTACAGAAACCTTTGAGGATCCTCCCTGGGTGTAAGAAATTCTTTAACTGTGGCCCTCAGTTTGACCTTGACCTGAGAGGATCGGCTAGAGCCTCAGGTGGTCCCATTTCTAAAGGTACGCAGTAATAGTCTCTTCAGAGTAGAAGGGCAATTCAGACAGAGGATTATTAGAATGAGTATGCAAATAAAGGAGGACAGAGGGAAGCAGTAGTTATTTCAGTCTTAAAAGTGTTTTTGTTTGTTTGTTTTAGGTACCTTTGAATATTTATTTATTTATTTATTTATTCTGGCTGCCCCTGTGTCTTAGTTGCGGCACACACGGACACACGGGATCTTTGTTGTGGCATGCGGACTCTTAGTTGCGGCATGCATGTGGGGAAAAATTTTATGTTTAAATTTATCTTGTCTTGCCATAAAAAATAAGTTTTATTTCAACAGGACACACGCACACACAAGCCTTCCCTGGAAATCCACTTATGGGTTCGCTCCAGTACTTAGGAATGTTTTATTGTCCTCAGGCTGGAGCCCTGAACAGCTCCCATCTCCACAGAGAGCACCCCGACCTTCAGACATCCTCTGTGGGTTACCACACAGCTTTAGAGAGGGTCACCCCTACCCAGGGGGCTACAGTGTTTGCCCACAGCTCACATCCCAAACTCGGGTCTAGTTGAGAATAAATCGTGGGGCGTAGGTCGGGGGCTTCATCAGGACCTCCAGACAGGCTTCAGCTCTCCCCTCCTAGGCCCTTCAACAGCTCCCCGCTGGAGTGAAGGGCTCAGGCACATGCCTCCACCTTCCAGGTGATCCAATGGGTACTTATTGGAAAGAGACACAAGCCTACTTACAGACATATGCACATCCCCAAAGGACACATACAGATTCTCCAGACAGGGTTGTCTAAATCCTTGTTAAGGAAGAGAAACGTTTCCCGACTCCACAGCGATCAGCCCAGCTGACCCAGGATGGCTGTGGAGGTAGCATTTACTCTATTATGCAGAGCTGGGTCAGTCCCCCTTTTAGTGCTTTCAGGACTTTGCCCAGGCGGCCTGTAGGTGCATAAGAAATGGAAGCCCTTACCGGGCTGCTTACCTCTTAGTGGCGGCCACTTAGCTACACAAACACCTGGCGGAAGCTTTAAAATGAGAAGGGTTTCCTTTGTCTTGCCTTTTTGAGTGCGGGGACTTAGCTGGGCAGGGTGCTCAGCTGTGATCTCAGTGAGCCCAGGGGGCCCCAAAGTGAGGAGCCGGTGTCTTGTAGCCTAGGTAACTGCCTCGGATGGAGATGCTGATGCGAGAACCTATGAAGTGATTTGAGTGTTGACTTAACATCTATGTTTGCCTCAGACAGGCTACTCCATGTTTGTCCCCATATCCTAGTGCCTGGCACAAAGTAAGTGCTTAATGAATATTTAGTCAATGAATGAATCTGCAGAAGTGTGAGTAGGTGATCATACTTAAAAGTGACGGAGGAATTCGGCGAGCTGAGGTGACAGTGTTGGTGGTGGAGGGTACAAAGTGAGCAGGTAGGAGACCAGCCGAGTTCACTAAGTGTTAAGGACCAGGCAATAAAGAGCTCGAGCTAGGAGATGAATTTGTATAGGATTCCTCTTGCCAGTTACTTTTGGTCCAGGTGGGGAGGTCAAGTCTAGAAGCCCAGGGCTGGAATGCAGACAGAATCTCAGCACCATGAAGTGGCAACTTTCCCAGGGAACAGACAAACGCTGGGGGGAACGGGTGAGTTCCAGAGGCCCGAGCAATCACCCCAATGGGGAAAGAGGCCTGGAGAACATGGAGCTGGATACTACTGGTGAACAGAGCAGCTGGTGGGAAGCTGATCCGCAGGCCCAGATGAACTCGTCATCAGAAATCACCAATTCACACACCCAGGATATGGATCCTAAGCACAGAAGCATGGGATCTGAGTAGCAGGCCCAGAGCTAGCAGCAACACTTGAGTTAGTATCACTGTGAGACAGAGGCTGTGCATCCTGTCTAAGGCCAGCAGTAGGCAACAAGTGTCGGCAGGATAGAGCACCCAAGTGGAAACTGGCTTGGCTGTGGCTAAGTTTACAAGCTGGGGGCAGGGAGCCAGGCAGTTCCTGACAGCAGAGGATGATGGGATTAGAGAGGGCACCAGGGGACTTCCCTGGTGGCGCAGTGGTTGAGAATCCGCCTGCCAATGCAGGGGACACGGGTTCGAGCCCTGGTCCGGGAAGATCCCACATGCCACGGAGCAACTAAGCCCATGTGCCACAACTACTGAGCCTGCGCTCTAGAGCCCGCGAGCCACAACTACTGAGCCTGCGTGCTGCAAGTAGAAGCCTGTGCTCTCTACGGCCCGTGCTCCACAACAAGAGAAGCCACCGCAATGAGACGCCCACGCACCGCAACGAAGAGTAGCCCCCGCTCGCTGCAACTAGAGAAAGCCCCGCACGCAGCAACGAAGACCCAACACAACCAAAAACAAACAAACAAACAAATAAATAAATTTATTTTTCTTAAAAAGAGCACATGAGTTTTTCTGACCCCCTGGGCATGGTCCCTTTATTCCTTATTACTAACTGGGTAACGTATGAATACCTTTTTATGTTCATTTATGTAAGATTCTGACTTACTGTTACTTCTCTGAAGTCTAGTCAAGACCAGTGTGTTCTAAGAAGCCTTTCTGACCCTGACCCCATTCTGACGTTTTCATGTGTATCCTTGGAACTTCTAATTCTCTTCTTTTTTTGGGGGGTGGGGGTGGAGGGTTCCCATTACTATGACCTCAATTACTGTCACTTTGTAAACTTTCGAGAATTTCATTTATGCTCATTGCAAGCTTTCAAGGACAGGGTCTATTTCCCCAGTAAACCTCATCGTCAGTTCATTCATTCAAAGCATGTGTTGAGTACTTATTCTCTACTAGATGTTGCTTAATCTACAGATTAATTGGTTTCAGAAGGAGAAGCTGCTGACCAGCACAGCAAATATATTTATCTTTAAAAAAAAAAAAAAAAAAAAAAAGAAAGAAAGAGGAACGTAGTCAATATTGTGAATGCTGATTAAGCAACCAAACTCAGTCCAATTTTATTTTAGGACTAATAGTTGGTCTAGCCTAACTGGATTGGCCTTTTGCCAGCTCTTTTTGCACAACCTCAAATGTAGACCTCTGATACCTGTTCCCCGACAGGGAATTTAGCTGTTCTTGCTAAAGGTCATCATCACTGCAGGCTGCTGTAGTTTACTGCTCTTAACCTGGGAGAATTCCCTTTAACGGGTTCAATTGTCATAAAGTCTTTTCTGCTCTTTGGAGCAGCCGTTATTTAGTGCCCGCAATTAATTGAGGGAGCTAAATTTTCATACATAGTTAACTACATAGTTAAGTACTGCCTAGAAAATAAGTCCCCAATGGACATTTGCCCCAACAAATCATGCTGCACCGAAAATTGGTGCCTGTTCGCCGACTGTTTCTCCTTCAAATGTCCAAGTTCAACAACGATAGCAGTAGGCCAGATGGAGAGTGTTTCCAAGAAAAAGCACACTCAGTGCCACTCCAGGGTATCCGAAAGAGAGATGGAGGTGACTTTAACTTCTTCCAGGTAGATGAGTCCATGGTTATAATAGCCACTCTTCGACCCATGCTAAATGAGTGAGGGTCCCCAAGAAGCTATCAATTTTTTTTCCTATGGGTTGTAACTGTTTGGTGGAAACAGTTACTCAACCCAGTGGCTGACAAGCCCTCACCAATTACGGATTGTTCAGGTATGGCAGCTCACCCTCTGTACTCCTTCAAACCCCTGGGAAGAAATATTTTTTAAATGTTCACACAGATTTCTGACCGAGATGGCCACTGTGGGGAAGGGACCGCGTCCTGGCCGGGAAGTCAAGAGCTCTGGGCTCTGGATTCAGCTCTGCCACTGACTCCGTGTGTGGGCTTGGGTATGGCCCTTCCCCAAATCCTGTCTCTGTTTCTCCAGCTCCAGGACACTGATCTTTGCCAGCCATTGCTACACACTGCGAGACAATTGAAAACAGGCCCCACACAACGAATGCTCATAGCTGCATTATTCATAATAGTCCAAAAGTGGAACCAACCCAAATGTCCATAAACTGACAAATGGATAAACAAAACACAGTATGTCCACACAACGGAATATTATTCAGCCAAAAAGAGGAATGGAGTACTGATACATGTGACAACATGGATGAAATTTGAATACATCATGCAACTTGAAAGAAGCCAGATGCAATAGGCCACACATTATATGATTCCATTTACATGAAATGTGCAGGAGAGGCAAATTCATAGAGACAGAACTGGAGGAAGGGGAATGGGGAGCAACTGCTTAATCGAGTACGAGGTTTCCTTTGGGGGAAGATGAAAATATTCTGGAATTGGTTGCTGGTGATGGTTGCACAACTTTGTGACTATACTAAGAGCCACTGCATTCTTGAAAATAAAAGAATCACCAGAGTAACTTGTTGGAAATAGAGATTCCGGTCCCCTCCCTTATAGATCTGGTGATGAGAACGTCAGGAGTGGTACTGGATAAGCTATATTTTTAACAAATGGCCAAGTAACTCTAGTTACCAGATAAGTTTGTAAAGCACTGTAGTAATGACTTTTTCCTGAGGCGGCTTCCAGGTCTCTACTACTTGACTTCTTTACTATTCGAATGACTCATTTGGTTACCATATGCCATGAACTATGAACTTAAATTAGTGCACCAGACACCCATGCCACCCCCCACCCCCCCCCCCACACAC
>NW_006774591.1:986890-1009215 GCF_000442215.2 Lipotes vexillifer
CACACACACCCTGCCCAGGAGGTAGAGGTGGGTGGTGTCGACAGTGTTCGTCCTAGCGGAACTTACATCTAGTTCTTTGAGAACACGGGATGTTCTAAATGTCTTTTATATTTTAACTCATGTTCCATCAAACAACAAACCAAACTACTATAAAGAAAGAGCCCAGGGCTTCCCTGGTGGCGTAGTGGTTGAGAGTCCGCCTGCCGATGCAGGGGACACGGGTTCGTGCCCCGGTCCGGGAGGATCCCACGTGCCGCGGAGCGGCTGGGCCCGTGAGCCGTGGCCGCTGGGCCTGCGTGTCCGGAGCCTGCGCTCCGGGCCACTGAGCCTGTGAGAGGCCCGCGTACCGCAAAAGAAAAAAAGAAAAAAAAAAAAAAGAAGAAAAGAAAAAAGCAAGAGTCCCAGCACATCTACTTAATAAAATCTTTTTTAGGTGGAAAAAAAAAAAAGGTGCAGGATATCACAATGTGGCTTTCAACCAAATTACCCTCCTTAGGTCTAGTCCCGCCAAGGCCATGGCCGGTTTTCACAATCCCTTTGGTTAAATTAATAATTGAGGGACTCGCTGGTCTTAATATGGAAGACTCCACACTGAGACATCATTTCTGAGGCAGCTCTAGTCCCTGGCCACACAGAAGGCTGAATACACTCGAGGACTGGGGGAAAGCCTTCCCAACTGCCTAGTGGGAGGGGGTCTCGTAGCGGATGCCTCTCTTGGCGCTTGGAAGGAGCCAGCTTCTCACACTATCAGTTGCTGTCACAAAGCCTTGAAAATCCTGAGGTTGGCCTTGAGAAAGAAGTGAAACCATTACACAATGGTGAGATGGAAATTTCAGAAAGGGTGCCCTGCTATTAATATTTAAGGTTTGGAGACACATTGCCTGAAATGATGCTCAGGGTTTCAAATGCAAACATATACTCAATCAAGAATATGCACTAAGTAAATTTTTACAGTTGAATTGAGGGAAAAAAAAGACAGCAGAAGGCTTACAATAGGGAGGGGGCCACCCGAAGAGTTCACAGAGTTTCAGAACTGCTGGCTAATTCTGGTGCCTATCTTCTCTGCATCTCCGGAGCTCCAGCGGTCTTCAAAGGGGCTCTACATAGTGAGAGGAGTGAGGTTACAGGAGGAGGAGAGAATGATGCGACCAAACCATTCACTTACCCTGCAAAAATATTCCTGCTTTGGATAGAGCTATCGAAGACCATCCTTTCTTTAACTAACATGCTGGGGGGCTCATGAAGGTCTTCAGGTCCAATCCCCCCTGCCTCTTGACAGAACTAGGCAGGGCAAACTGGAGCAGGAAACGCCATCTAGGGACTTCTAGCGTCTGGCTGGCTGTGCAGGGACCCACCCTTATTTCTCTCCCCTCCCCGCTTCTCCCTCTGTTCCCCTTTCCTTTTTTCTTTCGGTCCCTGATCTCGGGAGCAAGGAACCAGAGATGAGTTAGCCTTGGTCCTTGCCCACAGGGAGCTCTGCTGTCTGTGGAGGGATACCGACAGCAGACAAATGAATACCAGGCAAAATGATCCCTGCTTAACAGCCATGTGGACAGGAGCCTGGACCCTTAAGCATTTGTATGAGCCTTTCCAGGAATGTTAAGATACAAAGGAAACTGACTTGCTGGTTGCCACTGGGGACTCCCGGTCCACCTAGTTTCCTTCTTGCTCTGCTCTTTTGCCAGTTAGTTACAGCAAACATCCTAGGAAGTATTGTTTGTGGGAGATTTATTGATTATTTCAAACTAAATGGAGTCAGTGGAGGATAATGGAAAGTTTGTTTCGTTTAAGGGGCAGGGGAGTCTTTATTTTATTTTATTTTTTTTAACATCTTTACTGGAGTATAATTGCTTTGCCATGGTGTGTTAGTCTCTGCTTTATAACAAAGTGAATCAGCTATACGTATACATATATCCCCGTATCCCCTCCCTCTTGTGTCTCCCTCCCACCCTCCCGATCCCACCCCTCCACGTGGTCACAAAGCACCGAGCTGACCTCCCTGTGCTGTGCGGCTGCTTCCCACTAGCTATCTACCTTACGTTTGGTAGTGTATATATGTCCATGCCGCTCTCTCACTTCGTCCCAGCTTACCCTTCCCCCTCCCCATATCCTCAACTCCATTCTCTAGGAGGTCTGTGTCTTTATTCCCGTCTTACGCCTAGGTTCTTCATGACCTTCTTTTTTTTCTTAGATTCCATATATATGTGTTAGCATACGGTATTTGTTTTTCTCTTTCTGACTTACTTCACTCTGTATGACAGACTCTAGGTCCATCCATCTCACTACAAATAAGTCAACTTCGTTTCTTTTTATGGCTGAGTAATATTCCATTGTATACGTGTGCCACATCTTCTTTATCCATTCATCTGTTGATGGACACTTAGGTTGCTTTCATGTCCTGGCCATTGTAAATAGAGCTGCAGTGAACACTGTGGTACGTGACTCTTTCTGAATTATGGTTTTCTCAGGGTATATGCCCAGTAGTGGGATTGCTGGGTCGTATGGTAGTTCTATTTTTAGTTTTATAAGGAACCTCCATACTGTTCTCCATAGTGGCTGTATCAATGTACATTCCCACCAGTAGTGTAGGAGGGTTCCCTTTTCTCCACACCCTCTCCAGCATTGATTGTTTGTAGATTTTTTGATGATGGCATTCTGACTGGTGTGAGGTGATACCTCACTGTAGTTTTGATTTGCATTTCTCTAATGATTAATGATGTTGAGCATCCTTTCATGTGTTTGTTGGCAATCTGCATGTCTTCTTTGGAGAAATGGCTGTTTAGGTATTCTGCCCATTTTTGGATTGGGTTGTTTGGTTTTTTGATTTTGAGCTGCATGAGCTGCTTGTAAATTTTGGAGATTAATCCTCTGTCAGTTGCTTCATTTGCAAATATTTTCTCCCATTCTGAGGGTTGTCTTCTCGTCTTCTTTATCGTGTCCTTTGCTGTGCACAATCTTTTAAGTTTCATTAGGTCCCATTAGTTTATTTTTTTTTTTTAATTTCCATTTCTCCGGGAGGTGGGTCAAAAAGGATCTTGCTGTGATTTATGTCATAGAGTGTTCTGCCTGTGTTTGCCTCTAAGAGTTTAATAGTGTCTGGCCTTACATTGAGGTCTTTAATCCATTTTGAGTTTATTTTTGTGCATGATGTTAGGGAGTATTCTAATTTCATTCTTTTACATGAAGCTGTCCAGTTTGCCCAGCACCACTTTTTTTTTTTTTTTTTCTGTGCGGTACGCAGGCCTCTCACTGTTGTGGCCTCTCCCGTTGCGGAGCACAGGCTCCAGACGCGCAGGCTCAGCGGCCATGGCCCACGGGCCCAGCCGCTGCGCGGCATGTGGGATCTTCCCGGACCAGGGCACGAACCCGTGTCCCCTGCATCGGCAGGCGGACTCTCAACCACTGCGCCACCAGGGGAGCCCGAAGCACCACTTATTTCAGAGGCTGTCTTTTCTCCATTGTATATTATCACCTCCTTTATCAAAAATAAGGTGACCTTATGTGCGTGGGTTTATCTCTGGGCTTTCTATCCTGTTCCATTGATCTGTATTTCTGTTTTTCTGCCAGTACCATACTGTCTTGATTACTGTAGCTTTGTAGTATAGTCTGAAGTTTGGGAGCCTGATTCCTCCAGCACCGTTTTCCTTTGTCAAGATTGCTTTGGCTATTCGGGGTCTTTTGTGTTTCCATACAAATTGTGAAATTTTTTGTTCTAGTTCTGTGAAAAATGCCCTTGGTAGATTGATAGGGATTTCATGGATTGCTTTGGGTAGTATAGTCATTTTCACAATGTTGATTCTTCCAATCCAAGAACATGATATATCTCTCCAACTGTTTGCATCATCTTTAATTTCTTTCATCAGTGTCTTGTCGTTTTCTGCATACTGCTCTTTTGTCTCCTTAGGTAGGTTTATTCCTAGGTATTTTATTCTTTTTGTTGCAATGGTAAATGGGAGTGTTTTCTTGATTTCACTTTCAGATTTTTCATCATTAGTGTATAGGAATGCCAGAGATTTCTGTGCATTAATTTTGTATCCTGCTACTTTACCAAATTCATGGATTAGCTCTAGTAGTTTTCTAGGTAGCATGTTTAGGATTCTCTATGTTCAGTATCATGTCATCTGCAAACAGTGACAGTTTTATTTCTTCTTTTCCAATTTGGATTCCTTTTATTGCTTTTTCTTCTCTGATTGCTGTGGCTAAAACTTCCAAAACTATGTTGACTACTAGTGGTGAGAGTGGGCAACCTTGTCTTGTTCCTGATCTTTGAGGAAACGTTTTCAGTTTTTCACCATTGAGGACGATGTTGGCTGTGGGCTTGTCATATATGGCCTTTATTATGTTGAGGAACGTTCCCTCTGTGCCTACTTTCTGCAGGGTTTTTATCGTAAATGGGTGTTGAATTTTGTCGAAAGCTTCCTCTGCATCTATTGAGATGATCATATGGCTATTCTCCTTCAATTTGTTAATGTGGTGTATCACGTTGATTGATTGGCGTACACTGAAGAATCTTTGCGTTCCTGGAATAAACCCCACTTGATCATGGTGTATGATCCTTTTAATGTGCTGTTGGATTTCGTTTGCTAGTATTTTGTTGAGGATTTTTGCGTCTGTGTTGTTCAGTGATATTGGCCTGTAGCTTTCTTTCTTTGTGACATCCTTGTCTGGTTTTGGTATCAAAGTGATGGTGGCCTCCTAGAATGAGTTTGGGAGTGTTCCTCCCTCTGCTATATTTTGGAAGAGTTTGAGAAGGACAGGTGTTAGCTCTTCTCTAAATGTTTGATAGAATGCTCCTGTGAAGCCATCTGGTCCTGGGCTTTTGTTTGTTGGAAGATTTTTAATCACATTCGCAATTTCAGTGCTTGTGATTGGTCTGTTTATATTTTCTCTTCCTGGTTCAGTCTTGGAAGGTTTTGCTTTTCTAAGAGTTTGTCCGTTTCTTCCAGGTTGTCCATTTTATTGGCATATAGATGCTTGCAGTAATCTCTCGTGATCCTTTGTGTTTCTGCAGGGTCAGTTGTTACTTCTCCTCTTTCATTTCTAATTCTACTGATTTGAGCCTTCTCCCTTTTTTCTCTTGATGAGTCTGGCTAATGGTTTATCAATTTTGTTTATCTTCTCAAAGAACCAGCTTTTATTTTTGTTGATCTTTGCTATTGTTTCCTTCATTTCTTTTTCATTTATTTCTGATCTGATCTTTATGATTTCTTTCCTTCTGCTAACTTTGGGTTTTTTAAATTCTGCTTTCTCTCATTGCTTTAGGTATAAGGTTAGGTTGTTTATTTGAGATGTTTCTTGTTCCTTGAAGTAGGATTGTTTTGCTATAAACTTCCCTCTTAGAACTGCTTTTGCTGCATCCCGTAGGTTTTGGGTTGTCGTGTTTTCACTGTCATTTGTTTCTAGGTATTTTATTTTTTACATCTTTATTAGATTATAATTGCTTTACAATGGTGTGTTAGTCTCTGCTTTATAACAGAGTGAATCAGTTATACATATACATATGTTCCCATATCTCTTCCCTCTTGTGTCTCCCTCCCTCCCACCCTCCCTATCCCACCCCTCCAGCCGGTCACAAAGCATCGAGCTGATCTCCCGGTGCTATTCGGCTGCTTCCCAGTAGCTATCTACCTCACATTTGGTAGTGTATATACGTCCATGCCTCTCTCGCTTTGTCACAGCCCACCCTTCTCCCTCCCCATATCCTCAAGTCCATTCTCCAGTAGGTCTGTGTCTTTATTCCTGTCTTACCCTCTAGATATTTTTTGATTTCCTCAGTGATCTCTTGGTTATTCAGTAGTGTATCTTTTAGCCTCCATGTATTTGTAGTTTTTACAGATTTTTCCTGTAATTGATATCTAGTCTCATAGCGTTGTGGTTGGAAAAGATACTTGGTATGACTTCAGTGTTCTTAAGTTTACCAAGGCTTGATTTGTGACCCAAGATATGGTCTATCCTGGAGATTGTTCCATGAACACTTGAGAAAAGAGTGTGTTCTCTTGTTTTTGGATGGAATGTCCTATAAATATCAATTAAGTCCATCTTGTTTAATGTATCATTTAAAGCTTGTGTTTCCTTCTTTATTTTCATTTTGGATGATCTGTCCGTTGGTGAAAGCGGGGTGTTAAAATCCCCTACTATGATTGCGTTACTGTTGATTTCCCCTTTCATGGCTGTTAGTATTTGCCTTATGTATTGAGGTGCTCCTGTGTTGGGTGAATAAAGATTTACAATTGTTATATCTTCTTCTTGGATGGATCCATTGATCATTACGTAGCGTCCTTCTTTGTCTCTTCTAATAGTCTTTATTTAAAGTCTATTTTGTCTGACATGAGAATTGCTCCTCCAGCATTCTTTTGATTTCCATTTGCATGGAATATGTTTTTCCATCCTCTCCCTTTCAGTCTGTATGTGTCCCTAGGCCTAAAGTGGGTCTCTTGTAGACAGCATATATTTGGGTCTTGTTTTTATATCCGTTCAGCCAGTCTGTGTCTTTTGGTTGGAGCATTTAATCCTTTTACATTTAAGGTTATTATCGATATGTATGCTCCTATTACCATTTTCTTAATTATTCTGGGTTTGTTATTGTAGGTCTTTTCCTTCTCTTGTGTTTCCTGCCTAGAGAAGTTCCTTTAGCATTTGTTGTAAAGGTGGTTTGGTGGTGCTGAATTCTCCTAGCTTTTGCTTGTCTGTATAGGTTTTAATTCGTCCTCGAATCTGAATGAGATCCTTGCTGGGTAGAGTTATCTTGTTTGTAGGTTTCCCCCTTTCATCTCTTTAAATAAGTCCTGCCACTCCCTTCTGGTTTGCAGAGTTTCTGCTGAACGATCAGCTGTTAACCTTATGGGTATCCCCATGTATGTTATTTGTTGTTTCTCCCTTGCTGCTTTTAATATGTTTTCTTTGTATTTAATTTTTGATAGTTTGATTAATATGTGTCTTGGCATGTTTCTCCTTGGATTTATCCTGTATGGGACTCTGCATTTCCTGGACTTGATTGACTATTTCCTTTCCCACGTTAGGGAAGTTTTCAACCATAATCTCTTCAAATATTTCCTCAGTCCCTTTCTTTTTCTCTTCTTCTTCTGGGACCCCTCTAATTCGAATGTTGGTGCGTTAAATGTTGTCCCAGAGGTCTCTGAGACTGGCCTCAATTATTTTCATTCTTTTTTCTTTATTCTGCTCTGTGTTAGTCATTTGCACTATTTTTTTTTTACACTATTTTGTCTTCCAGGTCACTTATCTGTTCTTCTGCTTCAGTTATTCTGCAATTGATTCCTTCTTAGAGAAGTTTTAATTTTGTTTATTGTGTTGTTCATGATTGTTTGTTTACTCTTTAGTTCTTCTGTGTCCTTATTAAACGTTTCTTGTATTTTCTCCATTCTATTTCCAAGATTTTGGATCATCTTTACTGTCATTACTCTGAATTCTTTTTCAGGTAGACTGCCCATTTCCTCTTCATTTGTTAGGTCTGGTGGGTTTTTACTTTACTCCTTCATCTGCTGTGTGTTTCTCTGTCTTCTCATTTTGCTCAATTTACTGTGTTTGGGGTCTCCTTTTCTCAGGCTGCAGGTTCGTAGCTCCCGTTTTGTTTGGTGTCTGCCCCAGTGGGTAAGTTTGGTTCAGTGGGTTATGTAGGCTTCCTGGTGGAGGGGACTGGTGCCTGTGTTTCTGGATCTTGTGTTTCTTGTGGGCAGGACCGCATCCGGTGGTGTGTTTTGGGGCATCTGTGAACTTACTATGATTTTAGGCAGCCTCTCTGCTAATGGATGGGGTGGTGTTCCTGTCTTGCTAGTTGTTTGGCATAGGGTGTCCAGCACTGTAGCTTGCTGGTCGTTGAGTGGAGCTGGGTCTTAGCGTTGAGTTGGAGGTCTCTGGGAGAGCTTTCGCTGTTTGATATTACATGGAGCTGGGAGGTCTCTGGTGGACCAATGTCCTGAACTCGACTCTGCCACCTCCGAGGCACAGGCCTGACACCCGGCCGGAGCACCAAGATCCTGTCAGCTACACAGCTCAGAAGAAAAGGGAGAGAAAAAAAGAGAAAGGGAAAAAAACAATAGAATAAAGTTATTAAAATAAAAAAAAATATATATTAAAAGTTTAAAAATATTAAAAAGTAATCAAAAAGAAAGAGAGAAGAGAGTGACCAAACCCAACAACAAATCCATTAATGATAAGAAGTGCTAAAAACTGTACTAAGGAAAAAAAAAACAAAACGGAGAGACAGAGCCCTAGGACAAATGGTAAAAGCAAAGCTATCCAGACAAAATCACACAGAGAAACATACACATACACACTCACAAAAAGAGAAAAAGGAAAAAAAAAATATCTTTTTGGAAGTCTGAGGTCTCCTGCCAGTGTTCAGTAGGTGTTCTGTAGGAGTTGTTCCACATGTAGACGTCTTTCTGACATATTTGTGGGGAGGAAGGTGATCTCCACATCTTACTCCTCAGCCATCTTGAAGGTCTCTCCTGTTTATTTTATTTTTTAAGGGAAAGACTGTCCTGATGCCCAGAATACCATGAAGTAAGGACACCTATATTCTTCATTGGAGGAAATGCTTTTAAAATTCAAGACCCCTTCTAGTTTTCTGAGGGCTCCTAGGTTCTTGGATGGTTGTGAAATGAATGTTTTCAGGATAGAAATGTGCCTACTAAAAATCGTTGAATAACAAGGCATCTCTACTACTAAATACTTGGGCTGTGGACTGTTCGATGTGACAAGCTAGAATTAAGGGCCAGAATCTCTCTTGCAGGATATAACAGTGCTGGGGATTGGCAATTCACACACGGCTATGGTGTCACACTAGCCAGCACTGAGAAGTCAGGGCCGGGCAGTAGGCAACGTTTGAGGGCTTACCTTTAGCGTGACTTAGAGTTCAGATTGATTAATATTTGTTCAGATTTTATCTAATGGAATCCTTGATTGTGCAGAATTGGGAAAATCAATCCTGGACAAACCCTGTAATGTCTTCTTCCTGGAGTTGAGACTGTGAAATAGGTCCTCTAAGTCTGGTTTAGGTTCATGAAGCACTGCTTGCTTGCATATGCTTTATTATTTTCCTCCTTAGACTAAAATCTGAAGAAATGGTAATACAGTCATGAGCTATTGCAAGTAATGTGATGAGAAAAACAGAGACATATTGCTTATTTCTCACTTTTTTCTCGTGTTACTGAATGCCCTTCCCTCCTCTAGTTGTTTCCTTGTGATTTTGTGCCACAGTTTAACACCGCACATGTCCCAATTCTGCAGTACAGTTTGCTGAGTATCTCTAGGCGTGGAGAATAGAGCTGAAATAAAATGTATTTTTAGCCCACGGTTAACTCCTGATTGCCCATGCACAGAGATGCAGTGCTGCAAAGGACATGGGCTTTGGAGGGAGCAGAAGCTGTGTAAGAATCCCAGTCCTGCCCTTCCTTCAGGTCACAAATATTCGTTGAGCAGCTGCCGTTTTTCACTCGTTCACTGTGTGAACATGTGTACAATACTTAGGCTTTCGGAAACTTGGTTTCTTCATCTGTAAAATGGAATGATAGCTATCACTCCGTATGTGCTGGGGATTGTTCTGAATCATTTACATATATGCATTCCCTAAATTATAAAAACAACTCTACGCCATAGTTGTAATTATTGTTATTTTTCCCATTTTACAGGGGAAGAAATGGAAGCACAAGCTAGTTAAGTAACTTGCTCTGTATGTAAATTATTTAATCTTCCTGAGCCTCAGTTTCCTCATCTGTAACATGTGATAATAATAGTGCCAAATTTTTAAGATTATTGTAAGGATTAAGTAGGCTAAATAGATAAAGCCACTTAGAACAATGCTTGGCATAGAATAAGTCCACTAGATTTCTATTTTATATTGCCTTTAAGGAACTTGTCAGTTTCTGAAATCACCTTATGTATGTATTCACTCGTTTATTTTCAGTCTCTCTTACTAGACTGTGGAGTCCCATCAGATCAGGGCCTCTGTCTGGGTTCTTCCCTGTTATATCCCTAATGCCTATAAGAGCGGCTGTACACAGAAGGTAGATAATAATTATTTTATGAATGAATGCACGACCATGTTAATGACGTCTACAGTTATCTGTCAAGGAAACGACAAGTTTGCCGCATTTCCATTCAATTCCTCCACCATAACTAGTTCCCACACAGCAGTGACTTGGTTTGCTACACAGTTAATGGCTCCTCCATTTAACAAGGAAAGCTTTTCTACTTTTTAACTAAACCGAACCTATATGATCTCCATTTCTGATTGTACTTGGCCTAGACAGTTTATTAATCTAACGTAATACACAGCCCAGCACAAATGTGTATTTGAATCACAGCAAGGCTTCCCCAGATTGGATCCTTGAGTCCAGGTAATCTGCTTGGGCAGGGGAGCATGGAAAAATGATTAGAGATTGGGGTATTTGGGGGACCCAGTCACATTGGGATGTGAGTCCAAAAGGACAAACAAGATCTGGAGATTAATTTGTGACATCAAAGGATGGGGAGTTTGGTCCAGAGGCCCAGATTTGGGGAATGAGTTTGATTAAGGAGCAACCCAGCTGCTGATTGGTGAAGAGACATCTAGGCATTAAACTAAGAATAGGGCCAAAAACGCAGCTGCTGGGATAAACTGGGTTACTCATCAGGGCTCATGTCACTCTCATGCGCAAACCCCTCCAAAGTCTTCCCAGCACGCTCAGAATAACATCTGAAGCCCTCAACATGGCCTGGGCAGTGTTTCAGAAACTATCCTGAAGATAAGAATCGCCCCTAGGTTTTGTTAAAAGTTCTTAATCTCATGACAGAAGACAGTATCTCCCCCGTACCACACTGTTGTTTTCTTCTACCAGTCCTTGCGTGACTTGCCCTGGTTTCCTTTTCCTTTTTTGATGATTTTAGCTCCTAGCCCACTGTCACTCTGTCTGATACTACTCTTTCTT
Organism: Lipotes vexillifer; assembly: GCF_000442215.2. Taxonomy (NCBI): domain Eukaryota; kingdom Metazoa; phylum Chordata; class Mammalia; order Artiodactyla; family Lipotidae; genus Lipotes; species Lipotes vexillifer. The sequence goes on from NW_006774591.1 coordinate 997,819, forward strand.
TAATTATTGGTGATTTCAGTACTGACATGGATGGTCCTTCCAAAACCCTGGCCTCTCAGTTCCTTGACCTCTTCCCTCCTCCGCTGACCGGGTTCCATGGCCACACCCTCACTCTTGTCATTGCAAATAACTGCAATCCCTACTTCAGTTTCTTGCATTCTATTCTCTTTCCACCACTTTCTATCTTCGTGACTCATTCCCTCCAATGCCTGATCTCCAGCCATCCCTTCAACCACAGCAGACCCTACGAGCCATCGATCCTACAAACTTTTCACTGTCTCTCACCCACCTGATAACGTCTTTCCTCCTGAATTCCATGGTCAAGCATTATAATTGCTTTGTGCATATATCCTCAGTAGCCTTGCTCCCCTCTCACTTTGCTTAGCAAGACCACAACCTACTGTGCAACTGTAAATGACTCGGAAAAACCCCACCAAGATTCTGGCGGGTCTTACTTTAAATTCACAGCCATGCCCCTCAAGTGGGTCCTTAATGTTGCTCCGCAGTCGTACACTATTTTTAGGTCCTTATAGTCTCCCATTGTCCAAGATGACTATTTCATACCTTCTCCTCACTCCCCAAGCTTCCATCTTCACTTTCAGCTGATAACCATGCTTCCTCTTCCCTGAGAAAATGGAGCAATCAGAACAGTTTCCGCAGACTTGCACCCCACCCACCTGCTTGTCTTCCCTCCTGTTAAACTGATGAACTCTTTGTGCTAAACCTAATGGTCAATTCTTAGTTCTCACTTTACCTGACCTAGCAACACCTTGTCAACACAGCTGAGTATTCCCCCCGCCTGGAAATGCCCTCTTCACTTAACAGTCAGGATACCAGGCTCTTGGTTTTCCTCCTCGCCCGCTGGCTGCCTGCTTGTCCTCAATCTCTTTTGCTGACTCCACCTCACCTCCCCAGTATCTCTGCTCATTGCCTTGGTGATCTCAGCCAGTCTCACAGCTTTAAATACCATCTACATGCTGCCAGCTCCTCAATTTATATCTCCAACCCAGACTTGAGCATCTTATATACAAGTGCAACCCACCTATAGCCCCAGCACTACCGTTTCACCTTAGTAGATTTGGTTTTGTTTGTACCTTTGAATGTACCAATATCTAATGTATGACATGATTTTAAGGATGTTTGTTTTCTGTCTTCCCTATTAGAATATGCCTCATTGAGACAGAATGTTTTGTCTGTGTGGGTTTTTTTTTTTAAGTCGATGTATTCTTGGTGCCCCAAATGGTACCTCCCATGTAGTAGGTGTCGAGACGATTGAATTTGAGTTTCCAGAGGAAAAGCCCTGGTAATTGGTTTATTTAACATGGGCCCAGGGTGATGGCCATATATATCAGGGAAGTTAGGGGAGTTCTGACCTAATCAAATTCTCTATTAGCTGGCTCCTCCTGATGTCCCTGACCTAAATTTATCCATTCTCTGTACCGCTCATATTGCTTTACTACACTGGTCTCTTCGTGGTTTCTGTAACATTCCAAACATCTTCCAGCCCCAGGGCCTTTGCACTTGATATTCCCTCTGCCTGGAATGTTCTTTGCATGACTTCATGCACATTCATGTTATTCAGTATGGTATTTAGTTTATTCATTTGAATTCAGTCAACTTAAGGCTAATAAATATTCAGGATTATGCTTAAAAAACCCCATTGCTCTCAGTCTCCTACCTGTTTTATTGTCCTTCCTAGCATTTATCACTGCCTGGAATTAGGTAATATGTTTATGTTTTGTCTGTGCAGACAACAATGTAAAAATAATAATAGCTAACACTTGCTACCTTCCAGTTACTATATATCCTTTGCATGTAATCATTTTTTTCGTCTTCACAACAACTCCAACATTAATTATTACTGTTACCATACTCCGTTTGTAGATGTGGAAAACTGAGGTGTGGAGAGGTTAAGTAGCTAGCCCAAGATCACACTGCTAGTGAGTAGCAGAGCCCGGGCAATTTGGCTCCTGAGTCTACCTCTTGTTAGGTGACCTAAAAATAAGGATTTGTGTCTATTTTCTTTACTGTTGTATCTCCAGGGCTCAAACAGTGCTGGGCACGTAGGAGGTGCTCAATAAATAATAGTTAAATGTTGAATCACTGGGGCTTTTATTAGTCTGTTAACGCTGTCTTAACGAAATGCCACAGACTAAGTGTCTTAAACAAGAGAAACCTATTTTCTCACAGTTCTGGAGGCTGGAAGTCCAAGATCGAGGTGTCCTGGGGTTTGACTTCTCCTGAGGCCTCACTCCTTGGCTTGCAGGTGGCCACCTTCTCACTGTGTCCTCACATGGCCTTTCCTCTGTTTGTGATACACTCCTGGTGTCTCTTCCTCTTCTTATAAGGATACCTGTCCTATTGGATTAGGGCTCCACCCTTATGACCTGACTTAACCTTAATTAATTACCTCCTTAAAGGCCCTGTCTCCAAATACAGTCACACGGGGGGTTAGAGCTTCAACATATGAAATTTGGGAAGGCACAATTCGGTCCATAATAGGGCTGAAACCCAACTCCTAGAGAATTAGGATACCAGGACCAGAATTGCCACCAAGGACAGGACATGCCAGGGTAGAGAGAAATTCGTATATCATGTAGTCCATTGGTTTTCAAACTCTTTTATTTTCTTTTTAGAGACTGAGTCCTTTCTCAAAATAGTTCTCCCATGGAAGCCTGCGATAGCAAGCATGCAAACAGGGGCCATGTGGACCCCCTGTGAGTACTGTCCCTGGAAGATCCCCTGACCAATTTCTAGCACCTCACGTTATAGAAAAGACGTCTGAGTGTATAAAACAGCTCAGACACTCCACATTTCCCATGTCTAGCAACAGGCTTGATTTCAGCTCAGAGAGGGTGGCTGAATCTGCAGCTCAGTACTTACAGGCTCCAGCTGGAAGCCTCGAGACTGGGCAACAGGAAAATAGGCGGGCCTTAAACCAAGAGAGTAAGAAAGGTGCCCATCACAACTGCAGCAGGTTATAGCTGGAGAGGCTCGACCTCACCCCAATCAGAATAATGACCAGGCTGCTGTGGCCTTTGTATTATTAGCAACTCATCATTTTTCATGAAAGGTTTAGGTTGAGTTTAAGTGAGACAAAACACTGCAGTTAAAGTTCTCCAATTGTATAGCTCTATCTATATTGCCTTCATTCTAAAGCACAGGAACTGTTGAAATCATTATGAATCACTCCCAAGTGCCTCAGTTCAAATATTATTTCAGTATGCAAATTATAGTCATAAAGCATAATGAAGCACATTTGAATATCTAGTACAAAATTCACCATATAAATACAAAATAGGAGTGAATGAATGTGGTCAACGTTTTATTTTATAAATGCAGTTTGCCTCCCGAAGCATTTAAAGAGCCTTTGGCCAATATTTGGAGGGCCCAGCTAAATTCCATGACCAGAAATTTCATTGCTTTAATTGTGAAAGAAGCAAGAATATATATATTGATGTGTGTGTATGCATATAGATATAGCTCTACACATAATTTTGGCTTCTTCTCTAAATTTCCTGCTACCTCCCCAGTGCTGTCTGGCTTGGCTATTCCTTGACTCAGAGATTCTTACGTATGCACTGGACCAGCTTGCTGGCAGGGCTGGGGTGTGGGAAGAACTCAGAGAAGAATGGCTGCAGGATCATGTGAAAGAGCGGAATATGAGGCTGCCTTTTGCTCAAGAGTAGGGTTCCAAGTAACAGCCATCTCACTGAAGAGCCCGTGGGGATGGGGACAATTTTTGTCCCAGGAAATGCTAGTGGCATAACCTAGAATGCCACTCAGAACTTTGGTGTTAAGTCCCTGGGATTTTTAGTTTAATCCCAAGTGGTAGACTCCCCATGGATGACTGAGTTTGGATAGCCTACCATTCCAGGAGCATAGGCTCTCAGAAGTGGAATTAAGATGGTTTAAGGAGAATATTAAAAAGATATGACCAAAAAAATCTTTCTTGTACTCCTACCCATACCTGTGTCCATCTCCGAACATAAATGGGAATGAAGGTCTCATCCTTGGTCTTATGATTTGCTTTTGCTCTTCTCTTTCCTTCCTTCTCTTTGTCAGTTATGTCCTATTACATCTCTTCTATTACATTCGGGTTGTGTAAGATTCTGAAGTTACCACTGCTTCTGTTAAGACCCAGCCCAAGATTGATGTTTTCTAAGAAATCTTGCCCACTCTGCTCCCTATCTGATAACTTAATGTCTGCCTCTTTGGAACTTTAGATGTTAAATTTGTTCCCTATTACCAGGATTCATTATCTATCATTTTGAAAATATTCTGGAGTTTCATTTACACATTTTATCTCTCAGAGTAGATTACCATCTTCTCAAGGAGAGGGCGATATAAGGGCCTTTTATTTCGTTAATAAAGTCCCGTGCTCAATTCAGTAATTCAAAGCATTGTGGAATGCCTGCTTCGTGCAAAACAATGTATCAGGTGCTTATAAAATTAATGAACAGACTAATTGCTTTTGGAAGGAGAAGCTTCTGATCAGATTTAGAAGAAAGAGCCTCAGAGACCTAAGCACCTAAGCTTCATGACCTTCGCTGTCTTTGTAGTCACTCCCTTTGCCCCTGGATCTAGAAGGCTCTATGGTTCTTGGCTTCAGGAAACCTGTCCTCGTCACTGGACCATTCTCTGTCCTTTTCTATTTGTCCAAAGTTGAGCCTCTGTTCATTGTTAAAGCCAGCCTATCCATTACGAAATGCATCTTTATTCTTTGTTCTAGACGGTTGTTTGGGTCAGTCTCTCTATTATGAGTTCTCTCAAAGTGTGGTCCAATCCCTTAGTGTGCTTGATAAAATGCAGATTCTTAAGCCCACTCCTGGACCTTCAAAATATCAATCATGCCTGTGATGGGGCCTGGGCATCTGCATCTTCATATATTTACCCCAAGTGATACCCCACAGCACAGCAATATTTGAGAGCCCTAACTTTAGTAGCTCTGTGACCACCGTGGTGAGTTCTAGCTCGACTCTCACTGTCCCTGCTTCACCTCCTCTTCCTTCACCCAGAGAGCAGTCTGCCGCCTCTTTCTGAATGGCTGTCTCTAGTCTGTGAAATTAGCTCTTGCTTAGATGCAAAGCAGATCTGCCAAACAAGGACTGAGCTCGGTGGCCAGCCAAACCCTTTGTTGACATAGCCACCTCTCCTGCTCATTTCTTTGGCTATGGTCCACTCATTTCAGAACTCAGCTCTCTTCGGGGGTATGGTCTTCCAGAAGCTTTCATAATTTGGGCTATACTCTAATACTTTTTAAATGAACATTACTCATGATGTAGGCAACAGTCCCAGCAAGGAAAGAGGAAGTTCTGTGTACGTTCAAAGCCATATACTCACAAAGAAGCCATTTTCAACATATTCAAAATACTGCATATGTGCATTAATTTCAGTACGATTTATCACGCATGCTTTATGTGCTAGATACTACGCTAGGCAATATGGAGCTTTAAGGAAGGATTAAGGAGCAATTCTTACATGTGGTCGGTATCTTCACATTCTCATTGGTGTTTGGCTGCTCAGTTTCCTAGAGAGTTGAGTTAAAAGGAAAGAAACCATTTATTCAGTAAATATTTAATGAGCACCAGGCACTGTGCTGGGTCCCAGGGACACAGGGGTAACCAGGACAGACGTGGCTGTTGCCCTCTTGGAACTGACACTATAATTTGGGACACCGGTAATAAATAGATAAACGAACTGAAATAATCACATATTGTGAAATGCATACACCATGCAAAGAGTGACATGGTATATTCTAGGGGCTGGAGCAGAGATGAAGGGAAGTGGATGGATTCAAGATATAATTTTGGAAGCGGCACCATCTAGACTTGCTCCGATGGATTGGATGTGGGGGAATGAAAGATCAAAAAGTAACAAAGCTGATTCTTAGACTTCTGTCTTGAGAAACTGAGTGGACGGTGGTGCCATTTACTGGTATGAAAAAGACAAGGCATGTAGTATTTTGGTGAAAGAGGAACTGGGGAAGAAAAGCTCTAAATTAGATGTTAGAGTTGAGATGTTCCATGAGAAAGGCAAGAGTATACAGTAAGTCACCTACATACGAACCTTCAAGTTGTGAACTTTCAAAGATGTGAACATGCGTTCGTGTGTCCAATCACGTATGTCAGTTCACGTGTCTGGTGTATATTGTCACGTGTGTGCATCCTTCACAAGTGGTTGTGCTTTTGTGTACTTTACTGTACAATACTTTATAGAGGACAATATCTTTATTTCAAGCCCAGGATGTCTGGAAGCAAACGTAAAGGCAGCAGTGATGTAGCTGGTACTGCTACCAGGCCCTGTATGCTAGCTCCTGTACGGTACTAGTGTACTTTTCAAGCTACCGTACTGTAAGATTAAAAATGTTTTCTTTATTTTTTGTGTTTGTTTGTTTTTAATGTATTATTTGTGTGAAAAGCATTATAAACCTATTATAGTACAGTACTGTATAGCTGACTGTGTTAGTTAGGTACGTAGGCTAACTTTGTTGGACTTACGAACACGCTCTCGGAATGGAACTCATTCATATGTAGGGGACTTACTGTATTTCGATATGCGGGCATGGAATTCAGGAAAGGAGCAGGGCTGGAAATATAAAGTTGGGAGCCATCAGTTTGGAGACAGACTAATTTTCCTGGGTAGAGAATGTGGAGACAGAAGATAGAGAGGAAACAGGAAGCTAGAAAGTATTTGAAGAGATGCTCACACTCACTAATGACAACAGTGAGATCACCCAGAGGGAAAGGTAAACTCTGAAAAGTGGAAAGTGCCAAATGCTGATGAAGATGTAGGATCCAGGAGCCCTCATGTACCACTGGCAGGAGTGGAGACCAGATCAGCCATTCTGGATGGCACTCTGGTAGTACACGGTCAAATTAAACACATGCTCCCTGACTTATCGATTCAGTTCCTGGGTGTGCAGCTCAAGAGGTCAACGGGAGACACAAGCAAGGATGTTCAGGGCAGCACTGACAATCACAGTGGTGGTGTCTACCTCTGGGGGAGTGGACAGGCAGGATGTGGAATACTATGCAACAATAAGTAACAGGCCAGATGAATCTAACTTGTGTTGAATTAAAAAAACTGCGAAACAGCATGCCACATATGATGCAATACCGTTTACATAAGTTAAAATATATGCATACAAGATGACTCTGTATTTTATAAGAACACATACAAACAAAAGGATACACGTTGAGTACGTTAGAATGGTTACCCATGAGGCCAAAGGGAAATGAGAGTGGGAGATGGTGATGAACGGGAGTAAGTACATAAATGGAACAAGGGAAGGGCCTTGTGCAGCCCAATGATAATGGGCCATGATCTCAGGACTGATGAAACCGGATGCTCCACAGGTTGAAATCAAAAGGAGAGAAAAGATGAGAAAATCAAGTTCCGGACTGAAGAGAACCAGCATTTAGAAGTCAGAAGAGGTGAATACACGAGTTCACCAGGTAGGTGTCACGTCCACCAGGCCCTAAGAGTGCATGCATGAGGCAGTCACATGTTGGTTCCCTGCTGGGGGGGTCAGGGATTTCTCCCTTCCTGCTCTTATGGAACTCCAACCATCCCCACCCCACCAAGGTTTTTATGTTTTAACTCTGCAGATGAATGATACGTAAGTCAGAATGACCATTTCCGATTTGTCTCAGGAGATACTATCCTTCAACATTTTAAGAGTAAATGGGGGGCTTTCCTGGTGGCGCAGTGGTTGAGAGTCCGCCTGCCGACGCGGGGGACGCGGGTTCGTGCCCCGGTCCGGGAGGATCCCACGTGCCGCGGAGCGGCCGGGCCCGTGAGCCGTGGCCGCTGGGCCTGCGCGTCCGAAGCCTGTGCCCCGCAACGGGAGGGGCCGCAACAGTGAGGGGCCCGCGTACCGCCAAAAAAAAAAAAAAAGAGTAAATGGGGCTACAAAAATATGTCTGTGCCACAGTTTCCTCAGATGCGAAATGTCGATCATTTGGCCCTCCTAATCTCTTGCCTGGACTATACCAACAGCCTCTTAATTGATTCCCTTGCCTCAGAATTCTCCTCTGATCCACCCTTGATGTTGCCAGAATGAAAGCTCTAAAAATACAAATGTAATCAAGTCATTCCCCTCCGTAAAAGTGTTGTGTCGCTCACCAGTGTCTTCAAGAAAAATATCCCCTGCCAGGAGCAAGGCGTCATGATATCAGAAGACCAGGGGCTTGGGGGTTAGACAAATCAACTCGACCATTAACTGGCTGTATGACCTTATGCAAATTAGTGCACCTCCCTGAATTTACTTTTTATACCTGTAAAATATGGGATAAGAGTTCTTAACTTAGAAGGCAGTGTTTCTCACACTTGTAGAGTGCATTAGAATCCCCCGGAGGGCTTGTTAAAATGAGTGCTGGGACCCACCCCCAGAGCTACCGATCTGGAGGTCTGGGGTGGAGTTAAGAATCTGCATTTCTAATAAGTTCCCAGGTGTGCTGATGCTGCCGGTCCCAGGGTCACACTTGCTGAACCACTCTTCCAGGTTATTCTGAGGAGGAGAAATGATGAATGTCAAGAGCCTCACTGCTCTGCTGTCCATAAATGGAAGTTGCTCTTGTTGCTTTCATGTCCCTCCACTGTGTGGTCTCCACTTCTCCAGCTTCATTGCCCACCACCGGCCTGCACACATCCTGTGTGCCAACCACAGCCAACCACTCACTGGTTCCCTGAACCTTCGGTGCAGCTTTTGCCCTTGGGGGCCTTCGCCTGTTCTGGTCTTTCTTTCAAGAATGTCCCTGCACCTACTCCCACTCACTTTGGAAGAACCTTCTCTTCTCCAAGGCCCAGCTCAAATGCCCAGGAAGTTTTTTGCAAAGCTTCTCCAGTTGGGACTAAATTGGTCTTTCATCCATCTGTTCATTTATTATTCATTTTGTAAATATTTATTTATAAAATATCTATTGAGCGTCTACTCTGTGCCAGCCTCTGTGCTAGCTGCTGGGAATGCAGTGGTGAGCGGAAATAGAAATTGTCCCTGCTCTCAAGGAGCTCAAAGCCTTAGAGGAAAAAGGAGATATTATTCAAAGAAACACAAATGATTGTCAAATTACAATAGTGAGAAGCAATTGGCAGGAGCATGCTGCTTTAAGCACTTATAACAGAGGAAGGGTCACAGAGGTTTAGAATGGGTCTTTTCCCATATAAATTGTTGAACTCTTAAAGGTTGGCATGGGGGAACAATCCAAAAATGACTTGGGTTGGCCTGGTGCCCTTTATGCCATGAATCTGTTTTCTGGCCTGTCACGAAGACGATTTCATTAATTCTCATAATAGCACGATAAGCAATCTCACAGCTATTAACACTTACTGAGCACATGCTGTGTCCATACGGGTATTCTTGCTAGTATCAGAGGTGTCAAGATAAACAAGACAGGGGCTTCCCTGGTGGCGCAGTGGTTGAGAGTCCGCCTGCCGATGCAGGGGACACGGGTTCGTGCCCCGGTCCGGGAGGATCCTGCGTGCCGCGGAGCGGCCGGGCCCGTGAGCCATGGCCGCTGAGCCTGCGCGTCCGGAGCCTGTGCTCCGCAACGGGAGAGGCCATGACAGTGAGAGGCCCGCGTACCGCAGAAAAAAATAATAATAAAAATAAATAAAGAGAAGATAAATAAGACATTGCTCTTTCTCTCAAGTTGCTCCTAATCCAGTGGGAGAGGTTGTACTGTACACAGAACTCAACCTCAAGGTGGTGCACCTTTTCTCCTATCACAGCACAGTTCAAGCTCCAGGCAGAGAGTGATGGTTCCCGACTTGTGCACTAGTGTTGCCCACGATCAAGACCAGTACTAAGTGGACAGCGGACAAGAAATCACATCTGTGAGATGAATGAGTACATCACCATCCTCACTGCCCTAGCTCAGGGTTCCATCGTGGTTCACCTAGACTTTTTAACCTGGCCTACCTGCCTCTAGCAATGCTGCCTTCAATCCATCCCTCATAAAAAAACAAAAACAAAAACAAAACCAAAACACAACCAGGTAACTCTCCCTATTTAAAACCTTTCAGCTGCTCCCTCAGTGTTCTTGGGAAAAGTCCAGACTCCTCATGTGGGCTATAAGGCCCTTCGTGATTTGGATCTGGTGTATAGCTGCTGCTTCAGCGCTCCCCGTGTGTTCCAGTCAGGGTTGTGGTTCCTTGAATGTGCCAGGCTCTTTCTCTCCTAGAAACGCCACCCCTCACTCCTGTGTCCATTGGCCACTGCTGGTGAATATAAGCTAAAAGCTGAATTTCCCTACTTTGGGATAAACATGCCAAAGACTTCCTTACATCCTGTCCTGCATCCTCAGCTTTCAGTCTTGGGGTGGGAGGATGGACTTCTTTATTAATGACGATGCCATTAACAAGTGAAAGAGAATTTCAGTGTCTTAACAGAACTCCAGTCACTTGTAGCTCCTGATTTAGCAACCCTATTCTCAAATTAATTTCAGACGAATATGCGGTAGTTTGATGAGTGAACACAACAGTCTCTGCACAAGGTGAGGTAAGTAATAATGACCTGTCTTTAAAGAGAAGCTTCCCTATTTTTGGAATCAATAATTGACCAAGAGCATTGTCCCCTGGGGCTCTGCTATGGACAGAGCGGATCTCTGCATTTCAGTTTTCTTAACTTACATATGGAAAATCGATCTCTCCTTACTTACAGAGTGCTTCAGGATTCCAAAGGGATCTCCCTCATAAAATCAAAGTGCAGTGTAGAAAATGGCAAACATGAAGGTCATGGCCAAATCATGTGGCTGCTACTCGATGGAAGGTTCCAGTCTCTTAGGAATGTCTGCATCCTCTTCCTGCCACGCTGTTGACTGTTAACACCTGGCTTTCAGTGCCGTAAGAAGAAACTTCATTGAAATATTTTGGCACTTCTGCTTTTAGTAGAACTAGGAAGCCGTGAAGCATGCAAACAGGGCATGAAAATGAAATACATCCTGAGGATGGTTATGAAACTTTTTCAGACCCGAGAAAAGTTTCACTTCAGTCTGTATTTTGGTTTGGGTGGGAATCTGCACAGTTTCCTTCACTTAAGCCAACACATCCATGTCTGTTTTCTGACTGGCCCCTTCTTGGCTAGGATGGCCTATTGGCCTTCTTGGGACAGACTTGGGCCTAACAAAGTCAGGCAGTGGAAACTTCCAGGTAGAGACAGGCCACTGCTGTCCACCGCCTCCATCAGAGTGTGAAGACTGATTTACAGACTTCTGAGCAGCCACTCTGTGAGCTGAACCAACTCTGAGTGACCAGGACTATATCCTAAAAGGAACCGCAGGCACCAGTCAGTCTTTATCTCACAATAGGGTTATTTGTGTGCCTATTTCCCCCACTAGTATGTGAGCCTCTGTAAGGCAAGGATTCTGATCAGCCTTAGGTTTTCCCCTCTTCCGA
>NW_006774591.1:1009225-1009655 GCF_000442215.2 Lipotes vexillifer
ACACCCACTCCACTCGCACCGCCTAGCCCCCCGCTTCTGGCACAGTGCCTTACAGGTCTTCAGGAAATTTACTGAATCAGAATAGCTCATATTCATGTTAGTATGCTCGCCCCATACCACAGGCACACTTGCATTTGCTTATAGAGTAGAAAGCTGTCTGGGACCTCATTCTTCCTGTGGTTTAATAGTGAAGTTCCAGGAAGACTTTTCAGAGCACAGGCCCTGAGTCTAACACAGTAGGGAAGCTTCCAAATAGCAAAATGATGCCTTTTTCCTTTAAAATTTTTTTTTCATTCAGTTAGTTAAAAAACCGAGTTACTGGGGCTTCCCTGGTGGCACAGTGGTTGAGAGTCCGCCTGCCGATGCTGGGGACACGGGTTCGCGCCCCGGTCCGGGAAGATCCCACGTGCCGCGGAGTGGCTGGGCCCGT
>NW_006774591.1:1009779-1017963 GCF_000442215.2 Lipotes vexillifer
AAAAAAGTCGAGCTACTATTTTTCTTACTTTCTTGTAAAGATGAGAAATATGACAGTCATGGCCATTTATAAATATATTGCCAATGAAATATCGTGATGCTTAATTTTTCTATTCTTTTGTCATATCTGAATCCTATATATAAAGTCAATTTTCTAGAAAAAAGAAATGGCCCCTGCTATTCCTCTGTGCCTGCTATTCTGGCAGGTGACACATGAGTTCCTGGACACATCCAGGAGAGACCGGGAAGCATAGAATGTTCCAGGGTTGTAAATGACGTTGGGAAGTCATTCCGCCACAGCAAAAGAAGCCCTGGACACTGCATTCTGATAGGCTGCTGGAAGCTGAAATGTACACGGCATTCCACTGTCTTCTCTGTTTCTAAGAAAGGAGTTATAATTATGAAATGGCGAACCATAATATTTGGATGCTTAGATAACTGTATCTTTGATGAGAATCCATTTTGTCTGCCCATGGGCTGGAGCCTGGTTAGGTGAAAAGGTTGTCGTGATTCCCATTTAAGAACCATTTTGGAAGTTTGAGCTTGGCATGTCCCTGGAAAGACCTTGTGAGTAATTTTCATCTTACCTATGTATTGTTGCTCTGGTTAGCAAAGGCTAACAGTAAAAACTAACACAGAAATAGATTGGTACATCAGAATGCTGAGAAATCGTCGGCTCAAGTCTGTGCTGATGGTTCCTGTTCCAGCTGGGTCCCTTTCGAATGAAAGTCATTTGCCGTATTTCAGCCTTCCAGTTCCTCTGGCCAAAAATTTTGGAGTGATCCTTGAATCCATTCACACAATCCAAATCCAAAGCCTCGAGGAATCCTATTGGCGTTACCCTCAAAACGTGTCCAGAATCGAACCAGTTCTAACCACCTGTAGTGCTACTACTCTAAACTACAATCGACTCTCACCTGGATTACCCAATAGCCCCTTTCTTGGATATGTGGGTTTACACTTTTCATCAAAATTGGAAATTTTTTGATGATTAATTCATCAAAATTTCTTCTGCCCTCTCTTCTCCTTTGGGGACTCCAATTACACAGATACTAGGAAGCTTAAAGTTGTCTCACAGCTCATCAATGGCTCCGCTTACTTTGGGGGTGCTTCCGTCTTCTCTCTGTTTCATCTTGGATGATTCTTCTTTCTATGTCTAACAAATTTGTTAGTCTTTTCTCATTCAGTGTCTAATCTGCTGTTAATCCTAATCCAAGGTATATTTCACTTCAGACATCATTATTTTCATCTCTAGGGTTTCAATTTAGATCTTTTTTAAATTCTCCGTGTCTCTGTTTAACATGTTCAGTCTTTCCTCTGGCTTCTTGAGCATATGGAGTACAGTTTTAATGTCCTGATCTACTGATTCTGTCATCTGTGTTAATTCTGGATCAGCGTCAATTGGTTGACTTTCCTCCTCATTATCGGTAGTATTTTTCTCCTTCTTTGCGTGTCCGATCTTTTTTTTTTTTTTTTGCGGTGCGCGGGCCTCTCACTGCTGCGGCCTCTTCCGCCGCGGAGCACAGGCTCCGGACGCGCAGGCTCAGCGGCCACGGCTCACGGGCCCAGCCGCTCCGCGGCACGTGGGATCCTCCCGGACCGGGGCACGAACCCGTGTCCCCTGCATCGGCAGGCGGACTCTCAACCACTGCGCCACCAGGGAAGCCCTGATGATTTTTAATGGGATGTCAGACTTCATAATTCTTTTACTTTGTAAGGTGCTGTATATTTTTGTTTTCCTATAGATATTCTTGAGCTTTGTACTGACCGCGTTCCAGCTTCTGGTGGGGGAACTAAATTTGTAGGCTTCTCCATGGTACCCTTAACCTTTTCCACTAGATAACTAGTATTACTGTGGAGTTTGGTGCTTTGACAGAGACGACTGTCTGCAAGTTATCTCGTCAAGTTCTCCTTTGAACTGAAATTCTGACTTAGAGTGCTCCTTTATTACTTTTCACATCTTGTGGGGATTTTATACTGGTGTTGGCACTGCTCTGTTCATCTCCTTTCCACCTTTGCCTCTTCCCTGTGCATTTATCCCCTCATGGCCCATGCAGCTGTTTGTAGTCCTGGCCTGTGAGTGTTAATGAACAGGGCTAAAGGGCCTGTCCAGTTTCAAACTCTGTGACGCTATGCACGTGTGCATTCAGTAGTCCCTGAATGGCCCAAGAGCATCAGGCGTATCCTTTTCAGTTGCAACATTTAAGGCATCACTGAAAAAAAAAAAGAAAAAAAAAAAAAAACCTAGACATGGATATGTTAATACAAAGAACATGATTATAAGCAGGATTTTCCAAATTTCTAAAGAAAATCTACTCTACCTGTTTCTGATGCATCTATCATAGTCAGTACTTTAGTAAGGTTTGTACATTAAATATACGTCATTTTCAAGCAGATGCAGATCATGTTTGTTAGGGGAGGAATGAATGGTGACAAATGGAATGGAACCATCGCATTTCCGAATCCAGACTATTGAAATCGGCTCTAACATGTACAAACAATAGATGTCACAAATGTATTCCCTCTTGAAAGGCTTTTGTTGTATGATTTGTGTGTGGGGAAAAAAAAGAAGGGTCGATGACAGTTAATACTTTCTGTAAATGGAAACGGCATCTAATGTCTGCCTGAGGAAGAATTGTCTATGAAGATTATATTTCTGAATGAAAACAGGATTTCCTTTGTGGTTTAATTCAGTGAGCAATTATGGTAAAACATTATTCATTCAAAACATTATTCATTCATCATTTTCAAAATGTGGTCTTTTGGACACAGTGGACTGAAGCTTATTTTTGTCTGGCAAATTTCTTCTTCATGATTTTTTAGATAATTCTTGGCACTGCCATTTGTTTGGTCATTATCCATAACTTTATCTTATTAGGCCCCCTTTCTTATTAATCCTGTTCTGTTTGTCAGCATTGTAGCTACCTAACCTTCCACACAGTTCATTTGTGGCTCGTGTTCTCATCTTGACTCAAAGCAAAGACCCCATGAGCCACCTTGATAATGATCCTTTAGAGGTGTAGAGTGCTTTCCACTTTACAAAGACTTTAAATTTTTATTTCATTTGATCTTCACAAGAGGTTCTTTTCCTCCCCATTTTACAGAGGTGAACGTTGAAGTTCGGTGTGGTAGTCATTAATACTGTTCACCAAATGTTTCCCCTTCTCCCCCCCCACGATGGCACTTCCTGGCTTCTTTATGGTCGTGTGAAGCTAGAGGACTGGTACTCACCAGTAAGTAGTTAGTGGAGGTGACACGCACCACTTCTGGGCTGAGCACTTAGTTTCAACGTCATACCCTCTAGAACTCTCTTTTCCCTTTGCCACAGTGACTGGCAATGTTTGCAACAGTGGCTCCTAATAATAGCGTGAGCTATTGGGATTTGGAGGTTATAAGTTATTGTAGGCATCTTGGCTGCTACACTCAGTAATAGATATAAACTGGACCATAATACAAGTCTCCTTACCCATCCCACTTTCCACTGCACTGGTGTTTCCAGAAGACAAAAGTGTCTTCTAGTTAACAGAGTTAAACAGTGTTCTGCTTAACTTGGTTTGTCTGATTCTCTAAATATAAAGATGCACTGTGAATTTCTAAGAGGCAAATAGTATACAAAACTTTCCAAAATTACTTGACCAGAAAAACCTATCTTTTCTTGCATAAAAACTTGCAGGATGAGCTTCTGCAGAACATACTTTGGGATGCATTGCCCTACACGCCCTATGCTAGTCTTCATGCACCTTGCTTCATCTCCCTGGGGTTAAGGGCTTTGGTTAGACATGTGGTTAGGGAAGTTAGGTGGAGGTCTAGAGGGAGAATAGGGTTAGACTGAAGATCACTTACCAGCAAGATCACCTCAAGCTGGGGAGGGTGGTGGCCAGGGGGAATATGTAAAGGAGCAAGAGACCAAGACAAGCTGTCGGTAAAAGCACAGTGTGAACATGAAGAGGGAGAGGAGGTGGGGCTTCCCTGGTGGCGCAGTGGTTGGGAGTCCGCCTGCCGATGCGGGGAACGCGGGTTCGTGCCCCGGTCCGGGAGGATCCCACGTGCCGCCGAGCGGCTGGGCCCGTGAGCCATGGCCGCTGAGCCTGCGCGTCCGGAGCCTGTGCTCTGCAGCGGGAGAGGCCACAGCAGTGAGAGGCCCGCGTACCACAAAAAAAAAAAAAAAAAAAGAGGGAGAGGAGGGCAGTAGCCTAGAGAAACGTACAGGTGATGACCAGTCAGATGATCCTCCAAAAGACTCTGTTGGTGGAAGAATCTATGGATGAGGCAGTGAGCATGGGAAAGGCAGGGTCAGAGGTGTAGCCTTACAAATAGCTACTCTAACAATTAGGAAAGCCCCTATTTGGAGAACTCACTCAGTGCTCGGTACTTTGCTTAGCACTTTATACATTTCATCACTTAATCCTAAAGGCACTATTAGTAGCCTCACTTCACAGACCAGGAACTTAGCCAGTGTCACCCAAACAGTAAGAGAGCACATCAGGACTTGTATCCATATCGGTCTAATTTCAACACAGGTTTTTGGTCACTATGCTCTACTGCCCTCCCCCCCTCCCATAGTTCATAAAATCCAGTTCTTACCAAAGATACTTCCTGCTTCTTTGGCTTTTCTCTTTACTAGCCAAATTAGTGGAATCTGTGTGGATTAGCAATGCAGAATCTGGAGCAGTAGGCCTATGGGTTATAGACGACTTTCATGTTTTCGTAACCAAGTATTCTACTTTTCTTCTCAAAAGTCAGTCTTACAGATACATCATCTTCCAAAATGGTGATAGTCAGCAAACAAAATACTTTCAAAATACCTTTTATGGATAGAATCACTTTCTAATTTAAGGCAACATCATTTTGATGTCGGAAAGAAACTGCAGTGTGGTTTATGACAGAAGCAGAAACTGGTGACAGACTGACCTCTCTTCTGCGGATGGTTTTGGTCATTTGCGACTGGAGAAAGAAGTTTTAGATTGCTAGGCCTCTAAAAGAAGGTGACTTCTTCTAATTCAAAAACTCTTTCACTGCTAAAAGATTGGATTTGGATCATTTAGTTCCCCCTCTACATTTAGTTTCTGTGATTAGGTCCACAGAGATCAAGAGACATGAGTCATAAACTTTGAAACGTAAAAGGCCTCTGATTCATCTAGAATTTGTTCAATAGATGAGTCAGTGTGTTGACTAACTTGAGTGGCTATTGAACTTTTACCTTTCACTACTAGTCATCCAGACCCAGAATTGGTGGTGAGATACTATGTTGTATTTTTTGATCCTCAGCCTTTGCTTAGGTTCGGTTAGCTTTTTAAAATTTCTTGGTTGGCTCTTCAGCGCTGAAAATCAAGCTATAAACAAAGGCATTGATTGACTCAGTGAGTTGAATCACTTGGTGTTTAATTATGAACTACTTGGAGATTGTTAAAAATTCATGCAGTCTTGTATTTGTGGTGGTACAGGTTTAAAAGTCATTGAGAAACAGCATGACTAGCTTAGATAATTAATATTTGGCTTGAAAAATAAAAACATTGCAATTATGAGCAGCATGACCCATGGTCAATTATCTGTCACATTTGTGCAAGTGAACTCCACAACTCAAATGGAGTTATGATGAAATTAGTCATTCATTCGTTCATTCGACAAGCCTTCATCATTAATTACTAGGTGTTAGGAACTGTGCCAGAAACTGTCAAGGACACAGAGACGAACAAAATCCTTTGTTGTCCTCAAAGAGCTTATTATCTAGCAGGAGACTTAATGCCTCTCACACAAAACACCCTTTAATACAAGATACATGTAGAAAATGACTAATAACAGTAAAGCACCAAGGTAATTCAGAGATACCTTCCTTTTGCGGGGAGGGGGAGAAATAGGAGAACCTTCATAGAATATCTTGGATTCTGAGATGCAGTAATAGAGAAGGCATGACCAGAAATCAAAAAGTTGTGAAAGATAAGGAACATTCAGGGACTGAAACTAAGATATTTTAACAACTATAAACGCATAGTGTAGGGCAGTGCCTTTCAAACTCTATCATTTGTAAGAATCATCTAAAGATCTTGTTTTAAACATTTTTATGTTTTAACAGTTTATGCAGATTCTTTTTTGGTAGGTCCAGAGTGCAGTATATGAATCTGCATTTCTAACCAGCTCCCAAGTGATATCCATGGGCCACATTTTGAGTAGCAGGGTCCTAGGGCACTGCACCAGGAGTCAGAGACCAGGGTGCCCTACTGGTCAATGGTATGAGATAGACAATAGGGGCTATCGGATTGTATAAGAAGGTGAAGTGAGCCTGCGCGTCCGGAGCCTGTGCTCCGCGACGGGAGAGGCCACAGCAGTGAGAGGCCCGCGGACCGCAAAAAAAAAAAAAAAAAAAAAAAGGTGAAGTTAATGAACTCTGGAAGTGCTTAAAGAATGTAAGTAGAGCTAGAACGAGGGTGTGAAAAGAGTAGAGGGCTCAGTCATACATGTTTGAGGAGGCAGAGATTCTAGGTCGCTAAAATATGGTGAGCAAGTGTACAGAGGAAGGAATGCGTAATACGTATCCAGGCAACAACAAGCAGACCAGTCTGGCTGCAGTGGAGGCATAGTGGAGGGGATTAGTGGGTTATAATGCTAAAAGCATAAGGTTAGACCAGATCATGGACGGTCTTGATAGTCAGACTAAGATGCTTGGATATCAGCTTGCATGCAGGCTTGGCACGACGAGAGTACTCATCGAAAAGTCAAAAAAACCGCACAAAAGTACCATCCGATTACTAAGCCATGTACCCACAGTGCTGAGCCTGCCCGAAGGGGGCGCTTTTTCTATCTTGTACAGAGCTGCCAGTGTGCACCTGGCAAGGAAGGCTAGTCAAGTGATGCTGGTTGGTTTGGGTATATTTGCTGATGCTTAGTACTACTGCATACCAGGAGGAAAAACATTAAGAGTCAGCTCGACTTAAACGACTGAAGATTAGGAGGAAGGTCAGGTGGAAAATTAAGATTTGGAAGGCAATCATTTCAGTCTTGCAGGTTGATGAAATTGCCCAGGAAGGAAGTTGAGATCAGGAGTTCTTGATATTCTCTGCAGGATCATGGACTCTTTTGAAATCTGACGAAAGTTATGGACCCTTTCGCCCCTGTGAATGCACAGGTGCACATGCAAACACAATCTGGCGTAAACGCACCAAGGTTTCCTGGAACTCTCTGAAGCTTGTCCATTGATTTCTAAGTTTGGAAACTCTTGCTCCTAAAGAGGAAAAGAAGAGAGGTGGAAGTACAACGCCTTGGAAGAGGAAAAAGCAGTAAAGAAAAACAAGGAGCCCTCAAAGAGTAAGAGGAGAATCTAAACACTTCAGTATAGGATTACCAGAGCCAAGAGAAAAGAAGAGTTTCTAGAAGGGAATAGGGTCTGTCAACGTTATCATGGGCAGTAAGGAACAGCACATTGCATTGGATTAGGTCAAGTTAAGGCTGATGGGCAAAAGAAATTTCAGTAACATGTTGAGAACATAAAACCCTACTAAGAGAGTTAAGGGGTAAGTAATGAGGGGGTGGAGTTGGAAAGAAGGATTTAAAAAGAGAGAGAGAAAGATACTGGAAAAGATGGATAAGGCAGAGAAGAATTCTAGGATGAATAGGAAGAAAGTTAAGAAGCTCATGTCAGTCAATTAGAGTGTGAAGTTGTCACCTGAGGAGGGTGTACAGAATCGGCAGCTTGAGAAAATGTTGGAATTGGCTGTTGTGAACCCAGGGAGTCCACAGAGATGGAATGAAGACTTGCAGTCAACGTTTGATTTAATACTAATGATGAAAGGTCTGGTGCATTTGAGTTTGCAATATTTCTCCGTGTCAAGTGTTCCCCAAGGGACTGACCGCATATACCTGACATGGCCAATTGCAGGGCTAAATTCTTGGGACAAAATTCTGCTCCAAGCTATAATCTTGTCATGTTACTGTGAGCCTGTTTCCTGTAAACAACTTTCCAAGCGTGGTTATTTCACCCATCTAGCCAAATTCTCCCCATGGAGAGGCAGTGTTATCTGTATAACTGACCCATTGGAGAGGGGTCAGTGAAATAAATTAAATACTGTACCTATTGTACCGAGTTGACTCAATTTTTTTTTGAAACGACTGTATACACATGCATATGGGGTACACTTTCGTATGAAAATGTGAATGTAAATCATGAGACTCAGATAGCCCGTCAGCAGGA
>NW_006774591.1:1017999-1087645 GCF_000442215.2 Lipotes vexillifer
GCAGGAATTTGGAATGTATAATGGTTATTGGCATACTACCCAGTGTAGTGGTAACAGTCCAATTTGGAGAAGACTGAATACAGGCAGATTTCGGTTTCCTCTGCTTCCTGGCTAAGGGTCTGAAAGTCCTGAGGGTAGAGGCTGATCCCGGCTAACATGGGGAGGCACACACACACACATTTTGCAAACAGAATATAAGTTGTTTGTGCCTGCCAAAATTGGGACTGGATTTGTAAGATTGATTGAAATGTAGCAATTTCCTCTAGTGTAGACAGTCTGAAATCATCCCATTCTGCTGTTATCAGCTTTGATGTGCAGCACCCACCAAGCTGGCGTGCCGAAGGCACCTAGCTCGGGCTTGGGATGCACCGCGGCTTCTTAAGGAGGGCACTTTCTTCTTTCTCCCTTTTAATTGCTGGTTGCAGGAAGGAGGCGCTGCCGTTTTGATAACGGCGCAGTGAATCCAGCTTTAGCAATTAAGGCTTCTGCCCCTGGTAAAGCTGCAAGTTAATTTTAATTCATAAATAGTTAGATTTTTGAGCCTCCACACGAATTTTGTCGACATTTGTCCACATTACGAAAACACAACGCCAGATGACGCATTTTGGCACTGCATTCAATCTCCATTTGGGAGACAGAGACTTGTAATGGGGAGTTGGCAGAGGTGTGTATCTGCATTTCGAGCTGGTGGTAGCATTCTGTTCCTCTTCGAAGCTCGAAAAGTCATCACTGTGAGAAGACGGCTGGACTCTCCAAGATGGCAATATTTTACCATCATCCATTCATCCAGGACCTGAGAACATGCTATTCAGCCATCTCTGGCATTCTAACAAAATAACCAGAACAGAGAGCTGGAAAATTTGGGGCCGCGGCGTATTGACCACTCAGCTGTTATGTGTAACATAAACACAACACTGTCTCCATCAAAAAAACATTTGCTAAAAACCTAATTGCCATCCTGGGGTGATTCTAGGAAGACAAGGGCATAAAACCCAAACTTTTCAAGAGGAGGACATGGGCCCTGAGCTCTTGGAGATCACACGTGCCCCAGGGCCAGTGGAGCACACTGACAGAGGGCACAGGAAATGTGCTTGGCCACGTGTGACCGTCCACTCGAGCACATGGCATGTAGCATTCCCTCATTTGACATCTTCCCTCCTTTTTGGTTTCTCCCAATTCAGTTAATGACTACTTTTGAGGGTCTGCTATGTCCTGGGTGCCATGTTTGTATCTGTGGTGATCTCCCCAGCTGACTGGACTCAGATAAGACAACACAGTGGCCTTTGTTATAACCTGCCCTCTTGAGAATTTTCTAAGCTTCTGAGAAAATGATAAGGAGGGGTGATGGGGGCATGAGCTCAATGTTTTTTTTAATTGAAAGAAATATGTCAGGCAAACAGAATCTTGTCATTAAAATACTGAATATTAATGTTAAGACATTTCGTGTAGAATTGAGTTAGTTTTGGTGTGGGGCGAGGTTCTGTTCTGAGGATAAGCTCCATGATAGAGCATTTGAAAGAGGAGATGGGAACTAATATTTAATGAGCTCTGTATCCGTGCTTGCAGAGTATGGCAGAGTACTCATTGTGAAGTGTTAGCTACCTACCCCACCCCCAAGGCATACATATATACGTATATTACACTGTGCTCATATCCCGTTCTCTTCATTGGCACAGTGAAAGGATGCTACCACAGAAATGAAAAGGACATGAGAGCCAAATTCTTAGCTTCAGAATTTCCAAGTCAGTTCCCCATCACCCACTCCCTGGATACACATTCTCTGAGAGGTAGAGCATGACTGTTGGAAACAGGCCGCATGAGTTCGAATCCCAACTCCACCACATACTAGCTGCGTGAGGTTGGGCAAGGCCCTTAACCTCTCTGTGCCTCAATTTCCCTGTCGGCAAAATGGTGATCACAGTAGTATCTACCTCTCGGGGTTATTTTGAGGATTCAGTTTATAAAGTATTTAAAACAGTACTTGGCGTATAGTAATAGCCATCACTGTATAAGTTCTGGTTGTTCTTCGGTGGGGGGAAAGGAGAGGGGGGTGACGGGAAGCAAGAGGGTCTATCCCTGAGATGTAGACCCCGATCCCCAGCTCTGAGGTTGGGGATGCGGAGAGGATAGGATTCTGGGAACTGAGGGCAGGTTCTGGGATTCCAAGAAGAGTCGTGACTTGTGCTGCACTTTGCAGATGGTGCACTGGGCAATAGCAAAAGCCTCAGGGTGATTTCCCTCCAAGCCCAGCATGGCTCAGGAGAAAAAGATTAGAAACCCCTGGGCGGGGGTGGGGGTGGGGGGGCGTGGGGAGGTCCCTAGGCTGAAGACATGGAGGCAGCCTCACAGTCTCCCTCAGCTAAAGAATGGCACGACAAAGCAGTTGAGGCGGAGTTCGGAGCTGAGGAAGAGCCAGGGTGTGGAGAGGGCCCATAGTGGGGCATGAGGGCTGGAGCAGTGGCAGCTTGTGTGGGTGCCAGCAGGGGAGGACGGCGCCTGCTGACGACTGGATGCATTTCACCCTGGAACCCCGGCAGGAAGTGAGGAGAGAGAGGCCCTGAACTGAGACAATGTGTCTGCCACAGAGCAAAATGGGGTTTGGAAAAATGAATGAATTTGATTTATAGAAAAAGAAGTCATGAATCTTGCACACCTGTGTTTAAGGTCTGAGATTCACACCTGAGACACATGTTTAGTTCTTTTAGTAATCACAACCATGCTAGGCACTAGTTACTATTATCCTCACTTCATAGATGTGGAATGTGAAGGAATGTGAAGCTGAGGAAGGTGTAGTCATTTGCCCAAGGTCACAAGGCTAGCAAGTGACTGACGGAGCTAGAATTCCAGCCGGGTCTCTGCGTCTGAAGGCCTAGAGGGACTGTGCAAGTCAACACCTCAATAAAGTAGGACTAAGTTGGTCTCCCCCAAGTGATGGGAAGCACACAGCGTGCCTTCTGCGGGGCCTCCTTCTCTGCCCAGGAGCAGATCCGCTTTATGTGTCTGAATGAACCTCCCAGCCAGGGCAGTCACCTCAGCCCTGCTTGCCTTTCAAAACTCACCTGGCAGGTTTCCCAGAACAAAACAAGGCAGGGTCATTTCACTGCTGGGAAAGGAGCTGGATAACACTCATTCCAGCTATTTTCACATGGTGTTATTTCTTACTTTATGGAATAAATATGTCAGGCATCAGACCCTCAGTGACAAGAAATCTCCAAGAACATCTTGGATAGAGTTTTTGAAAAAAGGCTTAATCCAAAGATCGGTGTGTCATTGGAACAAAGACACCTTAAACCCTTAAGCCTCGAGTTGTTTTGGCCGCTGAGCTCTGTGTCGCCTTCTGATTCAAACAGACAGTTCCTATAGTTGTTTTATATGTCTGTAGGCGATTTTACCATGCCTCTGTCTTACCTTTAATGTTGTACCTTCTTGGATATGGTTTCTGATAATTTCACATATTGAAGTACATATGAATCATAGCTCAAAACCTTGATTAAAAGACACTGAAAACTGGGCAGGAGACATTTCAAGCTAACACAATGATCTGGTAACAAAGGAAATCGCAGTTCCAGCATCCACCCTGATAATTCAAGACCATGCTAGAACAGAACCCGAGAGATGCAGTGCAAGCATTGGAAGGCATGGCTGCATTGGGTTTCGGTTGTCTGTCATTGAAAGGGCCCCTGGTAGACAGTCATTACCTGAGTCGAGTTTACCTTATTCTCATCAAGCTTTACACAGCTATCTAAGGCACAGAATTTAAACACTTTGCAGAAGCTCACGTAATACGTGATGTGCTTTTCTTTGTAAAAATCTCCCCTACTTATGCAAACAATATTGAATCTTATTTCCCTTCTATGTTTGGAATTCTGGCTGAGCTCATTTAAATCTTCACTGACTTACCTTTAAGCAGAATCTCATTTGAATGCTTTCATTGCCTAACGCTCATAGTACAGGGTTTTTTTCAGGGGCGGGGGAGAGGGGGGAGAAGGAAGGATTTGTTAGTTGCAACAAGTAAGGAGGACACCAAAGCAGTGTCTCCCGCCCAATAGTACAATTTTTCTTCATGTTTTTAGTTTCACTTTGCTTCTTAGTAGGATATGTCGTTTTTAGGTGTAAATGATTATAGGCAAAATAATGCAACTCTGTTTTTCTTTCTCAAGATTGCTTTGGCTATTTGGGGTCTTTTGTGTTTCCATACGAATTGTAAAGTTTTTTGTTCCAATCCTGAGAAGAATGCCATTAGTCGTTTGATAGGGATTGCATTGCATCTGTAGATTGCTTTGGGTAGCATAGTCATTCTCACAATGTTGATTCTTCCAATCCAAGAACATGGTATATTTCTCCATCTGTTTGTCATCTTTGATTTCTTTCACTAGTGTTTTCTAGTTTTCTGAGTACAAGTCTTTTGCCTCCTTAGGCAGGTTTATTCCTAGGTATTTTATTCTTTTCATTGCAATGGTAAATGGGATTGTTTCCTTAATTCCTCTTTCTGATTTTTCATTGTTGGTGTATAGGAATGCCAGAGATTTCTGTGCATTAACTTTGTATCCTGCAACCTTACCAAATTCATTGATTAGCTCTAGGTAGTTTTCTGGTGGCATCTTTAGGATTTTCTATGTATAGTATCATGTCATCTGCAAACAGTGACAGTTTTACTGCTTTTCCCATTTGGATTACTTTTATTTCTTTTTCTTCTCTGATTGCCGTGGCTAAAACTTCCAAAACTATGTTGAATAAGAGTGGTGAGAGTGGACGTCCTTGTCTTGCTCTTGATCTTAGTGGAAATGCTTTCAGTTTTTCACCATTGAGTATGATGCTTGCTGTGGGTTTGTCATATATGGCCTTTATTATGTTGAGATAGGTTCCCTTTATGCCCATTTTTTGGAGAGTTTTTATCATAAATTGGTGTTGAATTTTGTCAAAAACTTTTTTCTGCATCTATTGAGATGATCATATGGTTTTTATTCCTTAATTTGTTAATGTGGTGTACCACATTGATTGATTTGCATATATTGAGGAATCCTTGCATCCCTGGGTTAAATCCCACTTGACCATGGTTTATGATCCTTTTAATGTGTTGCTGTATTCTGTTTGCTAGTATTTTGTTCAGGATTTTTGCATCTATGTTCATCACTGTTATTGGTCTATAATTTTCTTTTTTTGTGATCTCTTTTTCTGGTTTTGGTATCAGGGTGATGGTGGCTTTGTAGAATGAATTTGGGAGTGTTTCTCCCTCTGCAATATTTTTGGAAGAGTTTGAGAAGGACGGGTGTTAGCTCTTCTCTAAATGTTTGATAGAATTCGCCTGTGAAGCCATCTGGTCCTGGGCTTTTGTTTGTTGGAAGATTTTTAATTACGGTTTCAATTTCATTACTTGTGATAGGTCTGTTTATATTTTCTATTTCTTCCTGGTTCAGTCTTGGAAAATTGTACCTTTCCAAGAATTTGTCTATTTGTTTGTGGTTGTGCATTTTATTGGCATAAAGTTGTTTGTAGTAGTCTCTTATAATCCTTTGTATTTCTGCAGTGTCAGTTGTGATTCCTCCTTTTCATTTCTTACTTTATTGATTTGCATCCTCTCCTTTTCTTCATGAGTCTGGCTAAGGGTTTACCAATGTTGTTTACCTTCTCAAAGAACCAGCTTTTAGTTTTATTGATCTTTGCTATTGTTTTCTTCATTTCTGTTTCATTTATTTCTGCTCTGATGTTTATGATTTCTTTCCTTCTCCTGACTTTTGGTTTTCTTTGTTCTTCTTTCTCTAGTTGTTTTAAGTGTAGGGTTAGATTATTTATTTGAGATTTTTCTTGTTTCTTGAGGTGAGATTGAATTGCTATCAACTTCCCTCTTAGAACTGCTTTTGCTGTGTCCCATGGGTTTTGGGTCCTCGTGTTTTTGTTGTCATTTTCTCTATGTATTTTTTATTTCTTCTTTGATTTCTTCAGTGATCTCTTGGTTATTTAGTAGCACACTGTTTAGCCTCCATGTATTTATGTTTTTGACAGTTTTTTTTCCTGTAATTTACTTCCAATCTCATAACGCTGTGGTCAGAAAAGATGTTTGATACGATTTCGATTTTCTTAAATTTTCCAAGGCTTGACTTATGACCCAAGATGTGCTCTATCCTGGAGAATGTTCTGTGTGCACTTGAGAAGAAGGTGTGTTCTGCCACTTTGGGGTGGAATGTTCTATAAATATCAGTTAAGTCTATCTGGTCTGTTGTGTCATTTAAAGCTTGTGTTTCCCTATTTATTTTCTGTTCGGATGATCTGTCCATTGGTGTAAGTGGGGTGTTAAAGTCCCCATCCTATTATTGTGTTACTGTGGATTTCTCCTTTCAAGGTTGTTAGCATTTGCCTTATGTATTGAGGTGCTCCTATGTTGGGAGCATAAACATTTATAATTGTTATATCTTCTCCCTGAATTGATCCCTTGGTCATTATGTAGGGCCCCTCCTTATCTCTTTTAACAGTCTTTATTTTAAGGTCTATTTTATCTGATACAAGTTTTGCTACTCCAGCTTTCCTTTGATTCCATTTGCGTGGAATATCTTTTTCCATCCCTTCACTTTCAGTCTGTATGTGGCCCTAGGTCTGAAGTGGGTCTCCTGTAGACAGCATATATATGGGTCTTGTTTTTGTATCCATTCAGCCAGTCTGTGCCTTTTGGTTGGAGCATTTAATCCATTTGCATTCAAGGTTATTATCGATATGTATGTTCCTATTACCATTTTCTTAATTGTTTTGGGTTTGTTTTTCTGGTTCTTTTTCTTCTCTTGTGTTTCCTGCCTAGAGAAGTTTCTTTGGCATTTGTTGTAAAGCTGGTTTGGTGCTGCTGAATTCTCTTAGCTTTTGCTTGTCTGAAAGAAAAGCTTTTGATTTCTCCATCAAAGCTGAATAAGATCCTTGCTGGGTAGACTAATCTTGGTTGTAGGTTTTTCTCTTTCATCACTTTAAGTATATCCAGCCACTCCCTTCTGGCCTGCAGAGTTTCTGCTGAAAAATCAGCTGATAACCTTCTGGGGATTCCTTTGTGTGTTATTTTTTGTTTTTCTCTTGCTGCTTTTAATATTTTTTCTTTGAATTTAATTTTTGTTAGTTTGATTTATATGTGTCTTAGTGTGATTTTCTCTAGGGTTTATCCTGTATGGGACTCTCTGTGCTTCCTGGACTTGGGTGTCTATTTCCTTTCCCATGTTAGGGAAGTTTTCCACTATAATCTCTTCAAATATTTTCTCAGACCCTTTCTTTTTCTCTTCTTCTCCTGGGACCCCTATAATTCAAATGTTGGTGTGTTTAGTGTTGTCCCAGAGGCCTCTGAGATTGTCTTCAATTCTTTTCATTCTTTTTTCTTTATTCTGCTCCTCGGCAGTTATTTCCACCATTTTGTCTTCCAGCTCACTTACTCATTCTCCTGCCTCAGTTAGCCTGTTATTGATTCCTTCTAGTGAATTTTTCATTTTAGTTATTGTGTTGTTCATCTCTGTTTGTTTGTTCTTTAGTTCTTTAGATCTTTGTTAAACATTTCTTGTATTTTCTCAGTCTGTGCCTGCATTCTGTTTCCGAGATTCTGGATCATCTTTACTATCCTTACTCTGAATTCTTTTTCAGGAGGATTACCTATTTCCTCTTCAGTTATTTGGTTTTGTAGGTTTTTACCTTGCTCCTTCATCTGTGACATATTTTTTTGCCATCTCTCTTTTTTTTTTTTTTTTTTTTTTTTTATGCGTGGGATTGTGTTCCTGTTTTACTGGTTGTTTGGCCTGAGGCTTCCAACACTGGAGTTTGTAGGCTATTCGGTAGAGCTGGGTCTTGGTGCTCAGATGAGGATCTCTGTGAGACCTCACTCCAGTGAATATTCCCTGGGGTCTGAGGTTCTCTGTTAGTCCAGTAGTTCGGACTCGGAGCTCCCACCACAGGAGCTTCGGCCCAACCCCCAGCTCATGAACCAAGATCCTGCAAGCCACATGGGGTGACAAAGAAAAAAAAAGAGAGAGAACAGTAACAAAGTAAAAAATAAAATTAGACTAGGAAACTAATAGATATGTTAGAAAGAATATAAAAGTAAGACTATAAATGAATCAACAGCCGGAAGGCACAACAGTACCACAGTAGTAAAAAAGAGTTGGAGGGGGAAAAAAAAAAGAAAGAGAAAAAGAAAAAGAAAGCGGGGGTGTGGGGGAAAGGCCTTGGCTGTGGAGGGCAGGGACTAAGCAAGGGCAGGGTTTGGGCAGTGGGTGGGGCCTATGCTCAGGACCCACAGGGCTGGAAAAGGCCCTGGGGGCTGTGGGGGGTGGGGCTCAGGCTCAAGGAACAGAAGGGGCCCAGGTGTGCCCCCCACCCCTGGTCTCAGAGGGCAGGGGACCTCAGCTGGGAGCCCAGCAGGCTTCCTGGGCCCAAGTGGGTGGGGCAGTCACCCTCTGCTCCTCTCCCACGCCTCCCGGAGGGCCCCTCCCACCTGCCTCTCCTGATCCCCTGGCCTCCCCGCTGTGCCCCCAGGACCAGTGTGCCCGGAGGGAGGCGTGGGCATTAGAGGGCAGGGGACTGGCGTGGGAGCTCAGCAGGCTCCAGGGCCCGAGTGGGCCAGGCGATTGCCATCTGTTCCTCCCCTGCTTT
Organism: Lipotes vexillifer; assembly: GCF_000442215.2. Classification (NCBI taxonomy): domain Eukaryota; kingdom Metazoa; phylum Chordata; class Mammalia; order Artiodactyla; family Lipotidae; genus Lipotes; species Lipotes vexillifer. Next base: position 1,026,613 of record NW_006774591.1, read on the forward strand.
CACGGAGGGTCCCTCTCGCCTACTTCTCATGATCCCCAGCCTCAGGGGTGCTGATCCTGTCTGGCCTCCAGTTCTGCTCCCCACTCAGTCCCCACGCGTCCTACTGGTTCACTTCTGGGTTCCTCCCATTCCCTTGGGTGTCAGGGCCCCCCACCAGCGGCTGGCAGGTGCCCTAGTTGTGGGGCAATGCTAAGTCAAGCGTCTTCCCACACCACCATCTTGACTCTGCCCCACCTCCCCACATTAATTTTTTAATGCCTGTATCATCTTCCCACAACCCCATTCACTCCTTCCCCAGACCATCTCTCCCCATTGACTGGAATTATTTACAGTCTCATTTAGTGGGGATACCTACTAAAGTTAACAAAGTAAAGCGGAATTAGGAAAGTAGGATAAATTAAAAGACAAAATGTTCTAAGCTAAGATAGTGCACTTCCAAAGCCAAATAGAAATGACTTTGGGCTCTTCAGACATCTTGAGTTATCTGTACTATCATTCCTTTCCCCTTTGTGGGTTATCAAGCATTGGCTGGAATTGCCATTTGGTGTTGAATCATGCACATACGAGCAGACTTAAGCCAAGCAGCATGTACAGCTATGGAGCTGTTACAGAAATTACCTAGTTGATGTCGAAACAGTGAAAATAAGAGGCCAGTCTTGCTGGAATGGTGGAAGTAATGTAAAGTTAAAAGACCAGAGGATAGAGAAGTTAACCTCCATTTCCTTATTTTTCCTGTTACTCATTTTTGTCCTGTTTTCGAAATAAAAATGCTTGTTGGATATAGAGATTTGGGTGAAGTTCATTAAAAGTTGCATTCTAGTTCCTCAGCCACAAAAAAAAGAATGAATCATTGCCATTTGCAGCAACATGGATGGACCTAGAGAATATTATGCTTAGCGAAATAAGTAAAAAAAAAAAAATCAGAAAAAAAGAAATGTCAGACAGAGAAAGACAGATATTATATGATATCACCTGCATGTGGGGTCTAAAAAATGATACAAATGAATCCATGCACGAAACAGAAACAGACTCACAGGCATAGAAAACAAAGTAGTCATTACCAAAGGGGACAGCGAGGTGGGGGAAGGACAAATTAGGGGTATGGGATTAACGGGTACAAACTACTACCCATAAAATAGATAAGCAACAAGGATAAGCAGCAAGCACTGGGAATTATACGCCATTTCTTGTAATAACCTATAATGGAATATAATCTGCAAAGAAAAAAATCAATCACTTTGCTGTATGTCCGAAACTAACACAATATTGTAAATCAACTAATACTTCAAAAAACCGTTGCATTCTAGAGGGCAAAGCAAGACAGAGCATTTCAGCATGTGTACACTCGTTGGCATCTCTCTAAATAGTTGGTCACGGCGAACTAAGCACACTGTGTTTGTGCCATGATTAACTTAGCAAACCGTTCTTCAGATATCTGTGAAAAGTTCAAAGGCCTTTCCTCAGAGTCTTTTTTAAATAGAAAAGTGAATTTGCCTATTTGAGAAAAATACCTAGGGAGATGTTATGTATTGTCCAAGTAACTTGTTAAGCCTTTTAATAGGATTTTTCCTGGAGACTAGTCGTCATGTTTGGAAAAATTATACAGGCTTAAAATAAGGTCATGTTCATTCAAGAGAAACTTGGAAACGGGTGTTGCTTGTAAACTTTGGTTAAATTCATTCTTACTTCTTTACTCTGGATCTGTTTTAGAAGTTCATAAAGAACATTCTTAGTCAATACCTTTAAGCAGTATCTCAGTTGAATGATTTCATTGCCTAATACTAATTTTATGGGTTTTCTTGATGCTTTTGGTTTCACATTGCTATTATTAAGGAGAAGAAAGAAGAACGTCTAACAGTGGGATCTGTTTTTTCTATCTATCGTGGTTGCATCCGACCTTACATGGCTATGACAGAAATATCAGCCTTGTCTTTTTTTGCATTACCTGTTGACCTTTGCTTTTATAGGTAAATAGTACTATGACTGTGCTGTTGGCAATCAGCTCTTGCTTCTGGTCATGCTAAACTGCCTAGTTTAGGTGCAGCTAGAGAAGAATGAGAGCTAGCACAATAATGACAAGATGTTTTCTTTACTGACAGGAACAGTGGGCCAAAGCATTTGATGTTGGATTGATTCCTTTGAAATATTGGTCTCAAGTAGACCACAGGGTTGAGACTTGAAGTTTTTTTAGCACAAGAGAGGAAGTAAACAAGTCAGAAGCACATCATTTCAAAAGCCTGACTCATGAGGTGGTCCAGGAAACAGCCTGAAAGGGTGGAAAGAGCAGGGGATGAGGACTCAGGAAACCAGAGGCCAAGCCCTGTTGCTTTCACTAAGAAGCCAGGGGACTTTGGAGAAGTCACTTCCCCTGTCTGAGCTCACGTTTCTCATCTGCAAAGTAGGAACAATGATACACCTCCTGTTTTCTTGTGAGGATAAAATGAAGGAGTTTTGCAAACCATAAAATACCAGAGACTTGTACTGGATTCTTATTATTGAGAAAGGGTATTGCTATTCTCCTAAGAGAACAAAGAAACTGTTCATTGTTTATTTTTATGTCATATGTAATATATGACTTGTTGTTTAATAACTATAGAATGTTTATATTCCACTAGGATGCCAGCTGGTGGAGTTTACACTGAAGTCAAAACAGATAAATAAGGAGATGGATCTTATTAGAAGCAAGAGTACGAGGATTCTTAAGTGTTAATAGTTATGCCTAAATCAGTTTCCATACCCAGTTGTTTAGTTAATAATTTATGAAAAGTGACTTGGTTTCTTTGACCTTCTAAATTTTATTTGGATGCACTGTTGTTCCCCAATCCAAGTTCCCTCGTTTTGAAAGCCTGTAAGCCATTAACAGCCTTTACAATTCAGTGCAAATTCTAGGTATTATCAATTGGTAATACTCAAGAAGGAACCAAGTCATTTTTGTACTCATCCTTTTTTTTCAGTGACACAATGTCACCGTGACATTCTCAGCCTCTTAATCACTCAAGTCGGACAATGTCACAGTCTCTACACACTGTGCCTTGCATGCAAACTCTCCACACTTCCACTGAACACCCCATGTCATCTTTCCAAACACCCATTTCCTTAATTCACTTTAGACCTAAATGCAACAGACCGGTCAGAATGAGAAAAACTTTGAAACTCCATGTCTTGGTTATAGTAAGTAGTCTTAAAGGGTTAGTGACAATTGCGGTTATTTTGGAAGCACCTGAACTGAAGATATTCTTGGATGTGTTTTCTAGAACTGCTAGTGGCAACTATTCTGGAATCATTAGCAGACATTGTTGGCAGATCCAGCAGCCATTTTCAACTCCCTTTTCCATTGCTGCCTGTAGATACTGGAAAGCTAGGTTTGGCCACGTGATTCAGTTCTGGACAATGAGACATAGAGGAAATCTGTTGTAGAACTTGAGGAATGCTTGTAGTTTCCTGATAGCAGCGTACATATGACTTCCCCTTTTCATTCTTCCTGCTAAAATGTCTGAAGCTACAGCAGCCTTCTTGTGACCATGAGGTGATAAGACCTCATCACCACCACACGCGCGTGTGCATACACACACACACACACACACACATCAAAACTTTGAGTGTAGCAGAGAGATGGAAAGAGCCTGTCTGTGAGGACATTGTTGAGCTATCTGCCCAATTATGAGGCTGCCTTACTTCACACCTTCTTTTAAATTAACAGTCAGTATCCTTGTGGTTTCAGCTAATATTCGTCAGGTATTTGTTACTTTCAGCCAAAAGCATTCCTGATGAGTATATAACACAAGCCTGCATGACAGCTTCAGAAAGGTGGAGACACTTTTGCTTATAAATATCCACGACTTCTCTCCCTTGGTTCGCCAAAGAAGCTATACAAATTATACTTTAAGGATGAGTCTGACAAATTTTTCCATTAAACATCGTTTTTTAATAAGCTTATTTATTTTTTATTTATTTACTTTTGGCTGCATTGGGTCTTTTTTGCTGCACACAGGCTTTCTCTAGTTGCAGCAAGCGGGGGCTACTCCTGATTGTGGTGTGCGGGCTTCAGCTGTTGTGGCTCGCAGGCTCTGTAGTTGTGGTGCACGGGCTTTGTTGCTCTGCGGCACGTGGGATCTTCCCGCATGAGGGATAGAACCCGTGTCCCCTGCATTAGCAGGTGATTCTTAACCACTCTGCCACGAGGGAAGTCCAGACATCACTTTTATATCTAAAATTTAAGTTGTTCAATGCCAACGGGAAGTCCGCCCACCCCAATATTAAATCCTTATACTTTATTCTCTGTATTCTCTGTTAAATTGTAGCAACATTGCTGTTCTTATTACTCCCATCCACAAAAGGGAGCAAAGTTCTTTTTTTCCAAGTCAGAATAAAAAGCATCCTTAAATTGCTTTTCGAAAAGTAAGCACAAACAGACATCAGGTAGATGACAACAATGGTTACAGCATAAATACCTGCCTCCTAATATATGCTAGCAAAGTGATTTTTTTTAAAAAACAGAAGAAGGCTAAAAGGGAATCTACGTGAAAACCATGCCCTTAGCATAACTTGAAGACAGAGAATGTGCCCAAACTTCAAATAACTGTTAAGTGAAAAAAGAAGATTCACCAATTCTCAAAGTGTGATCTCTCACGATTCTGGCCCATGCGTGGCCTACTGTAAGGCTCTATGGCAAAGAAAGACAGACCAGGAAAAACGTAAAGGGAGACAGAACAGAGAAGTTAGCAAAAGGTCCTATGTTTATTGTAAATCTACTGCCAAAGTCCACACTAAGTCTGAAAATACTAGAAAAAAAGTTTCTAGGAAGATCAGAGCTTGAACTACAAGGAGGGAACTTCAGATTATACATGATTTCAAGGGGTACACGTGGTTTACAGTGGTCAAGCCCTATTTAAAGAAGCAGGCATGAAGCAAAAAGACAGGCATGATATGAAGGAACAGCTTTCAAAACACATAGCTTTGGGGAAAAGAAAAAACACAAGAAGGAAGGGGAAAGAATCATTTGGAAACTGGGTAGTCAAAAGGAACACAAAGGAAAAATGGGGAAATTTAGGGTCCTGCGAGACAAAAGAGAATGACAAAATGTAAAAACTTCCAAACCCCACCACGACTACAGAATTACCTGGACTTTGCCATACTGACAGAAGAAGGTGCCTGTATTAAGTCAGCTTGGGTTACCATAACAAATACCATAGACCGAGCGGCTTCTAAACAACAGGCATTTATTTTCTCACAGTACTAGAGGCTGCAAAGTCCAAGATCAAAGTCTGGCAGGACTCAGCTTCCTGTGAGGGCTCTCTTCCTGGCTTGCAGACAGCTGCCTTCTCACTGTGTCCTCACATGGCCATTCCTCTGTGCATGCCTGGAGAGAGAGAGAGAGAGAGAGAGAGAGAGAGGGAGAGAGATCTTCCTCTTTTTGTAAGGCCACCAATCCTAAAGGATTAGGACTCTACCCATGACCTCAACTAACCTGATCACCTCTTTAAAAGGCCCTATCTTCAAATACAGTTACACCTGGGGTTAGGGCTTCAACACATAAATTTTGAATTATAAATAATTCAGTCTATAGCAGCACCATTAAAGTAGAAGTCTTGTAAAACACCCTAATACCATAAAAATGAACAAAGAAATAAAGAAAGCTCTGGCAGAATATCAGGAAATAAAATATATACATGAACTGAGGATAATATCCCCCTCCAAACAAAACAAGAGAAATCATGAAGCATAAAAACAGCTGTATGTCAACCATCAGCCATAACTAAATATACTCTAACAAGCTCTTAATGCTTCAAAAAACTACATTGAATCAGAAATTCAAAAACTGAAAGTAGCAAAGGACTGAAACCAAGGAGAAATAAAAAGACTTGAATGGACTTTGGAAATAAATGAAAGGAAAAAAACCAGAATTATCTCATAAAAGGAAAATAAATTACAAGGGGTCCAATGATAGGAGAATAGGTTGAAATGAAAATTTTCAGAGAGGCATTGAGAAATGCAGGGGAGAAAACCAAGAAGATAAAAATGCCACAAAGAAATAAGCAAAAATGGTCAGAGAGAAGACAGTGGAATGGGAAGAGGAGGCAAAGAAGGAATAATATTTGTATTATTGGAGTCCCTGGCGAAGAAAAAGCAAAACTGATCCAGAGCTTAAGATTTAAAACTATAAAACAAGAAAACTTCCCAGAAATAGAAAAAGACCTGAATCAACCTATGGGAAATTAACAGAGAATGATCAGCTCCACAACATGATCCAATAAAACTATTAGGTTTCAAAAACAAAAATAAAATCTTCAAGGCCTCCAGGCAAAAAGATCAATTAACTTATAAAACAATTAGACTGACATAGACTCTTCAAAACCAACATGCAAAGCAGGGCAACAATGGAGCAGCATTTAGAAAAAAAAAAAAACGAAAGAAAGCATGAACCAAGGAAGATATATCCAACCAGGCTGTCCTTTAAATTTCAAGACTGTAGACAAACAGTTTTCAATATACAAGAACTCAGGGAATTCTGAATTCATCAGCTTACTTTGAGGAATATACTAGGGGATGAACTTCATCCAATAAGTTATGACTGGGAAACTTCTGCAAAAGGACTAATGGTGAGCATATTAAAATATATCTAAGACAAAAAAGGAAGAATGATCGTAGACTATTAATGCACGAAATTATGTGCTGTGACAAAGTAGAAATAATGCAACTACCGTTGGGAGGAGGAAGGTGAATGAAAAAGAAAATAGGAAAAGTCAGTGCTATATAGGTACTAGGTATGTGTTAAAGGAATTGGAAAACAAACTAACAAACAAACAGGTAAACCAAATAGTTAAAAGGTTAAATAAGAAATTCAGGTATGAATTTTTTTAAAAGAAGTGTAACAACAATGATATATACTAGAATAAAAATACAAACCTTCTTATGTAATAGAAGAAAATTATAAAAAAAAAAGAAAAGAATTTACGTCTTGTAGAGAAAGACACAGAAAATATAGCAAAATAAATAATGATACGATATTAAAGCAGATTTGAGGAAAAACATCAAAAATATTAATAAATGAAAATAAGTAACTCAATTCTTTTTTTTTTTTGCCCATGCCACGCGGCTTGCAGGATCTTAGTTCCCTGACCAGGGACTGAACCCAGGTTCCAGCAGTGAAAGCGCCGTGTCCTAACCACTGGGCCTCCAGGGAATTCCCCAATTAATTCTTACTTAACACTTTAATTGGCTCACAACAGAAGATCCGACTATAAGCTATATACAAAGCTGGACTGAAAACAACCCTATTTGGAAAGGCTAAAAATAAAAGGATGGATAAAAGAATTGCAGACAAATGGAAATCAAAAGAGATAGTCAGGGCTTCCATGGTGGCACAGTGGTTGGGAGTCCGCCTGCCGATGCAGGGGACGCGGGTTCGTGCCCCGGTCCGGGAAGATCCCACGTGCCGCCGAGCGGCTGGGCCCGTGAGCCATGGCCACTGAGCCTGCGTGTCCGGAGACTGTGCTCCGCGACGAGAGAGGCCACAACAGTGAGAGGCCTGCGTACCGCAAAAAAAAATAGTCATACTGATTATCAGACAAAGTAGATTTTAGACCACAAAGCATTAAATGTAAAATAGTAGAAAACTTTTATTCTTTTTAAAATAAATCTATTTATTTTATTTTTGGCTGCATTGGGTCTTTGTTGCTGCACGTGGGCTTTCTCTAGTTGTGGCGAGTGGGGGCTACTCTTCGTTGCAGTGCGCGGGCTTCTCATTGCGGTGGCTTCTCTTGTTGCAGGGCACGGGCTCTAGGCGTGCGGGCTTCAGTAGTTGTGGCTCACGGGCTCTAGAGCGCAGGCTCAGTAGTTGTGGCGCACGGGCTTAGTAGCTCTGTGGCATGTGGGATCTTCCAGGACCAGGGCTCTAACCCGTGTTCCCTGCATTGGCAGGCAGATTCTTAACCTCTGCGCCACCAGGGAAGTCCAAAACTTTTATTCTTGTTAGTTTTTTATTGGCTAGAGTTTTATCAATTTTACTACTCTTTTCAAGGAACCATCTTTTGGTTTCATTGATTTTCTCTACTGTGTTTCTGTTTTCAATGTAACTGATCTCTGTTGTAATCTTTATTATTTACTTCCTTTGCTTTGGGTCTCATTTGCTCTTCTTTATCTAGTTATTGAAGGTGAAATCTCAGGCTACCAATTTTAGATCTTTTTTTCTACTTTATTTATTTAATGTTATAAATTTCCCTCTGGCACTGCATTAACTGTGTCCCACAGATTTTTTTTTTTTGTGTGGTACGTGGGCCTCTCACTGTTATGGCCTCTGCCGTTGCGGAGCACAGGCTCCGGACGCGCAGGCTCAGCGGCCATGGCTCACGGGCCTAGCCACTCCGTGGCATGTGGGATCTTCCTGGACGGGGGCACGAACCCGTGTCCCCTGCATCGGCAGGTGGACTGTCAACCACTGCGCCACCAGGGAAGCCCTGTCCCACAGATTTTGATATGCTGTATTCTTATTTTTATTCAGTTCAAAATACCTTTTTATTTTCCCCTGAGAATGCATCATTGACCTATGGGATATTTAGAAATGTGTTGTTTTATTTCCAAATATTGGGTATTTTCCAGATATTTTTTGTTACTGATTTCTACATAAAAACTGTCATAGTCTAAGAACATACTTTCATTATTTCTATTCTTTTAAATATGTTGTTTTGTCTTATGGCTCAGAATATGGTCCATCATGATGAATAGTCCATGTGCACTTAAAAAGAATGTATATTCTGCTGCTGCTGGGCGGAGCATTCTATTAGCATCAATTAGGCAAAGTTGGTTGATAGTGTTGTTCAGGCTAGCTCTATACTTTCTGCTTGTCTGCCCTACTTGTTTTATCCATTACTGAGAGAGGAATATTGAAGTCCCCAACTCTAAGTATGGATTCGTCTACTTATCCTTTCAAATTGATTAGTATATTTGCCTCATGTATTTTGAAGTTTTGTTTTTCGGTGCATAAACATTTAAGATCGTCATGTCTTCTTGAAGAATTGACTTTTTATCATTATGTAATGTCTCTTTTTATAATATTCTGAAGTCTACTTTGTCTGAAATTAATATAGCTTCCTTTTAGTTAGTAGTTTCATGTTATATCTTTCTCCATATTTTAACCCATTCATTTATTTATCTTTAAAGTGGGTTTCTTGTAGACATAAGGATACATATTAATGCTAAAGGTCATAATTCACAATAAAGATATGTCATTTATGAATATTTATGCACCAAGTAACACATCAACCACCTTCGTGAAGCAAAAACTACAGGAGATGACACTAATAATGGGAGAGACTGGTAAACCACTCCCAGTACAGAAAAAGACGAAGTGGAAAAAAATAAGTAGGTAAAAGAAGATCTAAATAACATAATCAATTGGGTGGATTTTACATTGAATTCCATTATAATAGCAAATACACGTTCTCTCAATAAACCATGACACAGGTAGTATATTGATCAATACTGGAAAATAAAGAAAATATCAGTAGCTTCTGTAAAATAAAAATATTACAAGCAACACTCTCTAATCATAATGTAATTAAAGTAGACATTGTTAACAAAACAAAAAATAGAAAATGCTTTTCAATCTGAAATTAAGAAAACCTCCTATTGGGGCTTCCCTGGTGGCGCAGTGGTTGAGAGTCCGCCTGCCGATGTAGGGGATGCGGGTTCGTGCCCCGGTCCGGGAAGGTCCCACATGCCGCGGAGCGGCTGGGCCCGTGAGCCACGGCCGCTGAGCCTGCGCGTCCGGAGCCTGTGCTCCGCAACGGGAGAGGCCACACCAGTGAGAGGCCCGCGTACCGCAAAAAAAAAAAAAGAAAACCTCCTATTAAACAACTCTTGAGTGAAATAGACAATGTAAGCTGACATTACAGAACTAAAATAAAAAAAAAAACTACATTGAAAACACTGCATATCAGAATCTATGCAATGCATTCAAAGTAGTGATCAGAGAATAATTCACTGCATTGTACACTTTAATGAATAAAAATGAGACAGAGTAATATTCCGTTGTATATATGTACCACATCTTCTTTATCCATTCGTCTGTCAATGGGCATTCAGGTTGCTTCCATGACCTGGCTATTGTAAATAGTGCTGCAATGGACACTGGGGTGCATGTGTCTTTTTGAATTATGGTTTTCTCTGAGTATATGCCCAGGAGGGGGATCAGCATGGCCTCTTTGGAGCAGCAATCCCCAGGAGGTCAGGTGATTAGGCAAAAGTTCCCCAGGTCAAGGCCTCTGCTGTCTCTTCCCCGGTGGAACAACTGGCCTACCTGTACCTCTCATGTCCATCCCTGAAACTTACAGTTATAAGATGAATACGTTCTGGGGATCTAGTGTACAGGGAATGTACAGTATCTAATATGCAGATCTAATGGTAACCATAGTTAATAATATCATATTGTATACTTGAAATTTGCTAAGAAAGTATATCTTAAGTGTTCTCACCACACACACACACACACACACACACACCACACACGCACAAAGTGACAACTATGGGAGGTTATGGCTGTGCTAATTAGCTTGATTGTGGTAATCATTTCATGATACATATGCATATCAGACCATCACACCTTGAATATATACAAATTTTGTCAATTACACCTCAATAAAGCTGAAAAAAGAATAATTCAGAGCTTGAGGGGCTTATCAGTGCATTTTACTTTCTGAAAATAGAAAGACAGAAGCAGCTAAAGGTTTACCTTAGGCAGTCTTTTCATTTCTTCTAACACCATTGCTCATGATATGATTGTTAGCAACTTTACAGAAGAATACAGGTTCACATGATACTAAGAACCAAGAAGCTTTAAACAAAGACACTGACTTAAAACGCTTTTAAAAGTTTCAGTATGAAAATCAGTGACCTGAACACCCTCCAAAAAAATGATTACTGCATAAAAAGAAGTTTAAAGTTTTCTTCTGTTTTGTTGTGTAGTTCTTTTGGCTGTGCGGTGTGCCTTGTGGGATCTTAGTTCCCCGACCAGGGATTGAACCCCCGCCCTCAGCAGTCAAAGCGCGGAGTCCTAACCACTGGGCAGCCAGGGAACTCCCAGTTTAAACTTCTTAATATTATTTTGACTGCATCAAAACTTGCAATTTATTAACCAGGCTCTGGGACCCATGGCATGTGTGCCCATTTGCCAGACAAACAAAAACAAAAAACTGAAAAGGAAGGAAAACCCTACAAGCACAGCCAGTGCACTTAGCGCTGCTGATCTCAGCTGATGGAGAAGGCTCTGAGACAGCAGCCCTAGGGATGATGAGAGCGCGCACTTATATAGGGCTTTTTACCATTTACAAAGCACTTTCATATACATTAGGTTCCGTCTCTGGCCGCTGGGAAAATGCTTGACTTCCCTCTGGAATCCAGCCCTTTGAACCTGCAGAGTGGGCTCCGGGAAGAGACTCTTTTCAGCCACGCTGCGGAAAGGGTTTATGAGGGCAGCCCGCGGACAGGGCTCTGAGCTCCAGGAAGCAGATTTGTCAATCACTGGATCAGGGATGGAGATGATGGATCTGGGTAGTCGTGGTGACTCCTCACTTAACCTCCCTCATCATTATCAACGCACAGTCTGCATTTGGTCGTGGACTGCGGGGTTGTGTAAAGGGACTTCAAATCAAGGAGCCACGCAATATCAGAGCTGGAGTGTTTCCAACCCCCTGAATTTATAGACAACGGAACGGAGCCCTTGAGAAGTTAGGAGAGAGCCACAGATTCGCAGTTCCCCAGCTGCACAGTCTTGTGCAGGAGAGAATACCCCATCGACGCCTCCCAGCCCACCACCACGCACACCCACAAGGTCGACTAAGGAGGTATCTCAGCCCTAGATTTCTAATCTCCAGGAAAAAGACCCATCTGAGTCTCCTTAAACGATGAAGCAAGAATTACTCCACCATCTTCTTGCTTCCTGTTGCCTATCTGACTGACTTTCTTTAACATGAGGGCAAGGGTCAGCCAACTGCCTTCCCCCAATTCAGCCACAGTTGAGATCAGGGAAATTGCACCATGACAGTTTTTTTTTTTTCTTAATCCAACAGTAAACTGATGCCACTGCAGTCCCAGACTCCCAGGGTGTTATAGTTCACTGGAGTGGCCTCAGGAGTATAAACAGTAACGTGGTACGCAGAACAAGCCCTGGGCTTGGTGTCTAGATGACCATGGCCCGACCCCAGCTACTCAGCTCTGCGACCTTGTGATCTTGGCAAAGTCACTTAAGCTGTTTCCTCAACTGTCAAACTGAGATAATGGTCCCTTCCTTGCTTACTTTCCCTGAGCTACAGTGAGTTGAAACCATTTGTGAAGACAGAATGGAGGCTCTGGGGCAGCTCGGATTAGTACATGCGCTTTGGCAGCAAACAAACGCGGGGGCAACACCTGGCTATGGCACTGGTGAGCTCTGTGACTCTGGGCAAGTGCCCAGCCTCCTAGAGCCTCAGTTTCCAGTTGCAAAATAGGTATAATACTTGTACCTACCTCAGAGAATCATGGTGAGGTGTGAGATAATGTTTGTAAAATGCTGAGCACCGTGACTGACATGTAAAAAGCCTCAGTCAGTGTTGTCTCTGTTTATTGTTATGCTAAATATGTACAAGGAGTCATAGCAATGCACCATTTAAAATCAGAATAGCATCATCTTCAAGTACCGTAAACGTAGTTAAGCAGTGACTGACATGAAATTTTGTGGTCTTTCTCCCTCACACCATACACAAGATAAACTCAAAATGGCTTAAAGACTTAAATATAAGACATGACACCATAAAAGTCCTAGAAGAGAACATAGGAAAAACATTCTGTGACATAGATCTTACCAATGTTTTCTTAGGTCAGTCTCCCAAGGCAATAGAAATAAAAGCAAAAATAAACAAATGGGACCTCATCAAACTTACAAGCTTCTGCACAGCAAAGGAAACCATAAACAAAACGAAAAGGTAGCCTACTGACTGGGAGAAAATATTTGCAAACGATGCAACCGACAAGGGATTAATTTCCAAAATATACAAACAGCTCATACAGCTCAATGACAAAACAAAACAAAACAAAACAAACCAAACAAGCCAATCAAAAAATGAGCAGAAGACCTAAGTAGGCATTTCTCCAAAGAAGACATGCAGATGGCCAACAGGCACATGAAAAGATGCTCAACATCACTAATTATTAGAGAAATGCAAATCAAAACTGCAGTGAGGTATCACCTCACATCAGTCAGAATAGCCATCATCAAAAAGTCTACAAATAAATGCTGGAGAGAGTGTGGAGAAAAGGGAACCTTCCTACACTGTAAACTGGTGAAGCCACTATGTAGAATAGTATGGAGGTTCCTCAGGAATCTAAAAACAGCTACCTTATGACCCAGCAAGCCCACTCCTGGGCATATACCCGGAGATAAACATAATACAAAAAGACACATGCGCCCCAATGTTCATAGCAGCACTATGTACAATAACGAAGACATGGAAGCAACCTAAATGTCCACCGACAGATGAATGGATTAAGAAGATGTTGTATATATAAACAATGGAATACTACTCAGCCATAAAAAGAACGAAATAATGCCATTTGCAGCAACGTGGATGGACCTAGAGATTATCATACCAAGTGAAGTAAGTCAGACAGAGAAAGACAAACATATGATATCACTTATATGTAGAAGCTAAAGAAATCATACAAATGAACTTATTTACAAAACAGAAACAGACTCACAGACATAGAAAACGATTTTATGGTTACCAAAGGGGAAAGGGGGAGGGGGAGAGAGAAATTGGGAGTTTGGGTTTAGCAGATACAAACTATCAATACGATATATAAAATAGATGAACAACAAGGTCCTACTGTATGGCACAGGGAACTATATTCAATATCCTATAATAAACTGTAATGGAAAGAATATGAAAAAGAATATATATATTCTGAATCACTTTGCTGTACACCAGGAACTAACACAACAATGTAAATCAACTATACTCTTCAATTAAAAAATATCTAAATTATATGGCGTTTGACATTTAGGACCCAATAGGGACCCAGGAACTTTGGAAGATCTCCGAGATGGAGATCTGATTATTTTGGATCGCTCACCAAGGGAGATTGGTGAGATGTGAAGGGGGCCCCAACAGAGAACACGGGAGAAGCCAACAGAGAGAGGAAGATCAAAGGGGAGAGGTTCCAGCTTCTGAAATACTGGGTTGAGCTGAGGCTTGTGTTGTTAGATCAGAGAGGGGCTTTTCCAGGCAGTAATCAGAAAACCCAAGAGTAGAGACTTTCAGTTGTGTTACGTGATTGAGATCCAAAGGACAAAGTGGTAGAACCAGAAGTTGTGAAAAAAAAATTACATGTGGATATTCATGAGATTCATTCCTCGGTTCAGAGAATTGTCCTGATTCAATTTGAAATCGACTCCTGGGATTGCCACCTTCATGGAGGCTGGTTGGATAGACCCCGAAAGGGCCTGCTCCACGTCAGATCTTGCAAGAGGCTATGATTACAAAGACTGAGGCCCTACCCTCATGAGGCTTACAGGTTCCGGGAGCAATGACACGAAACAAGTAAGTACAGACATCCTCTGAAGTTAGAAAACATTGAAATCCTCCTTCCACAAGGATCGTTCTGGGTATCGTGGACCATGTGTGGAAACGGCCCCAAGTTCAGAGTCACGCTGGTTCACTCCAAACTCACGACAGTACCAGGCTGCTCTGCCGAGGAAGATCCACAGTAATGGAAGTTGATGCTTCTCAAGGGAGCCCGTGGAATTCTTTCAAACAATCTTCCTCAGATGAGCTGTAACCTTGATCGTGACAGTTTCCTCCTAGAAAGTAACTCAGCCTGACTGCACATCAGGTCAGAAACAAATACTTAATATTTTAAGTCGAAATCTGAGGTATGACAGGATGACACATGTATCACATGCTGTCAGTTTGTTCATTTCGTGGAACTGACATTCACAGTGAAACTTTCTTAAATTAATCTTAATTTTTAGACACTATCTACCAGACCCTGCATGACAGTGTTTTTACTCCGACTATAAGAATGGAGGATTTCCGGTTCTTTGAAACGAAGGTCAGTACCTGGAGACTCCAAATTAAACTCCTTTAAAAGTATTTCAACTCAAAAATCCCACTTTAGAAAGTCTGAGAATCAGCATTTCTATACAGTCAAGCCTTTCAGAATGATTCCTGGTTTCACACCTTAAGAGATTAGGCCATGAAGTCTTAGTTTTGATTGTGTCCTCTCTGAAAAGATGGCAGCTCTTGTCCCAGTGCCCCTCCAGTAGGCTTCTGAATGGGGGAGATTGGTGAGATGAGAAGGGGGACCCAACAGAGAGCGTGGGAGAAGTCAACAGAGGGAGGAAGATCAAAGGGGAGAGGTTCCAACTTCTGAAATACTGGGTTGAGCTGAGGCTTGTGTTGTTAGATCAGAGAGGGGCTTTTCCAGGCAAAGCCAGGACAGCAGGCTGGCCGACAGGAATCTAAGGTGCCCCAGGAGGTGGAATGGGAGCGAAGCAACCTGACCCTCAGGGACTAGATGGCGGAGCCGGCAGTCTGACAGGGGCAGTTGGCTTTGATTCCAGATCGCCTTTTTTTTTTTTTTTTTTTTTTTTACCATGGTAATATGTTATTTTTATATTTATTTAAAATTTTTTTTTATCTTTATTGGAGTACAATTGCTTTACAATGGTGTGTTAGTTTCTGCTTCATAACAAAGTGAATCAGCTATACATATACATATGTTCCCATATCTCTTCCCTCTTGCGTCTCCCTCCCTCCCACCCTCCCTGCCCCACCCCTCTAGGTGGTCACAAGGCACTGAGCTGATCGTTTGGTAGTGTATATATGTCCATGGCACTCTCTCACTTTGTCACAGCTCACCCTTCCCCCTCCCCATATCCTCAACTCCATTCTCTAGTAGGTCTGTGTTTTTATTCCTGTCTTACCCCTAGGTTCTTCATGACATTTTTCCCCCCTGAGATTCCATATATATGTGTTTGCGTACGGTATTTGTCTTTCTCTTTCTGACTTACTTCACTCTGTATGACAGACTCCAGGTCCATCCACCTCACTACAAATAGCCCAATTTTGTTTCTTTTTATGGCTGAGTAATATTCTATTGTATGTACATGCCACATCTTCTTTATCCATTCATCCGATGATGGACACTTAGGTTGTTTCCATCTCCTGGCTATTGTAAATAGAGCTGCAACGAACATTTTGGTACATGACTCTTTTTGAATTATGGTTTTCTCAGGGTATATGCCCAGTAGTGGGATTGCTGGGTCATATGGTAGTTCTATTTGTAGTTTTTTAAGGACCCTCCATACTGTTCTCCTCAGTGGCTGTATCAATTTACATTCCCACCAACAGTGCAGGAGGGTTCCCTTTTCTCCACACCCTCTCCAGCATTTATTGTTTCTAGATTATTTGATGATGGCCATTCTGAGCGGTGTGAGATGATACCTCATTGTAATTTTGATTTGCATTTCTCTAATGATTAATGATGTTGAGCATTCTTTCATGTGTTTGTTGGCACTCTGTATATGTTCTTTGGAGAAATGTCTGTTTAGGTCTTCTGCCCAGTTTTGGATTGGGTTGTTTGTTTTTTTTGTTATTGAGCTGCATGAGCTGCTTGTCAATTTTGGAGATTACTCCTCTGTCAGTGGCTTCATTTGCAAATATTTTCTCCCATTCTGAGGGTTGTCTTTTGGTCTCGTTTATGGTTTCCTTTGCTGTGCAAAAGCTTTGAAGTTTCCTTAGGTCCCATTTGTTTATTTCTGTTTTCATTTCCATTTCTCTAGGAGGCGGGTCAAAAAGGATCTTGCTGTGATTTATGTCATAGAGTGCTCTGCCTACGTTTTCCTCTAAGAATTTGATAGTGTCTGGCCTTACATTTAGGTCTTTAAGCCATTTTGAGCTTATTTTTGTGTGTGGTGTTAGGGAGTGTTCTAATCTCATACTTTTACATGTAGCTGTCCAGTTTTCCCAGCACCACTTACTGAAGAGGCTGTCCTTTCTCCACTGTACACTCCTGCCTCCTTTATCAAAGCTAAGGTGACCCTATGTGCGTGGGTTTATCTCTGGGTTTTCTATCCTGTTCCATTGATCTGTATTCCTGTTTCTGTGCCAGGACCACACTATCGCCTTTTTACTTTCCGTTGCCATTGCTCTCCCTGCAACCTGCCCTCCCTTCCCTGCCGGTGTGGTGGAGGATGCGTGGCTTGGATGCCCATCTGGGGGTTCACTAGAGAGGCCAGAACTGGGGATGGCAGGAGGAGGAGGAAGGGAGAAGGTGAAGCTTCTACGCTGCCCAGGAGCAGATGCTCAGATAGAGCAAGTGCTGGGCCTGGGCTGGCCGGCTGGCCTTTGGGACCACCGTGGTCCCTTCAGTGCAGCCTCTCTCAGCTTCATCCCTGTTCCAGGAGGGTGGCTGAGAGTAGGAGCTCCTTCCACCCAGCCCAGCCTCCCCTCTTGGTTTTGATCTCCGGAAGGGAAAGCCCCAGCCCCTCTTTTGAAGCAGCAGCCGGCACCACTCGTCTCTTCTCTCCTTCTCTCCTTCCCGCAGGCATTTCTGTTCAGAGTGCTGCCTCTTGCTGGCTCCTTCTGCTTCGGCTTGGTCCTCCTGCTGACTGGGAAGAAAGTGCACCAGTGGGGTGATGGGGCGGGGGTCTGGAACTCTTAAAGGAACAGCTTTCTTTCTATTGGAAATTTATTTACCTTTCTATTGGAAATTTATTTACTAGCACAGATTTTTTTTCTGTCTTCCTCCAATCAGTATAATCTGGGGAGAAAAGTGAATCCGATACAAAGCGACCATAATCACCATTTAAATGTTAATTGTAGATGTTCTGGTTTTCCTCTAAAGGTTTTCAAGCAGGTCAAGCACTAGCCCAGGCGACAGTCATTATTAGCAGTCAAACCCAGTTTGAGGGAATTGAGGGAAGTTAAGGTTGGGGGCCACAGATTTGAGCAGGGCAGTCCCTGCCGCCCCAAGGGCTCAGAGTCTAGGGCTGAAGACTTGGAACTCCACGAGGAAAAAAGGCACAGAGATAATTTGAAGATCCCTGGCACCATTTCTGCCAATAGCTCTTTTGCCCTGGAGTCTTTGACCAGAGGAGCTTACAAGTAGCCAAAGAGACAAGGCAATTTGAAATGTAGTCTTCCCTTGTCGCCCATTGGTTGATCTGCAGTCAGTTAGCTAGTATTTGTTAAGAACTTGGCCCTCTGCAAAATAAATAAACAAAGCAAAGCCTCATCGGATGCCAAAGTTGCAGAATCTTAGTGTCTTGTTTCTGTATGTTCGTGACATGCTTTTTTCCCATATAAAGAATATGAAAGAGACCAAACTCTGGGCCCCTTCAAGCTCAGATTCTGAAGCCCTCCACCTCTTGGAGCTGCAGCACCTTCTACTGGGTTCAGCTCTACCTAAATGGGCTTCCCAGATTCTCAGTTCCAATGTCAGTTCCCCCGTTAGGAGAAATGTCAGCTCCTGGGCAAATTACCTGGTCTCAGTGCCTCACTTTCTTCTGGAAAAACAAAGCAAAGAAAATCTATTTGGGTGAATTTGAGAATATGAGATAATATTAGAGAAGCATATTCAAACAGAAAGGAGAACACCAGAGTAGCAAGAGCTACATGGCACCGCGATCAAGCCTCTGTCTTTTACAAAATGAGCCTCAGCGAAGAGACTTACTCGCTCAGTCACACAGAGAACCAATGACAGTATCTGACACAGTCAGAACCCAGCTCTGTCAGTGCTCAGTCTACTGCTGTTTCTAAGAGGGTCCTCACCTTAGGCTCTCAACAATGCACCAATACTATTTTGCTTGCACGACGACATGAAGAAAGCAAAGAAGAGGTCGGGGACTCCAGGGTATTCCTGTTCCTGAAGTGTCAGACCCCGGCCCCGCCCCTTCCAACACCGCTTTCTGGCGTCAGAGGCCAGGAAGCCTTTCCCCAAGGGCATTGGCTAAAGGGATCCACCCGATCCTGGACCACCAGTGGAGGCTGAAGGGAGGGAGGAAGCTGCACGTGGAGAGAGATTCCCCGGCCAGAAGGGAGACAGGCAACCAGAGGGTGGGATAGTGGGACACACTCAGCGGATTTCCCATTTTCCAGAGGAGGAAAGTGCAGAAGCCCTCCGCCCAAGGCGCGCGGTGGTTGTGCGGAGAAGGTGGTAGTGCAACCCAGTTGCCCAGCGTCCTAATCCGGAACCCAAGGACCACACATGTTGGTCCTCGTGCCTACCCTTGCAGCCTACAGAATCCAGGGCCCAGAGCTTGCGGACCTACTAGGTGCGCAACGCGCCCTGCAGCCCGGCAAGGCACTGCGGCATGCCTGGCCGGCCCGGGTGCGGACGCGCGGCGCCGCGGGGACGGTGAAGGTGACCGCCTTCTCCTTCCTGGCCCCGAGTGCTCTGCGCTGCGGGGCCGAGGGATGCTCGGGTCCACCAAAGTTTGCTCCAGTACTCGGGGGCCCGAGGAGCGTCCCCGGGCAGGGACTGCTCGCGCCGCAGCGGGGGTCGACCCCCATCCCCGAGGCAGTTTGTGCGCTCTTTTCTGGTTCCGAAGCGTAACTCCCAGTTGTGGGAGGAGGTAGGGGTTCCGAGAGAGGGTCTCCTTCCCGAAGCCTGCCTCCTGGCCCCGCCGGCCACCCTCCCGCATCCCTGCAACTGCCCCTCCGGGCGGAACCCGGGCCCGGCTCCCCAGTTCTGCGGCCGCTCCCACCAGCGGAGGGATTTTGACAGAGGGGGGGTCCCGGGCGGCGCGCGAGGGCGGAGCGAGCCCCTGCCAGATCCGGGGATGATAATGTGCCGGCTCCATGTCGCGGCTTCGGGCTGTCCAGGCTCCGCCCCCTGTGAGTGTGTAAGTGTGTGATGCTGCCGCGGCCGCCGCCGCCGCCGCCGCCTGTGCAGCCGCCGCCGCCGCCGCTGCCGCCCCGGCTGCCGCGCCGCGCCGCTGCCGCTGCCCCGGCCGCCGCCGCCGCCGCCGCCGCGCGCGGGCAGCCGCGGACCGAGCGGAGCCGAGCGGGCGGCCAGGCACTTGCCCGCCCGGTGCCGCCGCCGCCGCCGCCGCCGCCCCAGAGCGCAGGACCCGGCACCTCCGGCGCCCGCCGCCGCCGCCGCCGATGCGGCCCGGGCACTTTTAGCCGGGCGGGAGGGCCGGAGAGCAGCGAGCGAGCCGCGCCGAGAGCCGCGCAGACCCGTCGCCAGCAGGGACGGACGCCCGGCCGCCGCAGCCGCCCGGCCGCTATGGATCTGTTCGACTTTTTCAGGGACTGGGACTTGGAGCAGCAGTGGTAGGTGTTGATTTTTGCCTTCTCCTTGGCTGCGCGGGTCCCTGGGCCGGGGCTGGGCTTTTCGCCTTTGTTAAGAGGAGCCGGGGTTTGGTGGGGCGCCCGGGACGCCTTCCCACTTGCTCTTGGCCACCTCTGGCCCCGGCCGCCGCGACTCCTCGGTCGGGTGCCCGGGTGCGGGGAGGTGCGGACCGAGGTAGGGATGCAGGTCCCGAGGGCGTCGCTTGACACTCCTAGTCCAAAGAGTTGCGTCTGGCCCAAATCGGATCCGGTGCTGCCCGGGGGCTGAGGCGCGCGACCTCCGCCGGGATTTTCTCCCCGAACGGCTGGCCGGGTGGCCTTCCCAGCGCACCAGATGCTGCCCGCCCGAAATGCCCCCCAACTTTCCAGGTGCGGCCGCGGGGGGCAGGCAGCGGCGAGGTGCCACCGGCGGCCCTCCGCTTCCTCGGCGGCCACCGCCCCCGCCGCCACCCCGGTCCCCGCACGGCGCGGCGCGCACACCTTCCCTGCCACCCGCTCGGCCCAAGTTCCCCGCACTCGGGCGCCGAGCGGCGGCTTCGGGGGCCACCGCGTGGGGGACACCGGGTCCGGGCCGACCGCGGCGTCTGGCTTTCCGGACTGAGGGTTTTTGAAGTTGGCCCCTAAAGTTGGCCGCTCCGACGTCAACGCACATTTAATTAGCGGCCGGGCCCCCGTCCGCCCCCCCACTGGGAGACAGCCGCAGGTTTGTGGGTTTAATGGGCACCCAGCTCGGATTCACGGGTTTAGTCGGCTCTTCCCCAGATACCGTCAGCTTGTCCCCGAGAGGTTTGTGAAAGATGGTGCAGAGGTGACTGGGGAGCCGGAAAGTTGTTAGTCTGCGTGATGCGCGCGCGCGTGTGTATAAATAGATATGCGTATCTATTAACTTTTACAGAAGCTTCACCTCCTGCACCAACGTTATCACTGTTAATTTGTCATAACATTCTAACGTATCGATTTCCCCCCACAGCCTATGGAATTAGACGGGGGCGGGGGGGAAGGCGCGGCGGCAGCGACTTCGAATTGCACTCTTGGCTATTGCCTTTTCAAATGTAGTTGGAATAATCTATAGCAGCGACCGACAGTGCGAAATCTTTTGCAATGTTAAACTACTGGCAGCCGTTGACGCTGAATGCTGTGTATTTTTACAAGGATTTCCCTTTGCTGATGTGATATTTTAGGCAAATCTCCTTCTTTAGAAAAGGGTCATACTCATAGCCAGTAGCTTCATCATGCCAATCATGACTCCTTTAGTTGCAAATCCAAGATAATCAGAACTTAAATACATTTTATTTTACAGCGATTCCGGGTAAATCCTTGAAGCCACAAATTACACTGTATCAGTATTAATCTGTAAGGCATTTTGATACCATGCAGGGTTTTATCAGCTCTGCAGAAAAACGGGTTACAGTTTTTAACAACCATGCTGTTGTTATTTAAAAGTAAAGATCACGGTAAAATTACTGCTCAGTTAAATATTACGCTTCTGTATACAGCCTTTACCCTGCTTTGCTAGTTTATTTTGCACACCACTGATAACCACAGCATTACTCTTTGCATACAATTTGCCTAATATATGGTGTGGGTAGCATCATTAATTTAACAGACGTTATAAGTGATTTTGTGGGTGTAGTTGAAATGTTAAACATATGTACAAGGTATTAGGTGTTTAAAAACATGTTTATCATATTGTTTTAATTTCAGTCTGATCTTAGGCACATGCAGTTGCATATTTAAAGGAGGTGGGCTCTTTTAGTTGTGATTTCTTTTTGTCCCTTTTTGGAAACTATCCCTGACTATGCCACATCAGTTAAGAAACATGCAGACTTGGACACTCCGTGGATATTATGTGAAATACCGATGAATTAGTATAAGGCGTCTGCATAAATAAGCTGGCCTTTTCCCTCTGTGCACACGTTCCAGGAAAATTTCTCCTTCTTACTGTTTGATCGTGAGGGGCAAGCTTCCTTATGCATCCGTGTTTGTAAACATTTGCAGTGCGGTTGTGCGCCTGTGTGTTGTACACCCCGACAGAGAAAAGGACCATCAGTGTGAATAGTGGATGAACTAAGAAGCTTGCTATTGCCTTGAATGGAAGTGTATACCTTTCCAAACTCTCTTTGGACATTCAGAGCATGCCAATTACATGTTCATTATATGTTTACTTCCCCTCCTGGGGAGCAAGTAGTTGCTTAGACTGATGGCATCCATTGCTCCCCACCCCTAACTCCCCAGGAGGTCCTAGGAAGCAAAAGGCGCCAGCCAAGTTAAGGATCTCATTTCCATTGGATCTCTTCTCAGCAGTCACTTGTGGAACAGAGAGCTCTGAGCCACCTCTACCGCAACCCTAGATGTCTGACAATAACTGGATCAGGCCAGCTAAAAAACAGACTCATCTTCCAAGACTTAATGAAGAAAGACTTTACAGACACAGGCATCTGTGTCATTTGCAAACACTAGACTACAGTAAGCAAAAAGTGCGTGCCCATTTAGAGACATACACATTTGTCAGGAGGAATGCAGATGGAAAGGATGGGGCACGGGTGACTGCAGTGTGGATGTGCCGAGTCTGGGAGTGCTCGGTGCCTAACGGAACAGAGCCCTGGACTTCACACACCGCAAGAATCTCTTAATGGGTCATGCTCTGGAGTCGATTAAAGGGCCAGAGCTCTCGTTCTTCAAGATTCCTGGGTGAATGAGCAATGTTCACCTGTGTCTGAGTTTAATATGAACCATTCTGTGAAAGAAGAGGAAGGCGCAGATGGCTGTGTGCACCAAAGTCACCACTTGCTCTTAAAAAAAAAGAAATAAAGATAAAGGGAAAAAAATCAAATTTTATCGTTGAAATCACTCCGTAGACTTGTCTGTGGTAACCCAGTAAATGAATTCTTGAGGTGTCTGGAGATCACGTGGCTAGATTTGGACTTGTTTACCAGCAAAATCCGAGGGCCTACCAAGTGCACAGCCTTTCCACCCGGCAAGCACCCGTCCCGTATTGATTAGTTGCTGCTTCACGACAGGCCGAGGTTCTTTGTAGAGATGCTTACTTACCTTCTTTTTATTATTGAAAAAGAAAGAAGGAAAGAAGGGAAGATAGATACAGCAAAGGGCTCATTCTAAAAAATAAAAAGGGAAAAGGGAACCACTGTGATAGCAAAATCACAATGTTCAAAAGCCTGGTGAAAACTGTAGTTAAGCCATTGTGACAGTGGCCGACTTCTCACTGCGAAGGACGGAGGCCGGCCTCCATGGTTTGTAGTTTTTATGTGGTGTCTCCCAAGTAGCCTAATTAGAGGCGAGCTTGCAAACGGGCAGTTATACAGGAAGAGACTTAAACTCACTAAACTGTTATATAAATAGAAAGCTCAAAGGTCTGTGTGGGGCCGTCCAGGCTGGGAAGGGGCCATGTGCGGGCCAGGCTTCTCCACCCCCGGGGCTGCCCCAGCAGCCCCGCTTTCCCCAGTTTCCCTCAGCCATGGGGGGCGGGGACCCTGCTCTCCAGACAAAAGTGAACTGTTTCAGCTCCAGCTGGGCATGGCCCATGCACTGCAGCAGCCCGGCTGCTTCCCCCTGCTCTGTGCGCACAGATCTTGGAGGCCTCCAGCGCTGCAATCCTCCGGAAGAGTGGAAGAGGCCTGTTTATGGATGGGAAGGTCGGGGAGAGACAGGGAACGCAACAACCTTGGTCTACCTGGGGGTGGCGGGAATGTGGAGGGGGCGGGGCGGCGCCTCCAGGTTGCCAGGATTTCTCTTTCTCTACCTCCAGCCATTTATCTTTCCCCCTCCCCCTCTGTTTGTTTTCCACTGCAAGGGAGACAGTCAGTGGTCTTTTTTTTTTGCTGGTACAATATGCACTCTCCGGCTTGTTTGAGCATTCATTCAGCAAAGCACTTGGGCTTGAGTTTCTTAAGGGAGTGTATGGGAGGGCGAGACTCAAGGTGGTGAAATTAGCTAGTGATGAGGCCTCCTCCACACCCACTGAAACCCCCAAAGATAAATGCTGTCCCCGCAAATCTGAAAAGGCACGTCTATTGGACAAGGAAGAAGATTATCTCATGTTAGAAATCAGTTTAATGATACATGAATTGTTCTGCTAATGATTCAGTCAAGCATTTAACAACTTTAAAATATACAAATCAAGATTGAAAACGACTGCCTCAAATATGAATCTGTCATTATAGACATAAACGAGAGTCCAAACATTTAAGTGTTTTGTAGATGGATAAAAAATTATATTGTATTTAAAGATGCTAATTATTGTTGAATAGAAATGGTTTTAATGTGCTGAACCTTTATTTCATGCCCATTATTCTTAGCTGAGACTATTTCTTGCATGAAAAATCTGCACATATTTAACAATTTCAGAATCGTAAAAGCCCAGTAAAATGGCCATCTCTGGAACAATCTAGAAGCTATAGTCCTATGAGCTTATAGCTCATACCTCAGAAAGGGGAACTACCACACACTTGATTAGCCTGTCATGTAGACAAAACAACTGGTACAGTGACTACATTTTTTCACTTTTAATTTTGTCTTTTTCTGATTGCTGTGGGATAAAGAAAGAGATTTTACAAACTTGTTTACTGATAATGGAAAGGAATGTGTTGCTGATTTAAGAACTCAAGACCACAACCTGGAGAAACCTTTTTGAGGAGTGTGTGTGTGTGTGTGTGTGTGTGTGTGTGTGTGTGTGTGTGTTTCACCTGTGTCTGTAGTAGGACGCATCATCGTTGTTGCTACTGTTATTTGGGTGTTTACTCTGTGCCCCAAACATGACAGAGTATAGCTAGTGCTTTAAATACTCAGTCTCACTTAATCCTTCAGACAACTTTATGAGATGGGACCTATTATGATTTCCATTTTTGGATGAAGAAATGGAGGCAGTAGCTACTCAGTGATGCCATTCAGGTTCCAGCCTAGATGGAGCTGATCCCAGAGCCTGCACCAGCAACAACTGACATATTGTCTGAGCCTTTCCAACAGGTGGGATCCTTCTCCATACATCATCTCATTTGGTCATTGTGAATCAGAACGTACACGTGTTATTCCCATTTTACAGATGAGCAAACAGCCCTGGAGAGGTTGGTTGACTCACCTAAGTTCACACAGCCTGGTTAGTAGTAGGGCTGGGTCAGGAATCCACATCTCCCAATTTCCAGCTCAAGTGCCTTTCTGCAAAACCTCATTGCCTATTATTTATTGTTACTGTGTGGGTTCGAGCATTTAGCTCTCACTGAAACAAATGGATTGGATTGTGTATATGATGCTTGTGTAAAAAAAAAAAAAATCTGTGGAATTAACCATGTAATCGACTAGCCATGGAACTCTGCTTTTTTCTTTTAATTGAATAAGGAACAATTTATGTAATGGTACAATCTCTTAGCACTTCTTTTATGGATGCCCCTTTAATGCAAACGTATGAATGGGAAATTACAATATATATGTATATTGTAATTTGCCATTCATATATATTGTATGTATAATATATATATATATATGTATATATATATATATATATATGATATATATTCTTTATCCATTCGTTCATCAGTGGACACTTAGGTTGTTTCCATAGCTTGGTTATTATAAATAATGCTGCAATGAACATGGGGGTGCAGCTCTCTCTTATATATGTATATTATATATATATATATAATATATATATATATATATATATATATATATAAAATCTCTAGCAAAACTCAAGTCCTTGAGAACTGTCCATTTAAATTTGAATGCCCTAATTTTGAAGATTTGGTACCTGAACTTAAAGAAGACCATGGTACATTGTCTAGTTAATTGGGAGCCTCAAAGCTGGGCATAGGAGGTTGATAACATTTCTTTCCAAAGCTTTATAACTTACCACATCTATCATTTGATTTGATCCTCACAATAACCATGTGGGTTTGTCAGGACTGGTCTTACTGGCTCCATTTTGTAGACACGAAAACGGAAGTTCAGAGAGGTTAAGTGACTTGCCTAAGTTTTCACAGTGTGTGGATGGTCTCAGGATTTGTGTTTCTTGTTCTTTTCACTGAGTCACTACTGTTGCATTAAGTCGTTTGTGTTTAAATATCCACACGGCTTCCTAGGGAGTGGTGTACGCCCTCTCGCATCATTCAGCACAGTGCCTTTCCCATTACAGGTGCTCAAGAAACGTGTGTTGATGGATATGAGAGCCCCATCAGCTCCAAGAGTGCTCTATGCAAATGCTTCTGTCTTCCAAAGACAGTTGCTTAGATCCTGGTGGTAATACCTCCCCTCTGCCTGCTTGATAGTGTTTTAATTGTAACTTTTTGAAGGTCTCCTAGCCAGTCTGGTCTCTTGCGCAGAAAGTAAGGAGAAAGAAGGATGGTAACCAAGAAAAGCTTAATAGGGAAAGGCGAAATTCGAACCCCTGTTATTTATCGGTGTGCTTAAAAAAATAGATTTCTATGAATCCTAAGATATACTTAGAACTGAAAAAGCCAGCTTTGAAGGTAGAGGGGTACAGGACTGGTGTTGTGTCTCAGTCTGTGCGGAGAACGTTGAAGGAGTATATGCGCGACAAACGTCTGAAGAATTGAGTGGTCGGAGGGCTGGGATTCCTCCAGCTTTCCTTGAGTTTCAGCCTTTATGACTTGTATTTCATCGTGAGAAGCCTGTTTTTCTACTTAACTGTAGCAGATCCACGCCATAAATTATCATGACTGTTAAACCAAGGTCCAGCACTGGGTTCCTCTAATGTAAAACTTTTATGTTGCACCTTAATGAAATTTTATATGCATGTTCAAAGCGAGGCACACTTTATACCATGGAGAGGGCGGTGCTCGGAA
Organism: Lipotes vexillifer; assembly: GCF_000442215.2. Lineage (NCBI taxonomy): Eukaryota > Metazoa > Chordata > Mammalia > Artiodactyla > Lipotidae > Lipotes > Lipotes vexillifer. The sequence goes on from NW_006774591.1 coordinate 1,053,755, forward strand.
TTGTTGAATTTATTTTAAAGTAAATCTTTTCGATGACCTTAGCTGCTAACATCCACCTACTTACTGAGCTGAGAAAAATGATCTGAGTGCTTAAATAAAATGGCATGATTTAAGCAGGGCTGACAATAGCCCTCCAGCTAGAATCTGATTTTGATTATGGATTGCTTAGTTTATGGAATGCTATTTTTCATATACCTGTGCATTTTGCTTCATTTTGAAAAGAAAATCAGTCAGCGATTGAAAGTAATCTTTGATTTGGTCGTTCAATAGGCTTGTGCTCGTCTAGGAAGGTATAAAGGCCACACATTGGGAAATAAGCTAAGGAAACAGGTTGTGTTTTCATTACAAACTTAAAATCACTCATGTTTATTTTTTTCAATGTTCATTTTGCTGGAGAAAAGGAAAAGAAGAAACCCATCACTTCCATCCTATAGAGAATGGGGTTTTTTTGCTTAGATTTCCAAATAATAGTTCTTTGCATCATCGACCGGCTTCAGTGAAAACCAGGTCTCAGTAGCAGATACTGGTGGCCTTGATTAAACCATATTCCTGGAGTCCAGATTTTGTGTTTTGTAGGCCACATATCTCCTGGCAATAGCATTGAAATGGTTTCTTTTTATATAAATAAAAAATAAAACCCTACTCATCTTGTAGCGGTGCTGCATTGTAACCTGGGCCTTAACAGTCACTGGGAGAAGTTTCTTAGGAGTCTGATGTCTCCTTGGCCTTTGGGTCTCTAGTGTGATTTGATCAGACCAACCCACCAGAAGGAGCGTGTTGTGAGGACACTTTAACCTTCTGACTGTGGCAATATGTACACGACGACCTAACTGTCTGGTGAACAGCGAGAAATGCAATCGCAGAGGCTTTATTTCTCCCTCCAGGATGTCAGTCAACTAATTTTTTTAAATAAATTAATATTCCAAAGGGACTGGTGGTTCCACGCCAGGTCGGCACAGCCACAGTAACTAAATTAAATTCCAGCGTGATGGATGTTTCTGATGAAGTGCCATGGAATCCTGGAGAGGTCTCATCAATTAGCCATTATTTATTTGCTGGCAAAAGGCTTGGCTCAGGTGTGTAGATATTCATCAGTTCCTCAAACCCAGTGTTTCAAGACTGGAGGGCCCTTCACCATCATCTGGTCCAGCCGCCTCTTCATACAGATGTGGAGACCAAGGCCCAGGATGGGAAAATAGCTTGCCCAAGGACGTACAGTCCATACGTGACAACGCTGGGTCAGGTCCGGAGCTCTCGTGTCCTGGTTCAGTATTTGTCACCCTCTCCAGAACTGTCTGCACTGTATACCTGCTCTGTGCCCAACGCTTTGCTAGGCAGTCACTTTTAGGGGGAGATAAAGGAATGTAGAAAATGACCTCTGGCCCCACCGACTTGACAGTGGAATGTGGACCTGGACTGGGGGAAATGGTGTGGCTTGGATGTAAGTAAAATAGGAATTCAGGGAGAGAGAGAGAACGTGAGCTAGAGGAAGAGAAGCAATCCTCCGCAATGCCCAGAGTGAAATGGAAAAGCCAGAAATGGAGGCTGTTTAGCGGACCAGAAGCAGCCGACACTTGCTATTGAACAGTTTTTGCCTTTGGACCCGGAGTTTACTGCTTGAATAGTAGCTCACGTTCATCACATAGTTGCTGAAGTTATGTTTTGCTGTGTGAGTGGAGTGTTCTCATTACCACTGACCACCATTTGCTGTGGAATAGCCAGAGAATTCTGGACAGTTATTTGACTGTCTGAATTATGTAAATATCGATGCAAGCATTCTTCGAAGAAATACCAAATGAGAGTTTGTTTTCCTGAATCAGTTGAAACATATGTTTGTAAGTTGGCACAATTGCTGGCAAAGTAGCGATTTTCGAAAGAAGCGTATATCGCGGCTCTTGAGATGTACCCAGATATATCTGTTCTTTTGTTCTTTCTCCTTTTTTTAAAAAAATTGTTAGCTCATTTTTGTGGAAGGTGTGTATTGATGTTTTTCCTTTAGTCTTTCTTTTTCCTAAAGCGTTAAGTTGATGCCTTGGTACCATCTGATTGGTGTTTACATCTGTGTTTATAATGAATTGTTTCGGCCACCAAATAATTCTTTGTCTGGCTGTCTCATCCTTCGAATCTCAGCTCTGTCTCTGGGAAGCCGCTAGCTACAATCCTCCTGTACCTCCTGCGTCCCCAAACTCACATACTGTTGCCCCGTCGGGTTAGACACCCTTCCTCTGAGCTGCCATACTGCCCTGAACAGGCGTCCAATGCACCTGAGTTGTTTCGAGGGATGAGAACATGTCTTTTATTGGTGTAATCCTAGTGTCTGGCCCAGAGCAATAGCCTAAGGCAGCCAATTCAGAGTGCAGCATCCTTGGCTTATCCGATTCATTCAGGCGCCGTGCTAGGTCTTCAAAATATTGCCTCTAGGTGGGAAGCCATAATGAATCACTTTAATAATAATGAGTGAAAATAATAATTAGAGCTTACATTTCCTATGTGACGGCTCTGATTTGTGTTATCTGAGTTCCCTATTTTACAGGGCAGGGAAACTGGGACAGAGGGGTTCAGCGACTTGCCCAAGGTCACACGGATAGTATGCTGCAGAGCTGCAATTAACGCACAGGCTGTGAATACTTAGCTGAGCTGCTAGCCCATGATGATACCCTGGGAGAGATGCTAGAATAGTGGCAAGCCCCGTGTGCTTCGGGGCTTGGCAGCGGACTGGGCTGATGAGGCCTTTGACACTCATCTTTAGTATTTACAAGCCAGCATTGGGTTGGAGTCCATAACCATATATGAGGTGTAACTGACCTGATATCTACTCCAACAAGAGATGCTCGATTCTGCTCCTCTTTGGTGTAAGCACAAGATTCGGTGCTTGGGAGGAAGATGCATTGAACGTGGGCTCAATGAGGGTGGAGTTTTTTGGGGGGCGGTATTATTTACCGCTGCATCTGCAGTGCTTAGAAGAGTGGCACACAGTAGGTGCTCAGCTACTTTTTGTTGAATAAATCAGTGGGTTGATATACAGTAACCTGCTTAATGCTTTGTGTGATCCAGTTCGTGAAGAGATAGTTCAGAGGTGCAAGAATGAGGTCTAAGAGAAGATCTAAAATCACGATGGTCAGACAGGTAGGTACAGGTAGACGTGTTCAACGGATAGGCTCCTGAAATAGCATGCTTATTAAAGTTTTATAAAGTAAATCTCTCTATGTGCATCTGCTTGCTAGGAATCCTGTGGGGAATTCTTTGTTGATGAGCGTAATCTCTCCTAAGCAACCCTAAACTTATCAAATTTGTGATTTTAGATTGTTAAGCATAGCAGTTTCTTTTTGCGAGGTGCACCTACATTTAGTATCTATAACAATGCTGTAAGGGTAATTTTGCAGACTTTTTTAAAAAAAAAGGTGTCTTAAATTGCTACTGTCATCAGAATGAGGCTTTCATGTAGTACAAAGGTGGAGGGGAGAGCATGCCTTCAACATTTGCTGAATATTCGTCTCCATACTTTTATAGCATTTTTTCCTCGGAGCCTGCTGCCTTGTTCGTGTTTCTTGTTTGTCCTTCCCTCCCTCCCTCCCTCCCTCCTTCCTCCCTTCTTTCTTTGTTTTAAAAATAGCTCCTGCTTTGGAGGCTAACCTAGGATTTGGGTTTTCCTAACGTATTTTTAGACCGAACACATTTTCTATTTATGCCTCTGGAGGATTCAGATTGCAGTTTCATCTCCAGGATGTGCAGAGAAGTCTCCCTCTGTGTTCATTTTGCAGCACTCTGTAAGATGGTCTGAGAGCCAGCGTAAGAGAACTCGTATTTGCCAAGCACTATGTTCCATGCTTTACACACACCACCATATTGAACAAGCACCCCAGAAGATAGGTGTTTTTCCCCACTGCCTTCACAGAGTTGGACATCAGCTGTATCAGAGTTGATGGGTAACTTAAAACTTCAAGATTAATTAAAATTAACCTTGGGGAAAAAAAACACTCTAAAATTTTACTTTTTTGTTTTTACAGTACACAGTTAAAGGTCATGAGATGCAGGTCAAGGAAGACAGAAAGATAAAAGGTGTTGAAGAAATCTAGGACATTTTAGTGGACGTAAAGTAACGCACCCAGTTAGCTAAATTAACCAGGCATTAAGGTACATATTTGGAGGAGGAACTGTAGATACTTATGGGTTTTTAATAAATTAGGTCTCATAATCAGAAATGAAGCATATCCAAGTATTAAAGATCCAGGAGGAATGCAAGAGCCATGATGATCTTTTTAAAAAAGTTAACTACTAAATATTAACCATATCCCTTTTGCTACAATTAGACATTTTGGCCAACTAGTTTTTTTACAGTTCTGTAACAGTTTAAACTTTAAACAGTTCACATGTATTCGGACTGCGAGTGATAAAAGTTCCTATCAAGAATGATGAAGATGATTATGGTTGGATTCTGATTAGCATTTTACCCTGAAATTACAATGAAATGCCAATGCACACTCTAATGCCATTGAAAAATGACACCAGTGGCAGACTTCTACCACAGGCTTTTGTAAACAATCACAGTTACTCATATATTTTGAACAAAAAAATGGAAATTTGATGAACCTATTTCAAGAGGCTTGAAAAGTTAAAGTGAATTCTAACTGTAGATTAGAAGCAAATGATGACGGCAGAGCCAGTATTACCTCAGTTGATTAATTTATAAGGATGCTGGTCAATGATTTTAACCAACAGCTATGCATAGTAGAATCCTAATGGGATCTGTCTGTTAAAATTACATAAAGTAGGGCATTTGATTTATTTCATAGTTTCTCAAAGCTCAATTTTAACTTCATACAAATAATGCATTAGTCACCCGGGATAAACGACACATTGAATAAAGTTGTGATTTTGTCTGCTTCACCTAATCTGATTTAGCACAGGATTACATCTGGCTTTGCCTCTGGGTTTCTGGGGAGTGTAAAGAATGCCTTCTGGTTTGGGTGTAGCATTAAGAACTGCCATAGCTACAGCTAGGCAGCAAAACGGTTTATAGACATTGCCCCTCTTAATACACGATTAGCTGAAAGATTGCATTTGGGGTTGGTAACGAATTTGAGATTGGTTAAGTATTCAAGCCTGAAATATGCGTTATGAAAAGTAAATTTAGCAAAATAGCACTGGAATCACTAAAATTCACTCTACCGAGTTAAAATGTGGGAGGACACCAAACTTCGCCTAGGTGCCCAACTGTAGTCCACCATTTCCAATGCCCTTGACCCTGGGGTTGGGGAGTCTTCTCCTTAGGCTGTGAATGCTACCGTGACTGCTCCAGGGAAGAACCTGCCTCTGAGTCTTACAGTGTCACCCATCCGGTCTCAGTGCCAAGTCTTGACTACCTTGTACACTCTGATCACCATTATTGCCATCTTTCTTTGGGTTCCTTGCCTCAGTGGAAGATGGAAAGGTGAGTTTGTCCAGCAGAGAACCTTCGAAATCTGTTCGGCCTGCAATTGCATACCAAAATTGGAAGAAGGGGGGAGATTTTCAATTCATGGCTGGCTGGAAATACGTAGGCTTATATTTTTAAGATTTAAAAAACATGATTAGTAGAAAGTCCATAGAACTTCGTGGGCGTCAGATAACTCTTAAAAACGAAGGCAAATGATGAAATATGGGGTAAGTTTCCTGAAATTGAACATAATCATAAAAACTCAAGGAAAAGCAATATATTCTGCAAAATTTATGAGTTTTTTGGTGGGGAGAGTTTGCAGAGCTTGACAACCCCCAGTGCATCTGGCCTGGCACATTCCTGTTTGTAATGAGAACCTTATGGGGTGCTGGGCCTCGGTTTTCTTAGGCAGGCCCGCTCCCCAGGGGTATCATAAATGATATGCGAGTCAGAGACTTCATGGCTCATGGCATTTCTCAGAGATGTTTTAGTTAAGCTGCCTCACCCAGCTACAGGGGCAGAAGTTGGGAAATGAGTCCCCTCATAAATCTTCACTGAGCTTTAATTAATTAATTATTTTTTTTTGCTGTCGTTCATAGGAATTAGAAAGGGGGAAAGTAACTGAATGAATGTGCCTATATGACTCCACAGAAATGGTCCAGGGTCTTGGGTTCGTGTGACACACATTCATTTAACAGCCAGCAACGACACTGAGCAGAAAACCGCAGGGGTGTAAATACTGGTGAGGAGAAGTTGAACCTACAGAGCCAAAAACAGAAGCAAAAGGTGCAATGCCAGCGTTAGGGCTACTTTTGCAGTTTTCTTGCGTCTCCTCTTTCCTTCTCTTTCCTTTTATTCCCCACAGGCTGGGGAAGTTTGGAATCCATCACGGTCTCACTTGTGAACTTGGGCCTCACCTTGGGGGCTGTGCGGGGTGGGATGGCTGCTAGGTCATGAAATGGGGATTTGTGAATTCGTGTTTGTTCAGACGTGTGCCAGCACCTGGATTTCCTGCGTGAAGTTCTGATGCTACTTTTTTCTGAAAAGGAGTTCCAGCTATTTTAGGGGTGGTGATTGGGGGCGGGACAACCCCACGTTGAATGCGCTTGTGTAATGTGGATCCTTTAACGCACTTCGCCTCTCCTGTGACTTTGGGCTCCTCTGGCGGTGTGCCCGGAGCTCAGCCAGACCTCAGCAGCCACGAGGAAGAAGCCTGCCGCTACTTCCGGCTCCGCAGCGCTGCGCGCTCTGTCACCCCGCCCCCCTCCCGTCTCCGTCTTTTGGATTCCTGACATTTATTCCTATAAACGGCATAGTAGTTGCAGTTTTATTCCCTTCCTTGGGTAGGTCTAATGCATTGAGAACAGGACTGCCCCCCGCATGAGCATCACTGACCTCTTCAGTCTTCCTTTTAATCATACCTGTTACATGTGATAAATTTTCAGACTTGTTTACCCTTTATTAGTGAGCTGGGATACTTACGGCAGTGTTTCGAAAGGGGAAAAACAACACTGCGTTCTGGGAGCCGTTTAACTAATTTCTCCTAAAGACTGCTTGTGCATTTTATGAGGGCAATGTTTAAAAGTTTGTAGTGAATGAAGCAGCCTACACTGGAAAAAAAGAAAACATATTCTGGGGACAGAAGCCTTTAATATCTTGCAAGCTGTTTCATTGAATTCCAAGTTTCCGGTCCCAAACTGTTGTGGCATCTTGAATTTAAACTGTCAAGTTATTAGACCTTCGTGTTCAACAGAATGGAAAGACATTGGAAATCCTAGCCGTTTTGCTTTGGCAAATTAAGCCGCACTTGTTTACGTGGCCGGCGTTTAATAATAAGGCTGAATTTTCATAAATAGACAATGGGTGATGCGGCCTTCCTAGAGTCAGTACGGATACTCTGTATCCCTCTGGAACCATTAAGAGGAGAATTAAAGCTCTCTGTGAGCTACAGTTTTTGGGTTTTTTTCCCCCCATAACGATAATCTCCCATTTAAAGCCTGAACTTTAAGAATCAGAAAAGCTATAAAAATATAAAGAGAAACGGGAGCAATTTTCATGAATCAACGTGAACCACTTAGAGTAGTTCTCATGAAGGTGGAGGGGAGAGGAGAGGTGCCGTCTGCTTCTCCGGAGCGCCTCCTCCCAGATACATGTCCCGGCGCTTGTGGAGAGCCGTAGAGCTTCAGACCTTAACGGGGATCGGAGCTCCGCCAGCTCCTTGGTCATTGCCTTCCTTCACTCTCCCTAGCAGTGCTTACCCAGCTTCTGCTGGTTCAAAACAACAACAACAACAACAGAAAACAAAGCCAAAACCAAAATGGGAGGAAAATAAAACTCCCTCTCAAGGCAGCCAGTTCCTTCCTATCTGGGCAGTTCCAGCATCTGCGAGAAAGGGCCACACAGAGGGAGTGTAATGTCTTCTGCTCTCGTCAGCCCTCCCCGGGCCTGAGGGTAGCCCTGCCGTGTTCACTGTGTTCTCATTTCTCAGGGCAGGACGTCCCAGCACTGGGATAATGGCCTGCAGAGACTCACGGAGACCCTGTCTAGATACACGTGTGGGAGGTGGCCGGGCCTGGAAGGCTCGAGCTCTATCTTTAGGGTAGATGGAACCAAGCGAGGCCTCGCCGCCTGGTCCACACACACTTTTTCAGAAGTTCGGTGCAAGAGCAGATCCTTAGCAGCCTCTGCCCAGGGACCCCTCCCTCTGGGTATCTTTCCCTTTAATTGCCACAATATGGGAACCCCAGAGGATCGAAAGGCTAACAGGAGCTTTTCCAGAAGGAATCAGATAACTAATGTTGAGCCCCGGTGCCTCCTGGGAAACTGCATCTCTCTCCCTGTGGCCGTGTTGGCCTACACTTGGGAGATGCCCATGGATCCCGTGTATGGAGTGGCCGCTGCACATCAGGCAATCCTCCGAACGCCTTCCACATGTAAACTCTTCAACCTTCCATGACCCTGTGAGATAGTGGTCGTGTTCATGATTTTGCCATTTTTATGATGGGGGAATTAAGGCCTAAGAGAGGTTAAGTCACTTGCTCAAATCACACAGGTAGGTAGCGTAGGTAGCAGCAGAGCTGGGGTTCAAACCCTGGCGCCATAGCACTGCCCTGTAATACATTACAGCTCCTCAGAGGCAAGGCTTGAGTTGTTGCTCCACACTGGCCACCTCTGCACAAACTACTACTTGGATGGCGTGAAAAGCCCCTCTTCCTCTGGCTGTGACCACGGCTTCCTCTTGCAAGATGGAGATTGGATCCGAATAGCATTCCACTCTGACACAATATCCTCGAGTGGTCCCACTCTCCTTGCAATGTGTACGAAAGCCATCTTTGCGATGGGTGAGATTCTAAGTGTTGTGTCTGTCCCCTGAAGAGGAGAACGGGCACTCATCCGTTCCTTCGTTCATCACATATGTGGTAGGTGTCTACATGGGCCAGGCACTGGGGATCTCATGGTGGCCATTGCATACGTGGTCCCTGGAGCCGGATCATTAAATGCTTAAAGTAGGATGAGAGTTGGGCAGAGGTCCTTCCAGTCGCAGGGACTGTGGCCCTCTTTAAGGTGACAAAAACAGATACTCCTTGCCCACCCTTGAGGACCACTGCCGTGGTTGATTCCTGCGGGAGATTTATGGGAAGGAGATCGACACGACAAAGAGGATTGGCCGGAGCCACAGCAAACCATTTCCAAAGACACTATTCTGAAAGGGCTTGAGTCATCAATCATAGGTGAAACGCATGGCACAGGGCATCTGGCTTTCTTTGTGGCTGCCAGGAAGCTAGACCGACCCAGCACTGCCTTGAATAATTTCTTCAGTGTATAGTACTCGTTATTTCCACCTGCTGTGTGAGAGGGATCTTAAGTCAAAATACAGCCCCTATGACATTGCACCGCATTGTTGATTACTGCAACCTTTCCGTCAGTATTCAGCAAACCACTTCCTGTACTGTACTATTGATGAGTTATTGTAAACCCCTGAATTCAGCTGTACAGTATGAAGTCTTTTTGCTAAAGGGACTCTAAATTGGAAAAGAATGTTTTCACACATCTTTGTCATAGGGCATGCCCGTAGCTCTTCATAGGCATCCTAAGATGAATAGTTTCTTGCTACCGAATGCTTTTTAGAACTATTTAGTTTAGATTCCAGACTAGAGACTCATCTTGACTTGGGCAAATAGTCTATTAAAGAGACTTTAGATTCCATTTTGTCCTGGGCGAGTCTTGGCCCTGGAGTATGGATTTTGCTAATAAGACCAAACAGAGCCAGCTGTGTTCTTCCAGAGAGCCACCTTGAGTATCAGCATGGGTGACAGATGACAGCCTTTGCTTTAAGAAGTTGATTGTACGTAATTGGGCAGTGGTCTGTTGTATTTTCAGTGCTTTGTCGGCGTGGCCTGTTCATCCTACAAGAGAAGTTAATACATGACTGCCCTGAGCAGTGACCCCACATATGACTGAGCTTTGATGGGGAGGGCAGGGGGTGGCCTGTGGTGTTGGGTCACTTTCCACTTGAGTGGGCGTTACCTCGTGGAGTTTTAGGTGGAGGAGTATGTATGTCTGGCGTTTAAGCTAAGACTGGATGACCCTTATCAGGAATGTTGTACAGGGGATTCCAGCATTAGATAAAGGTTGAACTAGATGACCTTTGAGGTTGTTTCAACTGCTGAGTTTTTATGACACTTTAAAATTCCTCAGGAGAAAACCTGCAGTAGAGGGCATTGGCTGTGAATCTCAGGCCTGCCATTGTTGGAAAATAACGCTCAAGTCAAATCACAGTAAATTCACTTTACATTTTAAAAGTATAGAGCTCACAATGTTTTGCCTGACTTTTGGGGCGTGGGGTGTGAGGGGGAGAACAGGAAGATTACTGCCACATAAAATGCAAAAAAACAATGAAAACAGCATCAACAGTCCACATTTTAAAAGAAATCTGTTTTAATTAAAAGGATTGGGAATCACTGACATATATAGGCTTTTAAAATTTTTCTTGGCCGATTTGAGAGCTCGACACATGGAGCCTATTGGCATTTTAACGGAACCTTATCTAAATAGAGGCTGTGCAGCCAGTGTCTTCGTGCGGGGACCTGACTCCCCTTTGGCTGTTGACGGGCTTGTTACAGAACGCGGTTGACTGTTCTCCAGGTCAGGAGTGAGGTGTCAACATCTCTCACAATGGAGAATATGGATATTTACCTCCCTCTTCTCGACTCACTTTCTGTGTGTTTTTGAAATAAAACCTAAGCATCTTTTTCATCTTCGTTCGTAACATCACGGACTAAATATTGCAGTCTTTAAACACATCTTTAGGTGAAATCACTCATAGCAATTTCTGGTTCAGTTGTTTGGCTAGTAGTGAATGTCTGTCCTCCACTCATGTAGACGGAATGATACAAAGCGGGAGAAACTACAAATTCTTTTTAAAAATGGGAAAAAGAGAGCCTGAAAATTCAAAGAGGAATTTGAACCGTTCCTCGTGTCCGTGGGCACATACTCCGCGTGTGGCAGTAAAATGGGCCATTCAAGACCTGAGGAAATAAGTTAATGATAATGTTTACCTGTGTGGGTATATATGTAGGTACTTATATCCGCATGTACTGATACACATATAGGTACACCACATACATGCAAGCGTACATAAGCTAGCTGTAGATTCTAGGCTTTCGTGAAACTTGAACTCTTAAGATGTATGCTCCTGATACCCTATCCCACCACCCTCTGTTCGCCTTTTTGTCTGGTTGAGGGCTGTTTTGTCTAAACAAATTATGCCATTATTTTATTTTAAACACTCCTTTTTTTAAAGAAGAAAATAATCAATGCCAGATGCCCTGAACACTTGTGCATTGAAAGGAAAAAAAAAAAAAATCATATAAAACAAGCTTACATCTGAGATGCTTCAAAGAGGGAACTTTAACTCTCCAACATTTTTCAAACTTATAAAATCCATTAACGTCCAGGATGCATTCTGGGCCTGCTGCCTGTCTAGAACTATTTTCAAACGCTTTTGGATTCAGCCCTTTTTCCCTCTTTAATTCTGAGACCCCTGTGTGTTTGGAGGGAAATGTAATCCATATGTTTCTGATTCATTTACACTTAACTCATCAAAACGTTGTTTGTAAGAGCCATTTGATGTTCTAGCAGCGTCTGTGCATTTTAAAAAGTAAGCTTTTTAGAACCCTCCCAGCAGCCCCACTCCCACTTGCCGCGAGAAAGGCATATTTGGCCGAGGGGTAAAATATGAGGCATGAAGGTCCGACCAGGTCGAGTTCAGTTCTGAATTCCTTAGTGTGCCAGGGGCCTCCAGGTGGCAGGCACTGGGCTGCCATGTTTCTGTGCGGAGTTGACTGGACTTGCCAGGTCACAGGACTCTTTCGGTTCTTCTTAACACTGGCTCGGCTGCCTCTGTTTTGGACGCGATAAAATGACTTTCTGAGTAAATTTAAAGTGAGCAGGGAATTGACTCCCCTTAAGCAGAACTTTCATTCAACTCTTCACAGAGGGAAGGCATTCATCCTAATTCGTCATCTGAAATTAAATGTCTTAAAGTGGAAATAACTTCCATGCCTCAGTTATAGTATGTCTGTTACTTTAGACATTACAGCTTTTGCAAAAATGATTATCGCTTCACCTGCAGTCACTTCATTTTTTTTTTTTTCTATTTAATAAGGAATCTGATATAAAATAATCGGAAACAGTCTTGACAAATCTCTTTGATTGCTGCCGGTGGCGCTGGCCTTTTTCCTAAAGTAATTTGTTTATGGTTAACAATTACAAAGCCCTCTGACAAGCCCATTCTGTAATGACCCAAACAGTGCCCCTGAGAAGAAGTCTTTGTGTGGAAGTCAAGCAGCTGAGTGAAGCATAAAGGCATCATGATGGCTAAGGCCGCTGCAGTCATTGATCTGTGTGTGGCCTCTACTACGCGCTGGAAATGAACTTGGAATAGACGCGGCCCTAACCTGCTTCCTCCTCACCGGCCGAGGTTTGAGAGAAGCAGGCCTAGGAGCCTGGAGGCAGATCACCAGACCAGGTACCAGCCCAGGGGGGCCTTCCGATGGTGCCACTGTCACCATCCCTGCCCCCTCTTACAACGCACAGGACGCCTAATTGCAAACGCAGCGCAGCCTCTAGCAATCACTCCAACTTAAGGTACATTCAGGTGTAACTCACTAAAGTTCTGCAGCCCGGGGGCAGTGGGGAGGGAACACTTTTGCCTTCCTCTTGCTAAAAAGTTCCCTCAAAAAAGAGCATGTCTGCTTTCAGAAATTAACACTGAACCATATTTCATATGAGATCGTTTTTGTTATCGAGACGTGTTAACTCTCTATCATAAACGTTAAGAAGTTCTTAGAGCCAAATCATATATTCCTCTGTGTGTGTGTGTGTGTGTGTGTGTGTGTGTGTGTGTGTGTGTGTGTGTGAGTGAGTGATCCTCAGGCATTTCCACCCCTGCTAATGCCAGTCCTTGGATTTGTCCTGATGTGAAAGCAAGGGCTGCATGACCACCGAGGTTCTCAGTTGGGGCCACGTGGAATTGATTGCACGTGAATATTTCAGATCAGGTTGGACCTGATCGTAAATTCTCATTTTTCTACTTTTGAGCATGTGGATTCAGTGTAAAAAAGGAAGAGAGCAGCGAAATGAGTTGTGTCCAGGCCTCCCTGGCGCAGAGGTTGAGAATGGCGTCCCCGGACCAGGCCTCGCTTCCTCCACGACCGCACTCCACTCTCCCCCGTTGCATCCGTTTGCTGCAGAGTTCATGTCATTGCCAGGTCAGGGCAGTAAACAGGGGCAGGGAGCGTCCCACGCAGCTTCTGCCAGGGCACCTTGCCCTCGGTGCTGAGGGCTGCCCAGGCCGCGCAGCTGGCTTCCTTTGGGCGCCTAAAGCCTCCCCGCGCTGTTCTTTTCCTAGGTGTGCCCCGAAAAAAATCTAATGCAAAAGAGTCAAACTGTGGCTGCTGTTTGCTGGCCACCTGCGTCCTGATGACAAGAGGAAATCGGGTTACCCCCGCTGGACCTCAAGTCTTCACTTCTCCAAGAGTTGCAGGTGCACGGTGCGCTATCTTTAACCCTGTGGGCTGTCACAGGGGCACTTGACAAGGCGGCGCTCGCATTTGTGTGTGGCAGGACGACCAGCTCGTCTCCGGCCCATCTGCTGATGGGGACAGTTTCACATTCTGTGTGTTTTCTTGGGCATTTTGTGTGAGGAGGTGGGCATGCACTCTCTTGTTTATGGAAACAGGCGTACATCGTATCTACAAAGGACTGAAAAAAAAAAAGGCTTTGAGGGGGCTTCCCTGGTGGCGCAGTGGTTGAGAGTCCGCCTGCCGATGCAGGGGACGCGGGTTCGTGCCCCGGTCCGGGAAGATCCCACGTGCCGCCGAGCGGCTGGGCCCGTGAGCCATGGCCGCTGAGCCTGCGCGTCCGGAGCCTGTGCTCCGCAACGGGCGAGGCCACAACAGTGAGAGGCCCGCGGACCGCAAAAAAAAAAAAAAAAAAAAAAAAAAAAAAAAAGGCTTTGAGGGAAAATTTCAGTTCCTTACTGCTGGGGGACCATGCTGCAGGGACCTTGTCAGTTTCATATTCACTGTTTTACTCTTTGTTTTAGGGCTACAGCGAGGGGGGTTCAATTTTAAGTGTACATCAGGTCTTTCAAAAGACTTTTAATGTACAGTGGCTGGTGCAGTTCCTTTACGTTATAAAATTGCACAGTTTCTTTCGATTCGTGGGTATTTCGAGTGACTCAGGCTAGGTGGGAGTGGCATCAGTAGCTCTGCCCCAGTTTTTGCAAAAAAACCCCTCAGCAGCCCTATTTTATTAAGATGTTCCTATCTTGTTGATATGATCATGTTTATATTTTCATTTATTGCAACTTAAGCCTTCTGGCACGTACTCAGTTATAAACCATTCCGATACCTTAGCGTAAAGAACCGGGCTATATGCTCTCTCTCTGTCTCTCTCTCACACACACACACACACACACACACACACACACACACACACAGAGGCACACCCCCTAATGAAAAGAGAAACCTGAGGCACAGAGAAATCATGGAACTTTCCTGAGATCAAATTTTGTGTCGGTGAGAGCACTGAGAAAACATCCCTGAAATTGGAATTCAACTCCAGTCACTAAAACACTCGCTCCCGGCAGCATCCTTGTGGGATGCAAGGGTGATGTATATGCATATAAATCTTCATTAAGATGGGAGTGAGATATTATTCTGTTAATGTTAATATATATTTTCAACATTAATAACCAAATGAGCAAAATGAGGCCAATAGATCTAGGTTCTGTATGTGATTAAAATGATTTATATTCATTTTAAGTGAAAATGTTAAGTCAACTGCATGGATTCCTTTGGATTTGTGATAGTGACATTGTAAAACGTACACGTGCACACGTACCCCATTCGTGTAATTAAACCGATTCATCAAACATATTGTTGGAGAATCTCAGAAACGTGTGGGACAGAGGATTAATTAACTCAGAAGCATGTAAACTCGAAAAGTTTGTCAGTCTATTTTCATTATGCAATATATGCTCCTCCATGTATGATTTGTGACAGCGTAAGGACAGATGGCCCAGTGATTTACAACTCTGACTTCAATTATATACCATGTAGTTCTAGTGAAAATAGCTCTCTTGCAGCACAGATAGAGATGTTAGCAACCATTTATAAGAAAGGTTCTGAAATTCGGATCAAAGTTGAAGCCTACTTGGTTTGATTTCATGCAAAGAAAAACAAATTGGATCGCCTGTTTCTAAAATAATCCCCCGATATTAATCTCTGTTCCTTGGCGGCTTTAAAATTGTGCAAGTTTAAAAGTGAATTATAACTGCTTTGCTTTTCTTTCATGTAGTTCAT
This sequence comes from Lipotes vexillifer, assembly GCF_000442215.2. NCBI lineage: Eukaryota > Metazoa > Chordata > Mammalia > Artiodactyla > Lipotidae > Lipotes > Lipotes vexillifer. Next base: position 1,069,040 of record NW_006774591.1, read on the forward strand.
AGCAGATATTTCAGCTCTATCACTGCTTCAGAAAAATCCTTGGATCCAGTTCCTCCAGATTGAGAAAGAAATGACATACTTCTCAGGGTCATCATCTGGGCAGCAGACAGTTCTCAAACCATCACTACCACCAAGACCTCACACACACACACACACACACACACACACACACACACACACACACACACACACAGAATTCTCCTCTGTGTACCGGACGCTTCGATTTTCAAAGCGGCTCTTAGCTGTCAGGCAGTGTGATTCTCATTCAAAGCATGGGACACCACAGAAGAAAACCCTTCTCTCTTGCCACTTAAACTTACTGTTAGCATTTCAGTACTGATCTACAACTTGGCTTAAAGTCTGTGTGTGTGTGTGTGTGTGTGTGTGTGTGTGTGTGAGGTCTTGGTGGTGGTGATGGTTTGAGAATTGTCTGTCTCCCTCCTGTAGACTCTAACCTAGCCTTTCAATTCAAGGTGGGAAGGAGGGTAAAAAAAGTACATAAATGCCCCCCAGAGAGAAGAGGAGTCATGTATTTTTGCCTTTCCATTTGTAATTTGCCCATTTTATAAATATTGTTCCAGAAGGGTTTGTATGACTTTATACTTTCCAGAAATATTCTATTTTTGGAGGCTAATGGTTCAGTTTACTTCTCATTTCTTCATTGCCGTTCAGATAAGTCCTTCCCCAGGAACTTAGTATTAAAATTTGCCTTTCCAAATGTACCATATGGAATTCCCAAAGGAAATTATTTTTAAAGTGTCAGTCTCACTCATGAATTTGGCTGTAGAACTGAGTTCTTTTCCTAGCACAACCCCCCTCCCCAATTTAAAACATTTTCATAAATAAAGATACAGAGGGACTAAAAAAGGATCCCCGGATACTTGATTTCCATGCACATTCAGTCACGTAGAGTTTTCCAGAATATTTCCACCATAAAGGGAATGTAGAGACAAAGTCTGAACTGATAAACTTACGACTACATAAGAAGCCAGGTGTACAGAGCACTTTCTCATTCACAGGGCTGTTTTCATACGGAAACTCAGAGCCATTTTATACCCAGGCAGCAGGCAGCGTGTGTGTCTTCTTGACTCCGGGCTGTGGCTGCCACATCACCATTTGGAGCCACGACTTATGAAGCACTCAGTCTACTTGTTGACAACTGTTGTGGGCACCTCTCCCTTTTAAGTGTTGTTCTAAAGTAACGAGTTTTGAGAAATTAGGTCAGTCGAATTTTCTAGTATTTTTGGAATGCAAATTACCCGTACAGAAAGCTTCAACTGCAGTTGTAATTGTAGCCTTGTTAAAAGTGAAAAACAGAGATGTCAGAATTCTGTTAGGAAGAAATAGTTTGGGTAATATTTTCCTGCTATATTGGCCATGCTAACTGTGTAAAGGCAAGTGAGTACAAAAATGTCATTTGTGTGTGTGAGAGAGAGACAGAGAAAAGAGAGAGAGAGAGAGAGAGAGAGAGAGAGAGAGAGAGAGAGAGAGAGAGAGAGGGAGACAGGGACAGGTTAGCATCACTGGTTTCTTTTTCTTTCTTTCTATAACCAAACATAAGACATTAAAAGAGCTTTGACATAACATTTAAAATCTAAACTACAGCCAATGTCAATATTGTAGAGCTAATATTGACTTTAATCAAAAAGGTCTGGCTAATGTTAAAGCTTATAAAGAACAAACAAAATTGTGACACTTATCACTAAACTACCACTATACAAGTATGTGGGTGATAATCTCAGCGCAGTGAATGAGCTGACTTTCAGAGATAGCAGTGACATTAGTCAGATTGGGGCATTTACCTTATCTATATTATATATAAATAGTTTATATTTAAGTAATCAAAATGGAAGACTTCATAAATATACGTTAGGTTTTTGGCTATAGATTTCGACACCATCTACCTATAGATATATAACTGTAAAGAGATGGATATAGTGAGTTAACACTTAAATGTTTTTTAGTGTCACTGAAAGGGATCACAGCCGAGCCATAATTGTAAAGATTTTAAATGTTAGAAAAACAAGTGAATTGTGAAATCCACAGCCAAAGACAGGAAGACCATTCTGAACAGTTCATCCAGTTTGGAGGTGAATTAAGGAAGCAACAGCACTTTATTCCGTATGCGTGTCTGAGGACCCAGAATTAGTGGGCTTTTTAAGATGACACGGGGATCTGGAAGTCCTGACCGCTCTGAATGCTCAGAACCTCCGCAGAGCACCGGATCTTGGTTGCCAAGTTCAGGATTTCCATGACTCTGAAATTGCCAAGACACACCAGTCACAACTCACAGAGACAAACCCTTAGGTCTAGGGACATCTGCAGGTGTTGCTGAGAGCAATCACGGTAATCGTTTTGATTAAATGAAATGATCTTCAGTAAGCAAGAAAACGTTGGCAGGAATGGATTCTTATTTTTTTCAGTGAGTTATAATACATTACTGTCATGAGTTATATTTATTTATTTAAAAATTTGAGATAATTGTAGATTCATATGCAGTTGCAAGAAATAATACACAGAGATTCTGTGTACCCTTATCCAGCTTTCCACATGGTAATATTGGGCTGGCCAAAAAGTTCGTTCGGGTTTTTCCGTACCGTCTTACGGAAGATGTGAGAAGTTACGGAAAAACCCGAACGAACCTTTTGGCCAACCCAATAATATCTTACAAAACTATAGTAGAATGTCACAACCTCATGTTTTAGTTTGATGTGTAAGTTGTCTCAGACTTCACCCATGGGGGCGCCTTCAAGTTGGCTCCTGTGTCCTTTTGATCTTTGAGCACTTAATTTCTGGCATAACAAAATAGCTTCAGGCTACTCGTGTGCTTCTCGGCTACAGCCCTGGAATCGGCCATTTCTCTTAGAACCCCTGATTCCTTTTACTGGAAAATGGTATTTACAGAACAAGATGGGGGGACCAGGTGTGCTTTTTACTACCAGGGTGTCATTGTTTCTAAGGCACTCTGCAAACAGAGCTAGGAGATATTTACGTATGCATATCCACACACATACATACATACTCACACATCTATATCTCTTTCTATATATGTCCGTCTGTATATTTATTAAACTACCATGAGGTCATAGGGATACCACCTATTTCAATCAAACACCACGGCATTGCAGCCTTCCCCTTTTTCTTACTGGTAGCTCCCTTCTCTGAAAGTGAGAAACTTAGCTCTCATTATCCACAATACACTTACTTATTTGTTCAGTCCAGATGTGCTAACCAAGACCACTGTGAAAAGTTGATTCAGGCAAGAGTCATTGATGGAGTCTAAAGACAGTGGATGAAAGTAGGAGGAGTAATGAGATATTTACATCATTTCCTAGTACTCCCCATAAAACGTTGATGAATTGCAAGAGAAAGAATCGGTAACTGACAGTCCAGAAACCTGGGAGCTAACCACCTTACCCAAATGATCAAACGGTACCGTACCGTGCCTTGTATTAAGACGGGTTGACTTCATATGCCTCCTGATGTGAGGTATTGAAAAGGACACAGCATCACTTCTGCTAAACGCGGGTAACTGGAATCTAATCCCGAAGAAACGTCAGACAGTAAACCCCAATTGAAGAGCATTCTATAAAATAAGTGGCCTACATTCTTAAAAAATGTCATGGTCATGAAAAACAGAGAAGAACAGAAGAACTGGCCCAGGTTGAAGGAGACTAAAGAGATACGACAGCTGAATGTAAGGCATAAACCTATGTGGGCTCCTGGATCTTTTTTTTTTTTTTTTTTTTTCCCTATAAAGGATATTGTTGAGCCAGTTGGCAAAATTTAAATAAAGTTAGTAGATTCGATCTAACAGGGTATCAATGTCTACTTCCTGATTATTTGATAATTGTATTGTGGTCATGTAAGAGAACGTTCACGTTTTCTGGAAATAGACACTGAAGCACTTAGAGGTGGAGGGCCATCACGTCTGCAATTTCTACTGGGTGAAGGATGCGTATGTATATTATGGGCTTTTGTTGAATATTCTTGCAACTTTTCTGGAAGCTTGAATTTTTTTCAAAATAAAAATGTTTCACAAAAGAGATGAGAAGTGTTGTTCTCCCTCCCTCCTGGTCCACACATTTGCCTCTGTTGTTTTCTGGAACATTAATAGGGTCCTTTCTGAACCTATCTGAGGCCGTCTTGACTGCTTGCCTTTTGGCTCAGACGAGTTGGCCTCTAGATCCCATTTCTCTTGTTGATTTCATGCCTCTCCTGACTGCAGAAAAACAACTGAGGGACAGTGTACACATCGACCCTGTGCCTACCTCTCTTTACCAGCTCTTCAGTGACCATTTGCCTCTAGCTGGCCCAAAAGTGATGATGCTGCAAACCATAGGTAGTCCTGCAATTGCAGATTTCACCTTCCTCAATATGCAAGTAACAGTTTTGCCAGGGGAGAGAGCAAAGACCATGGTAATTCACTTTGCTTCTTAAGTTCACCTCTAGGAAAGGAAGAACAAAGGGGCCAATAAAAACTGGAGAGATTTGTTAATTTGTTTATTAGGTATTTGCCCTCACAGGTCTATGTCGCTTTATGTATTCTCTCAACTTTGGGAAATCTTTAGCACATTAGTAAACTGTATACTATTTTTAAGTTACTGTGTTGGGCTTCCCATTTAAAGCGGAACTGAGGTAAATACTTTTGTAAAATTAGTCATCCCTTCCTACTTTTGACGAAAGAAATCCTCATGGAGTTCTTGGTGTCCAGCCCGAGACCTTAGACAAACTCCTGGTCACAGGTCTTGAAATGTAGAGAGTGGAGAAATTGGTGCTGGGCCTGATGTTATGGGAGTCATCTGGATCAGGAAAGCTTCTAGAACTGGGCGGTGGGGGGAGGGCAGAGCCTTCCCAATAACATTTTGGATTCCTTTACAGTTCATTGTTTTTTTTTCTCTAAGTAGCTATAATTGTTTAAAATAATGAATATTTAGGAAAGAAACCATTGGTCTTCAACTCACTTAAAGCAGTGTATTTAAAAAGCCACATGGATGTTATTTTCATTCAGAAAATTACACAGCTGGCTATGGAATCTGCTTCAGCCTCAGCACATTGAATGCAAGTGGCCCCGATTTTTTTAAAAAGAGCATTGTCTTTTGGGCAGATATCTAGCACGTCCATACAGATTCCATTCAAATGATTGAAGTGGAAAATACCACATGCTGATGAATTCCTTTAAAGACTTTTTTCTTTCTCTGCTCATAAAGTAGAAATTCATAACCTCAAGTTATATGGATACAAATTTTGTCCGAGATTCCACATCTGAAACCCCACTCAATATCAAGATTTCCACACAAGCCACTGAAAAGCAGCAGAGCGGCTCCAAGGGTGTCAGAAAATCCTCACTAGCCCAGGGCTGGGAGAGTGAGGGCCACGGCCACAGCCCCCAGACTCTCGCCATTTCACCGAAGCTTTCCTTCAGTCTCCCTCATCCTTCACCGATGACAGGTGGCCGCGTCGACTAGGAGTCATGAGGCTTCGATGGATCGTAGTGATGAAGCTCTGGCACCCGCCGGCCCTGGGCCTCAGCTTCTCGTGGAGGGTCAGAGAATTTTTCTCAGGCACCTTTTCTGATTCTGTGAAATGGGGCCTTTATACACAAACACAAGGTACAGATAAACACAGCCATGGCAACTGGCTGATGAGGAAATGAGTAGACTGTGGCTGTGCTGACATTTCTGTTTTCAAACCTAATCATTTGTTTGTTTAACTGATGGTTGTTAACATATCAGAACGGAGCTTGAGAAAGTGATAAATCAGGTGCGTGTTTATTCCATTGTCTTTGATGCGAACTGATTTTTGAACATCCACCTATTGGTGCGCACAGATCCTCCTACGGGGTGCGAGGAGGAAATGAATTACGCCCCGAGTAGGAGGGGGTCCCACCACATGGCAACGTGCTTTGAAGTTTTGGGCACCCTCACGACCAGGTTTCCAAACCGAAGGATGAAGCATCTTGGAAACCCACCGCGGTTTTCCTAAGCATTACCAGGTGGTCTCAGAGATTGTTAAAACAAAATTGGAATGTTTTCCTTCACCCGCGTTGTGAGAAATGAAGCGACGTTAAGTGGCTCGCTTGGAACAGCTCGCTGCTTCCGCATCACTTTCATTCCTGGCTCATGGGGTGCATGTGGCTTGTTGGACAGGTTGATACGTGAAAGCGCCAAGAAACGTGCCCAGCAGGGGGCAGTAGCCGGGCCTTCCTCACAGGGCTTTGGGGAACATTCGATGAGTTCATACATGTAAAGTATCTAGAACAGTTCCTGGGTCATACTGTGACTGTTCTCAGGTCATCTGCGGGCAGGTTTGCTGCTCGTTTCAACGGAAGAGTAGATGCTCGATAAATGGTAGCTGCAATTATTCTATAATCTTATGCTTAGCACCTAAGAAGTCTTCAATGCATATTAGCATCATTACTATTAAAGTTGTTAACTGCACTATGGAAACAGCAAGGAATCTCCCATTTGGTTGGGCTGAAAACATTTTCCAACGTAGATGACCGGGCAAGTGTCGCCAGTATATTTATTCCCCTCCCACGTCTTCCTCTTTTCCTGAGAATTCACTGTCTGCATTGAGATCTCCTGGCTCTGGTTGCCCTTCTTGGAAATTAGCTCCCCTTTTAGCCTGCCTGCTTGCAATGTCTAGCTGCATTTCCCTATGTCGCCAGCAGGGGCTGACGACTAACACTCGGCTTTCAGCCTCAACATTTTTAAGATGAGAAGCTTGGAATTCAGGGAAACAAATGACTGCCATACTTAGCCGATGATGGAACTTGTGTAAAATGAATTGGCCCACGACAAGGAATGCCTGTAGGTGTGGTACCCTGCCTATTTTTGTGAGAGTATTTAAAGCTTAAAGTCGGCTCTCTTGTTTGTTCGATCACTTAGCAGATGTTTTGAGTGCCTGCTGTCTGCAAGGTGCTCAGCTGAGTCCTCTGGGGACCGATGATAAGGAAAAGTAGAAAATGGACGTTAACTTCACCCCGGGTTTTTCCTTTGCTATAGACACACACACAGGAAAAATGGTTTTCATGGTAGTTCATTCAGAAAAATAGAACTTCTGTCTATTAAAACAGACTTTCTTTATTAAAGGTGTATCAGAAAGATTAAAGCAAAGATAGTAAAAGTCTGAACATAACACTCAAATGGACCTTGGGATGATGAGGTGGCAGTGAACCCAGATGCCACAATGTCCTCCCATCCCCCATGTGAAGCAGTCTTCACAAAGCACTGATTTTTCTAGGAGGACTGAATATTCAACTTCACAAAAGAAGGCAGAAATAAAATGACCAAATAAAAGGAACGATCTGAATATTTTCCTACTGTATCTTCCACGTAGCAGTGATATACGTCTCATTTTTCTAACCTGTCCGTTACCTTGTACCTTAAATAGAAACTCTAGTATTCATCAGCCTCACCAGGAACGCTCCCATGAATTCCACCGGGCCAAGAGGAATGTAAATATGCATTCATTTGTGCATGACCACTCTCTATAGGGAAAGCATGGCATAGAGGGAGGAGCGTGGGACCTCAGTGACCCTGAATCTTTTCATCTCTGTGATGGGGTTGTTCTGAAGGCCCTAGGAGTGTAGGTGGAAAGAGCACTTGTAGACTCTGAAGTAACACACAAATGTAGAGGGGTGGTTAAGGGGTAGTGTGCTTTTCCAAAGTATTGGTTTTATGTTTGGAAATATTATGGCCATACAGCATCTGTCCATCTGTATAAGTTGGAAACGTTTGTATTTTTATTACCAGGGATCAGATGTTTGGTTGCTTTAAGAGCTACACAACTCAGCTAGATTTCCTCAACTTTTAGTTTTATTTATTTTTTATAATGCCTGTGTACCCATGTGGGAAGAATAAGCATTTACAAGAGATCACGAATTGCCCTTTTAAAACACATAAAATATTGGACGGGCGTCTGCCTGTCTTATTTGTTCAAGCGTTGTCAACACTCTTTGATGGTGGTTTTTAATCAGTCCATCATCATCACCAAAAAGTACATCATTGAAATCTAGATTTAGTAACACAGCAAGGCAGGACATACAAACTGGCATTTGTACGTTCTTTTAATTCCCATTTTGTACAAAGCTAACTTAAGATGCCAGTGACTCACAAAACATATTGTTTAAACATGTTCAGATTACTAACAGACCATACTGTTATGCCTTTTAGATCCCAATAAACCATATGAGAATGCTAATTATTGAGTCTACATTAATTTGTATAAATTATGCAAATTGAGTAGCAATTAAACACTACTGTGGTTGAGGTGGATTCCATGCTATTTTTTTAACTTAATGTTGGACTGACATAGACTCTGTTCACTAAAATAAATTGTTTTATTGTTGAGTGTTTACAAAGCAATTGCTGATGGTAATTGGCTATAGATGACACTATTGTGCATGTCAGTAAGATTTATTTCACCATATGCGCCACAACCAAAACACATACAGGAAGAACGGTCAAGGCATGGATTTGTGGCAGTTCATTCAGAAAACAATAGAGCTTCCGTCCATTAACAGAGGCATTCTTTATGAAAGTTATTTTACAAAGGTGAAAACAAATAAAGATAGATGGAGAGTACTTAGAGAGATGTCGTTAAGAATATTTGAGAGAAGTAGAATGTAGCAAGAGGTCAGGGCATCTCATTCAGTCTTTCGAGTAGAATATTAGGGAGAAATTGTAATTTTGGATGCCTCCTAGGTGTGTGGGTGAGAAAATCAGCCCTGATTTGGTCAAACCAGTTGTGTGTGCTCTTCCTCTGGTCCACAATGGGTTTTCCCAAATCGCTTAGAAATAATTTAACCAGATGATAGCGTGCCTGGACGTGCTCGTGTGTGTGTGTGTGTGTGTGTGTGTGTGTGTGTGTGTGTGTGTGTTTAGCAGTGAATGGCACACCATCATCGTACTCCATCAAACATGAGTTAAATTAAGTGTCGGTGTCTTGGGAGCAGCTTAGCCAATTTTCAGTGGTGGTTCCCAGAAGGCTTACTCTGGAAAACCTCATCTCAACCCATTTCTCTGGAAAACAGGAATCTGCAGTCATGTTCTATTACTGCTGAACAGAACTCAAGGCCAGCCATCTTTCTGTCTCCGAAATTCAGATTGTGTTTTTCAGATGCAAAGGTTAAACACGTTGGCGCGATAATTATGAGAGGAAAATAAATCCTTCCTTTTGCCAAAAATTATTGCGTGAAGGAGTGTGTAAATTATGATTTGCAAGTGTGGTAATGGCTGTAATGTTGAAAGGTGGCATTGTGGTGATGAGTAGATCATGTCAGCCTTTGGTAATGTATTTCATTTTAGTTTCTCTAATCGGCAATGAATTTGGGGAATCTAGATTCACAGCAAGTGATCTTCCCGAGAGTTTAACCAAAATAAAGAGAATAAGTTATGCATTTTCCGCTAAGGTCATATTTATGCCATTATTCTAATAAGAACTTTAGTAAGACAAATCTACAAGTTGATTAGTTTTACTGCCTTCATAAATTTATTTTCCAGAATCTCCAAACCGATTTTCATTTGCCTTGGCTTAAAATATATCAGCACTCTGAAAAATTTGCAGAATAAATCATTACCTTCAGTATTTGTTACTTAATATCTTTAATAATGAATGATAAATCTCCCAAGGATTTTTCCAGTTAAAATTTTGTGGTTTGACATACAGCTCAGTCAGTCCTTTGGTTTTCTTTTACAAACCGCACTTAATTGTACTCCCTGTTGTTGCTTTTGCCAGATTTTCCTCTGTCCCGGCTAAATCCATTGGGGGAAAATGAGGTTTTAGAGCAAGGTAGGTCTGGACTTAGAAAATTTCATTCACACTAACTGACTAGATCATGACGAACCAAAGGATTCGAAAAGAATTTTACCTCCAGTGGAAGAGGTGCAAATCGGGATATGGGTCAGAGCTTTGTTGCATCCCTCAGATAGGATGGCTGGGTGCAATGGTGGGCCAGCCCTGAGCCAAGAGACCAAAGACCTCTGTCCAGGACCAGCTTCCTGGGCTTAGGCAAGTTGTTCAAACTCTCTGTGCCTGCGTATCCTCATCTGTGGCTACCGTGATGATCATGTGATGCGCATATGGGAAAGCTCTTTGGAAACCTGAAAAGGATGTGTAAATGGCACAAATTACGACTCCGTTAACAGAGCAAGGTATTGAAAAGCTGGCATCACGTGTTGGTTCAAGGTCAAACTCTAGTGCCAGTCGGCACTCCCTCCGTTGAGACGTGCAGCCGTGGATGTGTCAGTTCTTTTTTTTTTTTTTTTTAAATTAATTAATTTTATTTATTTATTTTTGGCTGCCTTGGGTCTTTGTTGCCGCGCGCGGTCTCTAGTTGAAGCAAGCAGGGGCTTCTCTTGCTGTGGAGCACGGGCTCCAGGCACGCAGGCCTCAGCAGCTGCGGCACGTGGGCTCCGTAGTTGTGGCTTGTGGGCTGTAGAGCACAGGCTCAGCAGTTGTGGCGCACGGGCCTAGCTGCTCCGCGGCATGCGGGATCCTCCCGGACCAGGGCTCGAACCTGTGTCCACTGCGCCGGCAGGTGGACTCCCAACCACTGCGCCACCAGGGAAGCCCGATGTGTCAGTTCTTTGGGCCTCACTTTCCGCATCTGTGAAATAACAGAGTATCCACCTCATAAGATTGTTGTAAGGACTGAACCGATTGTTGTCTGGCATGTAAAAGGCACTTAAGAGAGGTTAGCTGTTGTTACTGCTGGGACACATGGTATTAATGATGACGGAATAAAAATACTTCTCGTTTGGTAGGTGCTAGATGTCTGATAAAGTTTTATTTCTTTTGTATTCATTGTCTACTTACCAGAAGTTTGGATCCTCACAACTTTATCGAATTCTCTCGGCCATCCTAGATTGGCCAGTGTAGTTCTGCTTTGTTTCTAAATCAGGGATCCCATCTCGTGGCCTGCTCACTCAGTGGAATAGGACGGCCCCGCCAGTGACATCCTGAGAGGTTGTGTAGAGAAATGATAAAAAGCACGGCTTTGTGGTCAAAGAGACATGGATGCAGGCGCCTTCTCTTCCGCTTGCTGGCCAGGTGGCCTCGGAAAAGCTACTTCATTTCTTCGAGCCTCAGTTTCCTCATGCGTACAATGGAGGTAACTCATGGTACCCAAGTCATGGGGCTCTTGACTGTGAGGTGATTGACACAGGGACTTGCCATAATACTGACTTTACCATGATGGCTGCTACCGTCATCACTGGTTGTTCTTCTAAAGGCAGTGTTATTTTGATTAAGAATTGACATCCGTACTCTGGAGACTGGCATTTAAAAGCCCTTCATAATATGGTCTAGCTCCATCCTTTCTTTCTCTATACATCGACATTTTTTAAGTATAATTGTGTCCCAAGTATCGCATGGAACATGCTTATACTGCTAAATAATAATTTCTTGTTCATCTGGAATTCAAGTTGAACCTGGCATGCTGTACTTTCATTTGCCAAATCTGGCTCCCTGACTCGTACGCGTGCCCTTCCCCCCATTTCCTCACCTCCGTCCAGGGGTGCAAGGACCTCTGGGAAGGCAGAGCTTCCCCACCTCCCCAGTCTCTACTTAAGGAGCTTCTCAGGCCCCCCATTGCACCATATTGTGGCAGAAGTATTTTGAAGATCAGAGGCCCCCCCACCCAGTTTCCCCGGCTGCCAGCCCCAGCCTCCAACCCGCTCACTGCGCTGCCCTGCCCCGCAGCCCTGGAGCTCTCTCTGCGCTCCCCGCCCCCCTACCGCCAGCGCTTCCGCTTCTCTGGTGGTGTGACCAGCACCGGCGTGTCAGAAAAGCTCCCCTGTGTGATGCCCATGTGCAGCAGGGTGGCAGAGAATTGCTAGGCCCCTGCTGCCAGCTGTTCCTTCTGCCTGGAGGGTCCCCCTCATTCCCATTCCCATGGTTTTTTTGTTTTTTGTTTTTTTTTTCCCATCCCTGAAGACCCTAAATCGTCTCCCGGAGACCCTCATCGCCACCTGCCTCCCATGGGCTACTTCCGCCGTAATTTGGGGAAGCCTGGAGGTCCAAGGGTGCCAGCTGGGATCCACTGTCCCTTCCCGCAGTGGATGCCCCTAGCACAGCGCTGTTGGCATCACTGAGGCCCCAACCCACCAAGAAGCTACTAGAGACAGAAACGCGGTATAACTTCTCTCAGTAGTTTTTCATGAAGAAACTACTGCAGATGTTTACTAATTCTTTTATCTCAAACTGAAAGAATTTTTAACAACCCGTATTAACTCTATTATAAAGAGAACAATAAGTATCTTCACAGACACCATTAAGTCATATCAGGCTTCGGTTTTTCATTTTACCTTGTTACCCCAGGTCCTATAAAAGCTGTTTCGAAACCAAAAGAGAAGACATTGACCTGGCCTAATTATTTGCTTCCCTTCTATGAACTTTGGGAATTGTAGTCTCTGTATGTGACTCCTAGATACCCACCGTGATACCTGCGCTTTTGTTTAAAACAGACTAAGCCAATAGAAAATAAAAGGATCTTTACCCACCTTAGTGCGCAGTGAAATCTGAATCTATAGCTTGCAGTTGAACCTATTTTTTTCCCCAAAGCCTTTGAGGGCTGTTAGTCTGGTGTAAACAATTTATTGTTAAAGTCTTGGAATATTTGCATTTTAATGAAAGAAAAATTTAATTAAGCTCGAAACTTTGCTCAGAAAAGACGAGTTTGGGCAGCTAACGCCCTTGCATGCTAAGGCACCTCTTCAGAGACGACGAATACTTCGGGAATTCTCTGTTTGGTGCCATCTAAATAGTAAAATGGCATATGTGTCTGTCTTGCTAACTTGGGTGAAAACACCTCCGCCTCTGGGGACCCTCAGCCGAGGGAGGCTGGCCCCTGAAGGGCTGCAGACTGGCTGGGGGCTGAGATGTTTTAGAAAGACAGACGTGGAAATGACAAATCAAAATATCCTTTGTGTGTGGGAGGTTTTTCACATAGTGAAAAGGGAAGCTGTCTTAATAGAAATATTTTAATACATTTACGTCCACCTTGACCATGAGAAATAAATTTAATAGTCCTGAAATTAAATGTTTTTGCTGACTAGCCTCTTACTGTAGCACCTCATCAGCAATTACTCAGTGTGACCTGGAGGCCTGGAAGTAGCCCAGGACCTCTAAGAGTGAGAAGGCTACATTCGGGCCAAGCTTCTGCCCCTGAAAAGCCGTGTGACCTTGGACGGGCCCTAGAATAACGATGGCAGAGCTCGCATGTCTCTGGACCTCAGTATCCCGAGCTGTGAAATGCAAATGATAACCTTTGCCCTGTCCACCCCACAGAGCTTGTATAATGCTCAAAGGATATCACGTGTCCGGAGGACCATGCATACACAAGCATGGGTAAGGTGCGCTACTGCTTAAAAAAATACTTTGGTCAGATGTCTGAGCAAATTTAACGTAAAGTACAAAAACAGTGAATTATTCAAACGTTCGGGAGAAGTTGATTTTGTTTCTAAAGGTGGTCGTGGAACTGAAAAGGCTTGTGAATATCCCGCAAGCAAATTCAGTAGAAATGGCAACAGATGTCAAAGGAGAGGTTTGGTGAACTGGGGACGGACAGTGCTTAGGAGAGGGGTGCGTATGAACAGGCACAAAACGTTTTCCGAGCACCTGGACCCTAGGTTACAAGCGATCAAAGATAAGGCTTTCCGAGATGATTTACACGGTCCAGGCGTGAGCCGCTGAGAGCCTGACCTGCGATGGTAGCTGTGGGATTCGAAGGGAAAGGAGGAGGGGATTTCTCAATTCTGGTTTGTCCAACGTGTTCTCTCTAGCGAGGGCTCCCGCAGCTGGACCCCCTGGGATCCTGCCATGGCGCTCCAGGGAAAATACACGCAGCGGTGGCTCTTGTTTATTTCCAGGAGCTTTTACTGAGGTCCGTTCACCGACCGTCCACGGGCGGCGGCCTTGCTTCTCCTGCCCGCTGCTTAGCCCACAGCGGCATAGAGAGCTCGGCTCATTTGGAGACGTGGGGATAATGAGGGTGCCCCTTTGTCCTGTTCCCCTGAAACGAAGCGCTGAGAGCAGAGGGGGAAAAGGCAGCGGCTTAGTAAGGAGCAGAAATGGCCCCATCGGTAGCATCAAGATTAAACAGTTCTCTCATCTAATGGTAGGAAATGAGGCATTTTCAGCGAGGCAAGCTCTGATAGCTGTGTCCTTGTGGTGCCTCACGGGACGTGTCGGGGTGTAGGTGGTTTGTAATGAAGTAAGTTAAGAAATAGACCCAGACGTGGACCATCTTTGTCCTCCCCAAAAAGGTGGGCTGCAGTGTGATTAGACCAACCTCCCACCTACTATCAGAGTCTCTTAGACAGAGGCAGTGATGGACGTTTGACTCAACCCAAGAAAAATCTACCCTTTCTAATATAGGACCTGTTTACCAAGGATTGAAATCAAGCAGACGTTATGGAGCGTGTACTGAATGCTTACCGTGTGGAAGGCACTGGACCTCACCCAGTCCCCGGACAGCTAGAAACATGCAGATCGCCGGGCCCGGCCCCAGACTCTCTTGATTCGCTGGGTCTGGGCTGGGACCCTGGAAGCTGCATTTCTAACAAGCTTCTAGGTGAAGCCCATGCTGCTGGTCCCTGGATGCACTTGGAATAGCGAGGCTGAGGAGCCCCTGAGCAGCACCGATGTGCTTCTCAAACTTTGTGTTAAAAAAATGCAGGCTGCGACTCAGTAGATCCTGAGAACTGTTTAAGCAAAGGCTGTTGATGTGCTCGCTAGAACAGTCTGATCCGTCAAGAACAGCATTGAAAAAGAAAACCAACCCCCGATCCCCAAATCGCTACCCCTCGTGAATCCTTACATGGGCAAGGTCTTGTGCTAACTGCCCTGCATGCCTTATCCCACTTAGTCCTGACAGGAACTTACGAGATGAAGACAACCCCCATTTTACAGATGAAACAACTGAGCCTCAGAGCGATCACTCAGGTCACATAGCTAAGGAAATTGTCGGCTCCAGATCTGAACCCAGGTGTGGCTGACTGTGAAGTCCCGTGACTGCTCTCTGATACCATACTGTTTCCTTTAATAGCTACGCAGTATTCACTCTGAAGACATTCATTTGCTATTCAAACTATCTGCCCTCTGTCAGTCATGTCCCTTTCTGGTCCCGCTTTGACATGTTCTCTGCTAAGCGGAATCTTTATGGCTCCACACAGATAAACAGACAGCCTCTGCCAACTAGATTTTTTTTTTTTTTTTTTTTTAAATCCTCCAATAAGCATGTGGTGGATTATAGAGCTGTAAGTTTTCTTAAACTCTGGGCAATCTTTAAATTTAGTTTGTCTTAGGAAAGTCATGGGCAGACAAAACAGTATCATTTATTAAGCCTTATTATGTACCTTGTGCTTTCCTATCTGTTTTCTTTTATAACTCCCTTTACCACCCCGAAGGTGGGAATTATCCTCCCCGTTTTACAAATGACAGCTAGAGACGTTGCTGACCCGCTCAGCATCATACAGCTAGAGAGAGACTGAGGTGCGATCGGAAGCCAGCTCTGTGGGATTCCAAGGCCGTGCTCATTCCATTATGTCCCACTGCCTCTCAGTTTCCTCATCTGTGAAATGGGTAGAATAAGAGCCATTACACAGGCAAACCATAATACCTGGCATTCATGAGGTGGTCAATACTGGTAGCTACGTATTGCTTTTATTATTTTGATGAGACTCAGCGTGGACTGGAAGCAAAACAGATCCACAGAAATTCTCCACCACAGCCCCCACTCCTTCCCCCACCCAAGATTCTCTAAGATTGAAATATACCCTACCTAGCCTACAGTTCGGACGTATGTGTCTTCAGGTTAGTAGCTTTCACTCTTGCCCTCACAATTTCAAAGAGTACCATTTGCTTCCCATTAATGAAGGGCAAATGCCACATGGCCCTTTGAAAGTTTCCGTGTTAGATTCTGTCTGTACTCCTGGTTTAGAAGGACAGGATCTGAGTCGCTAGATATAAGACATCGTTTCTTTCCTTCTCTCATAGCCCTCCACACCAGCTTGTTTCAATTAGAAATAACTGTGAGGCATCTGCCAAAAATATGTGCACTTTCGTTAATCTGGGGTTACTGAAGAGAATGGCAAAGGGGTTTATATATTACATTTGCTAATAAAGAGAAATGTTAAATATAAACAGTATTTCAAGATGAGGACGAAAATGAAATACCTAAAACCTTACCAGGTCCAGCTGGTTCATATTTACATTGCCAGAAGGAGGGATTAGGGAAACACTGCAAACGCACAACACCTTCTGAATTCTTAAAATTAAAGGGACAAATCGTTATCTGCCACGAGCTGTGTGCCAGAGGGGGAAACGCTGACAGTACGAGCAGGAACAAAGACCGTCACTGACCAGCTGAAGATTGACTTTGTTTTTCATTTTCTCTGAACTCAAAAAAACGAATCCCATTAAATTGCAGTATAAAACAGGACCAAAATATGACAAAGAAAAGCCACTCCAGTCACAGATGCTAAGTTTATACTCCCCACAACAGAGATCGTCCTTGAGTATAATTCACCTGAACCAAGCCCCTATCCCGGAGTAGACACCACTTCCTGGGAGCTTAAGGAAGCATTTTGGGTATAGCTGCTTTCCCCGTTGGTCTCAGGCCACTAGGGTCCCATTCAGTTAGTTATTGCTTCAGGACACTTAGGGGTGCCCTAGTGAGTGAATGCAGCTTCTAGAACATCCTAACTTCCAGGAGTAGCTTGTGCACCAGGAAAGTCGGCTTCATCCTACGCCGTGCCAAACGCATGCCAAGAGATGCTTTGGAAACTTCCAGAATCTTGTTACTTGCAATGTAGAGCTGTGAAGCAGCCATACTTGGTACGTTGGGTAGTAAGAATCACTGACATCCCTGACAAAAGCCAAACTGCCTTCTCACTGCTAGTTTCCCTCTCCGTGGCCAAGATGTGCAGGAAAAAAAAAAGAGGGGGCGGGGGAAACACCCAAAGAAAAAGCCTGGGGATTTGACTACATAAAATTTACGTCCTTCTATGTAGCCGGAATTAGAGACAGATAAAATGAGGAAATATTTGCAAAGAATGTTACTTTGAAAAACCGCAAAATGTGAAATACACTATGTGTTAAATGTGGGAAAAAAAGGTCTGAAAATTTAAGATCTTTCAGCTACACCAGATGCTTTTGAAAAGAAAGAACTCAGTCATTCAGACAGCCTGATTTTATGAAGTGACATTTTAGATGATGATATGACATTGCAGATTTGACATGATTGTGCTAATTGTGAGAAAATATGCTACTCTGATCAGAGTAGAGGGAAGGAAATAAAAAGACATTGTGGTCCAACTTGTAATAAAGAGCAGCTCATCCTCACAGCTTTTTGATTGTTGCCATAGTTATCTCTTCAACATGGCATGCACAATACAGTTAACGTGGCATTACCAGTAGCCTGTGGCGTGCTTATTGTTAAAAGGAATTTAACATACGAGCTTTCGTATGGGTGGTTCTCCTGATTCCGATTCCTCGCGCTGACTGGCATGAGACAGGAAGCTGGACTGTATTTAACTGGTTTTATTGTGACGTGACTATGATGGATGTGACAAGGGCCTCTATTATTCGCTGGGGAGCGTGGCCGTTAATGAAGCCATTAGCTGAGCCAAGGGAAGTGAAGAAAATAGGGAAATTACCATTATTCTGAAGCCATTAAGTTGTTATCCACCACTTTCTCTCCTTACTGAAAAAGGCATCTTCTTTTTAAGGCCTTCCTGACTGTCCTTTAAGGATTCATTAATTCATTAACTTTCCAAGGAGATGGGGCTGGATGCCAGAGTTAACATTTTAAGCAGTCCGGCAGATCATATTACCATTGTGCCGGTGTCTGTGTTCATTGCTGGACCACATCAGGTTAATTTGAAACAAACCGCGGTACGGCAGATGTCGTTCAGTTCCGTGGGTAACAGAAAGAGCTGCCATTTGTAGAGGGTTTCACAGAGCTGTTTCATGCTCAGTAGGTACACAGGACAGGCACTGTGGACCCCTCTTTTACAGACAAGTGAACCGAGGCTCAGTGTGCCTGAATCACCTGAGGAGTGGCGGCCAGCTGGGCGGAAGTGGGTTTCACACATCCATTCTCCTGGAACTTGTGCCTTATGACTTGGGCTTTCCCCATGTATATTCTTTACCGGAAAAGTGAAACTAACCTCCAGTGAGCACAGCTCTTTGGAAAATGAATGACTTTGTGTCGAATTCTGTGCTAAGTGTGCGCCACCAGTCTTTAGATCTCTCTGTAGCTGGAGCTACCCAGGGCTTGGCATATTTTGTTAAACAAGTGTGCGAGTCATATATGCAGCACCAGGAAGCATGGCCCGTGGGTTGTTTTCAGTTGCCTCCAAAAACTTTTTTTTTTTTTCCTTTGTTCTTTTGTCTTTTTTTTTTTTGCTCAGTCAAGTTGAGTGAAGTCTACTTCTTGGTAAAACAGAGTGTCCTTAAAGAAGACCCAGGCCTGGGGCCTAAGCCCTTAGTAAGTCACCATTTCCCAAGCCGCATTTAGAACACTTTCTCCTTTAGAGGGATGGTGCAGTCAATTCCATGCTCAGTCCTTGACGTACTAAGGACGTTTGCCCCCAACCC
>NW_006774591.1:1089153-1100197 GCF_000442215.2 Lipotes vexillifer
CCCCCGCCCCGGAACCTGGGTCTCAGGTCACTGATCATAGCGTGCCCCCAGATGGAGGCATCTTCAAACCCATTAGTGAAGGTGTGTTGCACATATAGTGATTACACACTTTAAGGTATGACTTAAGCTCCTCTACCCTGGGGCATTGTTGTTTACATCTCCTAAAAGGGAGGCAGATCTTCAGCGCCCCCCTTCGGTTGGCATCCGTCCGTGCACACACGTGCCCGCGGGCTGAAGGGCCTCATAGGACGGAAGGAAGTGGGATGGGAACTGAAACTCAGAATATTTCTCATCTTATTTTTATGAGTTTCCCTGGGTGGGAGGGGGCGGGGAGGCGAGAGCCTAGCCCTGAGTAGAAACTTGGTACGTATTTGTTAAAGGAATGCCTGAAAAGGAAAGGGACACTGGTGAGAGTTCATTCAGCTGTCGGTGGTCTTGGGGGCCATTCCCATCTTCTTTCACCAGTGAGGCCACGCACGGAAATGGAGCTTGGTCCCCACCTCACAAGGTGGATCACGCGGGGTAGAGCTGTAATGAAATCTCCCATTCCTCTCAGGTGTGAACCCGGCCACCTGGCCTTGGCATTTCTGTGTGAGTTAGTGAACGCTTTCCTGACACCTTCCTGGCAAGTCTTCACACTACGCATGGCAAAGCCGGGGCTGGAATGTGGGCTCCCTGAATTCTAGACCCTGGTTATTCAAAGCGAGGTCTGTGGACCAGCGGCACCAGCCTCGCTCGGTGTGGCTTGTTAGAGATGCCCAGCATGGGTCCCAGCCAGACCCCTTGAGCTGCCGGCAGTGCACGAGATCCACAGGTGATGCAAGTGCTCGGTGCTTTAGTGCACATTGGTGATAAAGCTTGACGTCCATTGAAACATAAATCTTATATCAAATGAGCAAAGATTATGTCCTTTTGCTTTACTTTTTGCAAAAGAAGAGAAAGGGAGCTGATCTTTTAAAAAAATTTATTTTGTATTAGAGTATAGTTGATTTACAATGTTGTGTTAGTTTCAGGTGTACAGCAAAGTGATTGTTATACATACACATATATCCATTTCAAAAATTTTTATTTTATGTTGGAGCATAGTTGATTAACAACGTTGTGTTAGTTTCAAGTGTACAAGAAAGTGATTCACTTATACATGTATCTACATATATCCATTCTTTTCCAATATAGGTTATTACAGAATATTGAATATCGTCCCCTGTGCTATACAGTAGGACCTTGTTGGTTGTCTCTTTTATACATAGCAGTGTGTAGATGTTAATCCCAAACTCCTAATTTATCCCTTTCCCCCACATTTCCACTTTGATAACCATAAGTTGGTTTTCTATGTCTGTGAGTCTGTTTCTGTTTGGTAAATAAGTTCATTTGTATCATTTTTTTTTTAGATTCCACATATAAGTGATATCATATGATATTTGTCTTTCTCTGTCGGACTTACTTCACATAGTATGAGAATCTCTAGGTCCATCCATGTTGCTGCAAATGGCATTATCTCGTTCTTTTTCATGGCCGAGTAATATTCCACTGTATGTATGTTCCACACCTTCTTTATCCATTCATCTGTCGTTGGACATTTAGCTTGTGGGAGCTGACCTTGATTGAGGCCCGGTACCCGAACGTGCTTGGTGTGTTAGAGATGCGCTTGCCAACCTTCCAGCTACCCTGCAGGATAAGCAGTGCCTTTCTCATTTTATAGACAGGGAACCGAGGCACAAAGCAGCATGCCCATGGTCCCAGGGGAACTGGCAAAGCTGGGGTTTGAACCCAGTTTGGTGAGATAAGGTTCCAAAGCCTCCCCAGGACAGCACGCCGTAGGAGGGAGCAGGGAGAGGTGATCCGGAAAAGATGGAATCACCTAGTTCTTCAGGGGACATCTCTGGAGGAATGATGTCATTATTGTTATTTACTAGCCCTAATGATTAGAGTGACATTTTTTTATAGCAGCTTTCAGATCTGCCGATAAACGTGCAAGAATTGTTATTTGGTGGTATTGTGAAATATCGCATTGGGCTCTGAAGGCGTTTTAAGGTTAGCTGCTTTGGCTGAGTGCTCAATTATCTGCTTGTCTTACTTTCCACTCTTTATGAACAGGGTTAAAGTAACAAGGTTAAAGTCGGTGATCAAACCCTTTGCTGCCACCATCTCTATCACTTATTTGTTTTTGTCCCTCCATGTTCCATGAAGGTAGAAGTCTTTTAAGCCACAACATATCTGATTACCTCCCCTGGGAGGGAACTGGAAAGACAAAAGAAATGGAAAAGGTCAAGTCTGTTTAAGCTGATGATTTGCCACAGTCTGAGGTGAGGTTGTCACTTTTGAAATTGGAGTGAATGGTCACTAAGCAGGGAGCCTCTCAGGGCCACCCTCTGCATCACGCATTGTGTTTTATTTCATGTCCTACCTGCCCAAACTCATTCTGTGGTTACATTTTTCCTGAACAAAATACTTACTGGTTTATATATAAACTAACCCTTTCCAAGTTCGAATAATTTGGGGATTCCGTGTTTGCATTACCCACATGACTTCTTTCTTATACTTCTGACTGTTTCTTAAAAGCATCTCAGGTGGGAAATGACTTGATGCCCTAAGAAAATAGGTGGGTTTCTATCCTCTCTTTTTTTTGGGGGGGGGGGGCGGTTTCTTCCTCTGGGACCGAGTGAGAAGCTCATGATGGGTGCGTCTGTGTGTGGGTGCCTGTGTGTGCGTGTCTACATCTCGGTTCGGTTCATCTCTGTTTTGGGCTTTGGGGCTGCTGCAGAGCAGATTGTAGTGGCCAAGTTTCCCTACGTGTTTATTGCTCACGAGCTTAGTATTTTCTCCTGCCCGATGCAGGGCAATTCTGTATGAACCAGCTCTTGTTTTTTTTTCTTTCGTACTTTGAGGCTTTGCCAACTGCCATGCCATCAGGCGTAGGAGTTTCTAAGAAGGCTTCTTCTCACAAAGCCTTTAGTGAGAAAGACGCGAGACTGGGAGTCCACTGAGCTCAGTTTCGTATGGCCATTGGCAGAGTGGATGGTCCCATGGGACAATCTACACAGTCAAGAGTAAATTAGGGAGGAGATGCTTTGACACTATGGAAATACCCCATTGCTCCTTAAAGGTGCCGCCACTGATTTCAGCATTCCTTGGTGGATGTTGCCTGCAGAAAATATTACTGTGGTGTTCTAATGAAGAATTTCTATTTCCCTCCTTCCTTCTACCTTTAGTAATTGGAATTCTTTTGTGAATAAGGGTTATCCTTTCTTCCCCTTGATTTGTTCAATCGTTTTTATTTATATTAGTAGGAACTTGTGGGTGTTTATTGTATTCAATGGCTATCATCTAATACAGTTTTTATTTATTTCGTTGCTCAAATCGATCCAGCTTTAGTCATTGCAGCCCGTTCATTTCAGCCCGGGAAACAGGCTGGAGAGGGGAATGCCCTGCCCCAGATCACGCCGTGACCTTGGGGCCAGCGCCGGCATTAGAACACCATCTCCTTGAACTCCCGGTTCAGGCCTCTCCGTTACATTGTGCCGCTGTGCTTCTTGTTTATCTTTTGAATAACACAGTCTTGATTGTGCCTCATAGTTGGGTACGGGAGGGCTGTTGGTGTCCCTAGTGTGTTTAAAAGTCTTCGTCAGATACGCAGGACTTCAGTAGCGCGAGCCATTGTAGAATGGAATTGAAAATAAGACGGATGTACCTGGTATCCCTTTTAAGTGGATGCCCCATAATAAGGCAGCATAGGTAAGGTGACCGTGCATCCTGGTTGGCCTGGGATTGTCCCAGTTTGTACCTGTTTTCCAGGTGTAATTGTCCAGGGCGTCCCCTTTCCCCCTAGGAAGTATGCAGATTGGGATGATCGTCAGGATCACCTGGAGGGCTTGTTAAACCACAGACTGCTGGGCCCCACCCCCTCGGGCTCTCTTTCATTAGGTTTGGGGCGGGGCCTGGGAATGGGCACTTATAACAAGCTCTGAGGTGATGCCAGTTCTGCCTTTTGGGGACTCCACTTGGAGAACGATTGCCCTAAGCGTTGGACAGACTACTCACAGGGCAATGGACGAATGGAGGGATGAAGGGTGCCCGCTATGCAACGGGAGCTGTCCTGGTTGGAGGGGGGCAGACAGGCAGTTAGGCAGGTGAACAGTGACAAGGGTAAGTACAAGGTGCCCTGTGAGTGGACCCCAGAGGCACCTGACGCAGACCTGGGGCCTCTGTGCCTGGACTCTGAGGGCAAGGTGGTATTAAGGTTTTGGTACCCTATTAAATCGTTTTTTTTTTTTCTAGTCCGTTCTGCAAGCATAGTAATGATCCAGTTAATTGGACACCAACCAACGAAGAGTCTACATCAGCATTTTTCTACTCTCTTCTTTAAATTCAAGAGATGAGGAAACAATTGCTGTCAGTGTCTCCCTACTCGCAGCATGGCCATGCAGTAGTCATCTCTGTTCTAAGCACAATAAATAAATACATAGGTACTTGCTAGGTTGAATTGGATTAAATTTCTCAGTCATGTCATGAAATGAGGCTAGATTCCTTCCATTCTGCTACCCATCTCCATATACAGAATGGTAAGTACCTTATTACTGTACTTATTTAAGGCAGGAAAGTGGAAGGGACATGACACATTCTCAAAGGAATTTTAGCAATAACAGATGAAGTAAAAAATTTTCAATGAACCCTTCACTTAACCAGAGAGTGCACTTAGAACAACCTATCCTTCAAGCACTGTAGTAAAATTAAGTTTCCTTGGGGCTTCATAGCTTGTGTATAGTGAAGGGGGTGTTTGTTTTTCATCATACCATCAGGAAGAGTATTCCACAGGCCAATCACTCTAGTCGTGTGCACTTGCCAGTAAGAGTCTAACCTTCACACTTTATTCTCAACAGAGTTTACGTTTGCTTTGGAATCTGTCAGTGAACATGGTTTATCCTCATATCACCTGGTTTGTAGATGCAACGATAAGACTTCAAGCCCGACGGCATAGTTGTTGGGTATCTAGGCTCTTGCGTGGGGTTAGGGATATCGCCTCACTCTTTCAGGGCCGAGTGTTTGGCATGGGCTCCATCCATGTCATGTTGAACCACAATTACCAACAGATTCTCTCTGCACTGGGCCTATTTTTACAGGTAAAGTGCAAACAGAAATGTTGGGACTCATCACCTCCAGAGCTCGGGACATACTGTGTGATTAATATGTTGATTAACATCATGAAACTTTTCACTTGTAGGTATTATTAATGTTTGTTACTAGAATGTAATCTTTTCTACCTTGGCGTGATGCCATGGGATAGATTCATTTCAAAAAATTCTTCACTTTTCCCATCTAGTAAATTACGTTTATAGAGATGTAATTAGTGGCACGGGCAAGATAGTAGTAACCGCACTGCCAATTATATTACTGTACGTAAAAAGTGGCATCAGTATTATCAGGTACCATTAATAGTCCTAAATGCTGGGCATATACCCAGAGAAAACCATAATTCAAAAAGACACATGCACCCCAGTGTTCACTGCAGCACTATTTACAATAGCCAGGTCACGGAAGCAGCCTAAATGCCCATCGGACAGACGAATGGATAAAGAAGATGTGGTACATATACGCAGTGGAATATTCCTCGGCCGTCAAAAGGAACGAAATTGGGTCATTTGTAGAGACGTGGATGGACCTAGAGACTGTCATACAGAGTGAAGTAAGTCAGAAAGAGAAAAACAAATATCGTATATTAGTGCACATATGTGGAATCTGAAAAGAACTGGTATTGAAGATCTTAGTTACAAAGCAGAAATAGAGACGCAGACGTAGAGAACAGACGTATGGACACCAAGGGGGGAAAGCAGGGGTGTGGGTGGTGGTGGTGTGATGAATTGAGAGATTGGGATTGACATATGTACTACTATGTAACATGTATAAAATAGATACCTAATAAGAACCTGCCGTATAAAAAAAATAATAAAAATTAAAAAAAAGTAGTCCTAAATGGTGTCAGATGCAGCAACCTTTGATTTGAATATAGCTTGTAAATCTTGCTAAACCTTTTTCTCCCCCGCAGACTTTCAAGTTTGCTTTGGCTCTATAGTTTTTATTTAAAGGGCAACAGAACCACTTAGAAGAGTCAGCCTACCCCCATTTATAGCAGTGGCTTTGGGGTCACAGTTGGCACCTGCCCTCCTGGATGGCCCAGGTAAATGGCTGTTCTGTTTGGTTTGCTAAAGGCGTAAACTGATCTTGTGCCCTGTTTCTTCATGTAAAGGAGGCACAAAAGATGGATGTGTTTGCACACACACCACCAACTATGATAATGACCGCACACTTAGGAGCCATCTTTCGTTTTGCTTTTTCTTGATAGAAGCCAGTGTTCTACAAAGGCATCTCCAGCTTTTAGGTGGCTGCCATATGTGGTCTGCGTTGCTCCCCATGTAGGAGAGGAATGTACAGGACTTCAACAGCATTCTAAACATAAAAGGTTTTCCTCTTTGCCTCTGAGGGGGAGAATCCCTTGGGTGGGATAGTTCTAATCAGTTCATCGGTCATATGACAAATCCTGAGGATTTGTGCCCTTGTTTTCCTTCTCTGCAGGCCAGGTATGCGTAGAGTCTTGGTGGGAGCATCGTTGAGACGTATGACACTGTTTTGTTTGCCAGAAGATGTTAACACTTTAGCGCTGATTGGGTCTCGCTAGTTGTTTGTGTGTTACCAGACGTATATTTATTGAGCAGCTAGTAAGCACGAGGGGCTGTGAAAAATGAACTCGTGACTAAGACGTTGACTTTGCCCTCAAGGAATTTACAGTCTGGTTGGGGATGTAATACAGCCCACAAACACATAAAAAAGTAGACAGGGTTAAGAACTGTGACGGGGGGTGGGGGTGGGGGGTGGGGGGAGCCTGCTGGGAGTGCAAAGGAAGGGCAGATCCCTTCCCACGGTGAGAGTGGCCTTGAGACTGGCTTTGTCCATGAGGAGATAAGGAAGGACAGTCTATAAGTGGAGGATACAGGGGAAAAGGGCAAAAACAAAAAAGTATGTCCAGGGAACCGTTTGCATATTCATTTGGCTGGCTGCAGGGCAGGCTGTAGCGGCAGGTAAGGGTGGCACACTGCGTTGTGGCCACACTGTTGGCAGCCTTGGCTCTTGGGGCAGGGAATGCGGACTCTGGGAGCCAGTGCAAGTGAGCAGGGAGTGGCATTAGAGCTAGGGCAGTTTCGTTGGTGTCCTGGGCCCGAGGGACTGGGGCCAGGAAGTCCAATTTGGTGACCAGTTGGAAGACCGAAGGTGATGGTTTTAGCAACCAATGTACTTATAAGCACAGGCATTTGGACCCTCCTTGTCGTTTTGGAACGAGCCGTTCCTCTTCAATGGATATTTTCATTTGAGTGTAGTCGTCTGAAAATGTAAGGTAAATGATCCGGAACAGGGAACCGTGTGTGTGCTTAGGATCCATCCTGATCGAATGGGTCTCAAACCCTAGCGGGCCTAAGGATTGCCCTTGGAACCCTCAGTAGAATTTTAGATTCTGTAGGTCTGGCATGTGGCCCAGAAATCTGCACATCTGCTAAGTGCTCAGGGTCATTCTGATGCAGCTGCTCATGCCCTGGCACTTTGAGAAATACTGTGACTGGCCGCTGTGAAGGTAAAAAGGCATGTGTCTCTGCCCATCAGTGGCCTGCCTACCGCAGAGGCCGGAGAGACCAGGACACGTGGAAGGGACCCGAGCCCCTGCTATGGGCCCCTGACTGCGGCAGGCGTCTTCTGTACCTTCTCTCATTTCAGCCCCGCAATGGCTCTGAGGAAGGGAATTCTTTTATTCTCACCTTTCAGGAAGGCCTGTGAATACTTTTCAGGAGCAGAGCTTCCAACACGCTTCCAAGAAGGATGTGGGGGAATTAGGCACAATGAGTGACCCAGGAAACTGAGTTTCCATGATTTGGGTCTGGTCCCCAGGCTCCTCTATTAAGTCAGAAGCTGTCAAGACAGAAGTGTTGACTTTCCAAGTGTCCGGGTTTAATCATATTCAAACAAGGGAAGAGCCCTTCCTCGGAGACGAGGCTTTTAGCCGGAGGCATCACCTTCTCTTTGGCGCTGCCCGTCTGGCGCGTCCTGAGGAAAGAGTCCCATCTCCTCTTCATCCTCCATCTGTCACTCTCTGCTCTCACCGCCGAGCTCTTGTCCCTGGACAGTTTACTCACGATTGACAGAGGCCACGTGCTAACTAAGCAGGACGTGGTGGTGCTGTATGGCCAGTATGACTCAGCCGTCTCGCCCCTGCAAGTCCATTGTGGTTGCCTGAAATAGCTCAGCAAGCTTGGTGCTGTCCCCATGTCATGCTGTTGGACACTCCTCAGTGGGAGGGCCGAGATCAACTCCTGTGCTCCCACTGCCCGTGGCCATCGAGCCGTGCCCTCTGCCCAGTGGGCTTCACCGGCAGACATTCTGTGCTGGGGAGACGGGAGAAAATGTTTGATTTCCAGCCGCTGCTTCCCAGTGATTGGCCACACACAGAGTTCTCATCATTTGCATTTTGGCTCTGTCTGCATCTGCAGTGTTCATCCACGTCTAAGGAGGCGACCGTATAAAGCAGCCGTTTCCCATTTCCTTTAAAACATGGTCTAGTGTTCCGGTCAGCGTCACCATAAGACGGGGATACCTTTAATGGAATGGATTCTGACCAATTAGCTCACAGACCCGAGAGAAGTCTCAAAATGTAATCTTTTTACATATGTGTGCCTTCATATACACTGGCTAGATAGACCTTTTACCATTTTAAACAAAAGACTCCAAATATAATCTGTCATTAAAAACTGATTGGTATAAAATATTTGTTTTTTCTGATTTTTTGGTTTTACTTTGTTAAAAAATAAGGATCATACAGCTGAAAGAAACTTTTAGAGGTTATCTGATTTGTCCTCACGATATAGGGATCAACCATTCTAGGCAAATGGAGGTGTCCTTTGCTTCCAAAGGTGTCCTGAGAATTGGTTTTCACAACCTTGAGGGCGGGGCGGTGTCAATGACTTCTGTATTTCCTTCCTTAGCTGAAAATAGCAGAGGCGCAACGGACCCTCGTCAAATACATGAACGAGCCTTTATTGGAGCCACATTGAATTGGCTAGCAAGTAAGTTCCGAGCACACGTTTGTGGGGTGGATGCCCAGATCAAAGAATGGACAGACAGCCACTAGGACATTTGCCACTATAGCTAAGGCAGTTTCCTCACGTTGCAGATAAAATTCTTTTCTCGGTCTACTCTTCTTGTGGCTGGATAATCACAGCCTCATTTCCCTTTCCTCACAGGCTCATCTTTCCAGGCCTCTAAGAGTTTCTGGGGCTGTCTGATCCCCGGGTGCATTGTAATCCTGTCTCTGTTGTGGATCCCAGGCCTGGATATGCCAAAGCGAGATTTACAGAGGATTAGCAAGCATTTTGTATCTAAACCTGGATGATGACAATGGAGGTTTTGTGATGAGTTTTTTTAAAATCTGGTTTGACCACTCTCGGCTCTTCCTCCCCCCAGTTGCTATTTCTAGAACTCAGGATCCGTGATTAGGCAGCATCAGAAAAGGAGGCTACTGCGTCTCCCTCTTGGTTATTGAAACCGATATGCTTAATAGTTTATTAAGCATCTTCAAATAGCTTCCTCTAAGGACTGGAGGAAGATTTTCCCTCTCCCATGTAATTCTGTGGCTCCAAAATGGTCATTCAGCTTGAAAATATTGATTCGCTATTGTTTAGCCCCCGGTGGATTGCTTCTTATCTCCAAGACTGGATTTTTGTCACAATGAGAGTTGACAGAATTCAGATTTAGCCAAGTGAAGTCTGTCAGGGTCGGTAAAATGTCAAAGATTGAGAACAGATGGGATATTAACCCAGGAAATTTCGTGTGAATGTTGTGAAAAGAAGTTATATCAGGAATCAGGACCTTTGTGGTGTACATTTGTAGAATTGATTTCCATGGCTATGTTTAAACAGGTTAAGTCATAAAACAGACCTAAAATGGGAAACAGTCCAAAGTTTCAGCAGCAAGAGAAGAAATGCGTCAAATTTGGTACATCCGCGTACTGGGCATTAATTTTTCTTCTTTGGACTTTTTTGAAATTTCCAGTGGTGTTACTTGACAACAACTGTGTGTTACTTCTTTACATACTCATATAATAAATGAGGACATTCTAGTGAATGAATCATTGTACCTGAGGCTGGTCTCGGGGACCTCTCATCCAGCCACATGTCCTCTAACTCATAGACAGTGAGGGGCAAGGTTGGAGTTGAATTGTGGTATGAAGACCCCAAATCTGGGGCCTTGCCCGATGTGTGCCAGCTCTGATTCGATGGCCGGCTGGAACTGGCCATTTGGCCCTTTTGGAGTCAGGCTCTTCCCAGGCCAGAGGAAAGGTGGAACCCATGCCCCGGATTGGAGCGGGCTCCTGGGCAGTGCCCCTTTCTTTCCCGTGGAGTCAGACACGAGGGCGCATTGGCCAGATAGCCTTTGCCAGGCAAGCAGAGCAAAAGTGGGGCCTCTGACTGCCTTTGGTTCTCGGTGTGTTCTGGGCGGTGTTCCCTGAACGACCCGCTACACTCGTTGGCTCTGCTCACTTGGCTGTTTTGCCTTTGAGTGGAGGGACCGAGTATGATGCTACAAAGCGAGTCCCGGCTTCACAGCGCAGATGCTTTTGCGTGAATGAGGAAGTCACATGTGGGAGAAGGGAAGACTTTCTGGTTTTCGATTTTTCTCTAACATGTTTTGTTCAAAGCCTGTTTACCTCTAGATGTGGAAATCAGGACATCCCTCACTCACGACCTTTGTAGGGACAACTGCTAAGTCAGTCAGGGTCCTGGCTCCATTCTGAGTATTCGTTGCTTTGTGGCAGGTAAAGCAAAACAATAGGAAATGAGAGGGTTTTCCCCGCAGTAGTTCGATCTTGGTGGTGAGGCAGGGAATTGCACCGAAGACCTGACATCTAGTAGGAATTAAAAAATGCGCGGGCTTCCCTGGTGGCGCAGTGGTTGAGAGTCCGCCTGCCGGTGCGGGGGACGCGGGTTCGTGCCCCGGTCCGGGAAGA
>NW_006774591.1:1100241-1100449 GCF_000442215.2 Lipotes vexillifer
TGGCCGCTGAGCCTGCGCGTCCGGAGCCTGTGCTTCGCAACGGGAGAGGCCACGGCAGTGAGAGGCCCGCGTACCGCTTTTCCCCTTTATGTCAGAATACTCTTTGAGGATGAAAAAGGATGAAGAGTCTTCTGTAACCTTCTTTCTCTTTCCTGTGTGTGTGTGTGTGTGTGTGTGTGTGTGTGTGTGTGTGTGTGTGTGTGTGTGT
>NW_006774591.1:1101064-1109962 GCF_000442215.2 Lipotes vexillifer
GTCTGGCTAGTGGTTTATCAATTTTGTTTATCTTCTCATAGAACCAGCTTTTAGTTTTATTGAACTTTGCTATTGTTTCCTTCATTTATTTCTGCTCTGATTTTTTTTTTTTTTAACATCTTTATTGGGGTATAATTGCTTTACAATGGTGTGTTAGTTTCTGCTTTATAACAGAGTGAGTCAGTTATACATATACATATGTTCCCATATCTCTTCCCTCTTTGTGTGATTTTTTAAATTGAACTCTAGCACAATAAAATGCACAGGTCTTAGGTGTTCAGTTCAATTTTTGACAATTGCATGCACCCAGGTGACTACCACCCCAAACAAGATATAGACCTGCTCTGCCCAACAGCAATCAAAGCAAGCCACATGTGTCATTTAGAATTTTCTAGTAGCCACATGAGAAAAAGTAAGATATAGGTGAAATTAATTTTGATACTCTATTTTGAACCCAGTGTATTTAAAACATTATTATTCCAACAGAAAATTAATGTAGAAATTATAATAAGAAATTTTACACTTTTTTGGTAACAAGTCTTTGAAACTTGATATATGGTTTATGCTTATAACACATCTCAATTAGGATGCTAATTTTTAAAAAATTGTATTAAAATACACATAGCATAAAATTTGTTGTGACCTTCTCTGAAAGGGGTATAATCAAGTGCTGGAGCTGAGTGAATAGGGGCTGCTCAAACAGGATGCTCTCCCTGGATTTCCATTTTCCAGTGACGCTGAATTTGGAATCCTGTGGACAAGAGGCAGACAGGTCCCTTCTGTGACGTGATCTGAGGACCCAAACTGTACCTGAGCTTCAAGCTGTTGTCCGTCCTCACCCCTCAGTTTCCTTCCACTGATATTCCTGAGTGCTTCGTAAGTGCAGGGCATCTACAGAAAACTGGCAAGAGAAAAACAATGACGTTGTCCTGGCCCTGGAGCAGCTCACAGCCCAGTGGAAGAGGATACTTCCGAGCACCATTTCAGAGAAATATGACACAGCCCTTGGGTTAGAGGAAACTTCTGGAAGTTGAGGCCTAACCTTTAAAGCATGGTTAGAAGTTGACGAGGCAGAGAGGGACCAGCGGAAAGAACAGGGACCAAGGATGAATAGAGCACGAGTTAATAGTCAGGCTCATGGCCAGCTCCACCATTTACCGGCTGTGTCGCCTTGGGCCCATTGCTTCACATCTCTGGGCCTCTTTTCCATCATCTATAAAACAATGATAATGATACTTACCTACCAGAGGTGTGTCAAAAAAAGCGTATTGCAGTGATGGCTCATTCAAGTTCACATGTGCCTAGTGTGTGTGTGGGCTGGGGATGAGTGGAGGGAGATGAGATTGGAGGGGTAGGATGGGGACCCCCTCGCAGTCTCACTCCTACTGAAGACATTTTGAAAATCCTCTTCAGTATTTACCAGTATTGGGGATTATTCAAGTATTTAAATAAAACCAGAATAGACTCTGGCCGCTTGTTGGGTTGAATTTGCATTTACCACATTTTACCGTCCTGAGTTCAGACTCTGTGAGATTAGGGGCCACGCCGTATCTCAGTCTTTCACCCCATTTCTGTACTGAGTCCTTTTGCAGTTCTGCTCAGGCTTCAGTTTTTTATTGACTTCACTGAATGCGTAACCCCTGGCACCAGGCCTGGCACACGATTTTTGCTCCATGGATGTGTGTTGAGTGGCTAGATGGGCAGGTGGGTGGACCGGTGCCTGCGAGCATCGGCAGAATGAGTGCAGCTCTTCCAGGGCGCTCCCCTGAGTCAACCCCTGCAGAGGCAAGGCATCTTGCTGCCCAACAAAAGGAGCCTCGGCCCAGAAGTTAAGACATCTGGATTCTAGCCCTTTTTCTGCCCTTTATTTGCTTCGTGACCTTGGGCAGGTCACTTAATGCCTCTGTGCCTGTTGCCCAACCTGCAAAATAATGGGTTCGCCCCCATGACCTCTGGGATCTCGTTTCACATTCCATGATCACCTGGCTTCTAGGGTTCATTTCTTTCACTGTTCCAGCCTCTGTCCCCCACACATTGTGTGAGCTGCTCACTACCCTGCAGTTTGGGGAACTGAACTCACACCAGTTAAAAACAGGGCACATTAACAAGAGTTTTTGGTGGAGATGTCTGATTCCATTGTTGCTACAAAAGGTAGTGAAAGGGCAGCAAGAGGATTCCAGTCTCTTTTGGAACCTGTGTTTGGTTCTTTGTCGTCTCATCATCCACCCACTGAGTACTTGATCATTGCTGTGCATGATGAAGAGGAAGAATTAATCCTCATCTGACCTGTATTTAAAAATACATATTCATATTGTCCTAGACCTAGACTGAGTCTAAGTTCTGCCCTGATAAGGCAGTTTCGACCACCTTTTCCATCTATAACATGTTCTGCTTCCTGATTGGAGCACCAGACTTGGATTTGTCGAGATATGCCCTTCAGCAAGATTGGCATGCCTTTTGGGGGACAGTGACTGTTTAATCCCCCAGCACTGGGGAGATGAGCATGGAGAAAGAACCGCAAAACATAAAGGTGACAGCAGCCAATGACTTTGGTGTCCCATCCCCGTCAGTCCTCCCATGCAAAAGTAACATCACCAAAATAAAAATAAAAATCTTTCTGCATATGTAAGGGGCTGCATTTTCATCCCTGGAATATTCATTCAGTTTTTATGCATCAAATTATGCACATACCAATAACCTTCTAATTTATGGATGCTTGCTGTTAGGTTTTGTTTAAACGAGTTCCTTCCAAAAGGAACCAGCTTCTGTCCTGAAAAAATGAATAAACCACACAAGGTGAACTTTCCTACAACTGATTTTCTACGTGGAGTTTCCAGGGTGTAATTTAGACATAGCTGTGGTGGTTTATGAGCATAGAAAGTGTAGGAGGCTACACGGATGTACCCGTGAGTGACTGGAAGCCAGAGGGCAGAGGGAGAGATCCAGGGGGTGGGGATTTCAGCTCAGTTTCACATCTCTACCCTAAGGCATTAGATGCTGCTAGTTCTTCAAAAGCCAAAGATTTGTTTTCCAGAAGAAATTCTGATTTGATTAAGGTACTGCTTCCAGACCTAATGTTCCCTTAGCAAATCATGCCTACATCCATGACTGGAAATAAACTGCATGTTATCTAAGCATAAAAAAGCCACATGATTTGGAACTATTCTACAGAAGTAACATTTAGTGTAATTACAGTACATTTAGATTAATTATAGCGCTGGTTCTGGGCGCCGCCATACTTAAGGTCATATCAGCATTTTCGTTATTAACCCTGTGTGGAGGAACTTTGTCCTCTGGCTGCGTAGTGTTTCCTCTTAAAAATATTTGCGTTCTATAGCTGGCTAGATCAAAATTGAATGGCCTTTCCACTTTTAGGGTAACTTTAAAAAGATACGATTTCAGAGGGATTATTATTGCTAAGATTTGCTGTTTTTGTATAAATGCTCAAAATAGGCAGAGAATCATTTTCAAAAAGTGGAAATGGTCACAGTGTTGCATGAGGAAATAGACTTGCTATAAATGGCTGTAGGCTTTCTACCCGTTGACCAGAAAGTGGCTGCTATTTAACAGCCATGTCCAAAACAGCAGTACCTGTCCAACCTGTCTTTGTGAGTGGCTTTTGGAATCTGTGCATCATTCTTTCTGAATATCATTTTAGGCCTCAGGTTTTTATCTCTTGAGAGCAGTGGTGTTTGTTTGTTTTCTTTTCTTTTTCCTGAAACAACCAAAAGTCATTTGGAGCCAGATTTGGTGAGTAGGGAGGCTGATGAGGTCGAATACACATTTTACTGAAGGATGAAATAGCAGTGCCTGGAAAATAATGAGCCTCATTTTCATGCCTGGTTCATAACTGTAGCTGAAGGTAATTCCCTCAGAGGAATTCCAAACTCGGTTGAGCAATGTCTGTCTCCTTGAAAACAGGGTACAGTTCCCTCATGGCGCTGCTTCGAAGGTGCCGGCATTCATTTGAATGTCAAATGTCTGCTGGTTTGTTATCTGAAGAGTCTCATTATTTTATGGTTCTACCCCATTTACATAAAATGAGGTTTCTTAAAAATTCTAAGCTATTGACTGTAATGACACTAAAAATCATTCTGACCTGTTGTGTATGTTAAGAACAGGCCCTAAAATGTACCTTAATATAAATGAATGTAAATATTCTCAAAAATATCTGCTGATAGTAATAGCTAGCATTTTGTTGAATATTTACCGTGAGTCAGGCAGTGTGTTTGCTGTGCTTTCACTCATTCACCCATGATTTTTTGAGAACCTTAGGCACCCGTCTTTTCAAAAGGTGCCGAGATTAAGTAACTTGCCCAAGGTTCAGAGCTCGTAAAGGGATGGGCTGAGATTTGAACTCAGGCTGATCTGAGATTTCACCCCATCCGATGCTTCACTGCCTTTGATAAACACATGGGTCTTGGGTAGAGTTGTAGATTACTGGTCCCCAGCATTCTAGCTGTTCTCTTGGAGGACGAAGGGAAAAATCGGGGCTGTTCAAGCAAGTTTTACAGAGCGAGTTGTAGTAAATGAACAGAAGAATCCGTGCAAGAGCACTGATTTTGTCAAGCCCTCACTCGGTTGGATTTTTCCTTTCCCTTTTCTATTTGTCCTGCTAGGTTATATTTTACCTTTTCCTGGTAGAGTTGTGCAGGTGAGTAGTTCTTATCAGGAACAAATGATGCCATAAATCTGGACTGGAATCAATGAGGTTACGAGCCCTAAGAGTGAGAGGCAGTTCTGTGGGCCTCAGTGTCTTCCCTGCTCACCACGCTGTATCTTTGAAGCCAGAAGCCAGAGGCTCATTGAGAGACCTATGTATATATAGCGGCTCTGTCACCAAGCTGGGTTCCCAATGCCCACCTTTCCCTTTTAAACAAGAGGAATATTTAGAAGAAATAATAGAGAGCACGTACGCTCTCATGTCTGTCTCTAGACGTGTAAGGAAAGAAACGGAAAAGGATGTGCTAAACAAAACCACCTCTTGGTAATGACACCGTAATGTAAAAATTATAGCCTGGGATTCTTGGAAATGGCTCCGTCCCCCCACCCGCCTTCTCGGAGAGACTGGCACCAGCCCTTTAGCTTTACTCAGCTAAAGGGAACTTATTTACCAGTGCCAAACGCATTACTTTAGTAAAAGGGAGGCAAATCTCTCTCTCTCTCTCTCTCTCTCTCTCTCTCTCTCTCTGTCTCTGTCTCTGTCTCTCTGTCTCTGTCTCTGTCTCTCTCTCTCTCTCTTTCTCTCTCCCTCCCTCTCCCTCTCCCTCTCTCTCCCTCTCCCTCCACAGGCTTCTTAGTCAGGATGTATTTTACCTCTGGGCTTCCCCAGTGCTTTCTGCAGCTCTTCTGACAGCGCTTGCCATGCTTGACTGTCACTGTTTGTTTGCAGTATCTGCCTCTTTCAGAGCACTGTGGCTTCCTTGAGGAGCAAGCCCACATCTTAGGCTCTTTGTATCCACTATGCCAGCCAGACATTCAGTAGGTACTCAGAAATATTTGCTGGTTGTTAAAAACAACAACCGAGTGCATAAAGGAGTTCAATGAATAAGTGAAATTAACCTCTGAGTCTTTTAGAACTTGATCCGCGGGTTGGCGTTTTCCAGTTGTTCCTAACCGCACCCCTGGGTCCGTAGGGACCCTGGTTTGGGAAACACAAGTGCCCCAGAGGGAACTGCTTCTAGAGACTCTCCCTCCTGCGGGCACGCGGGGAATCAGGTTCGCCAAGTGGGTGATGATGTGCCCTCGGTGACCCCGTCCCCGCACCCATTTTGCTTCACGGCCTGTGCAGAACCCCAGAAGGATTCAGTCCCAGCTCAGCAAAGCCTTGGGGCAGAGGATGGTTTGCCGAAGGTCAGCGTTCAGCGGGCACTTCCAGAAGCCCTCCCGGCTTTCTCCTGGGGCCTGGGCCCTGCCTCGCCTCTGCCTCGGGACCCTGGGGTGGGGGGCACTTCCCCAACGTGCCAGGCACTGCCTGTGCCCCGGCTCGCCCCGCTGAACCAGAAGCTCCAGGGGGTGATGCCCTGATCCTCAAGGGCCACGGAATACTCCAGAACACGTGGGAATCTTGCCTGAGGGTTCTGTGTGGCCAAGCTTTGCGGGGCTGCTTTACTTTCTTAGAGAGCCACGTTCTTTAACATATTTTTATGACAGTGGCTCAATGGCAAGTCGCCCTGAACTGAACTGGTTCACCCTAGGGCACCCACTAAAAGAAGAAAAAAGGTGGGGCAAACTATACAATACGCATGATCACTTCAAATCAGAGACGCAAAAGTCAGTATTGAAATGGCCTCTTGCACGTGGAGCTCATGTGATTAAAATTCAGGGTCCATGAGTTTTAATCCTAGTTGTAGACACTGGAAAATTATTGAACTTACTTATGGGAAAATGTTAATGAAAGTGGTGAGTTCCCCAGCCTCCAGTATTGTTAATTTTTTAGCAATTTAAGACAACACAGTCGTGCCAGCTCATGACAGCGTGGCTCTGTCTGCATGCTGTCTACATGATGTTGAATCTGTCTACCTGACTGATTTCTTTTTTGACCGCATCTAATCAGTTGGCAGGTTGCTTTGGCATCATGTAGACACAGCCAGTGCTGTCCTGGGGGCTGTGTATTGATTTAGTGCTCAGAAGTCTTGGCTGAATGGTGAGTAAAAGTCATGCAACACTAGAATACAAACTCATGGACACAACGGAGAGTCAGCTGGTTAGAGTCTTGCCAAGTCCCCCAGGAAAGCAGCACCTTCGGGGTATCTCCCCTGGGCCCTTTGACTCATGCAAGCAGCTCTCAGAAAGAGCCCAAGCCTCACTCATCCTCACAGGTAACAAGCCACCAATGGGCTGGAGTCCTGTCCTCTCACTTGAGTCAAAAGAACAATCTGTCTCCCATGCTCCCTTCCCTGTCCCAAGCCCTATATAGGCAACCAAAGCTACAGACGGGCCAACTCAATCATTCGAGAAAAACGAACCTGAAAACAACTGCACTCAGGTCGAAGGTGATTTCATTGCTACTCCCAAGAATAGTAGATACCACACTTCCTCCCTCCCTTTCCTCTGTCCCATCCCCTTCCCTCCCTCTCTCCTTTCCCTTCCTTCCCCACTTCTTGCAAGGGATCCACTAAACGCTAGGCCCTGAGCTAGGTGCTGAGGGGCCAGTAGGGAACTCGGTGCCAGTTTTCACAGAGCTTACATTCTAATTGGAGTGGGCAGGTGTGAAAAAATCAGCAGTCTCATTTTTGACTGCAGTAAGTGATTTGAAGGAAGTCAGATCGGATGATGTGATGCAGTTACAGAAGTGGAAGAGGCCGAGTTTAGCCTGGGTGGTCTGAGAAGGCCCTGGTTGAGCTGAGACCGGAATGACGACAAGAAGCTGGTGAAGCGAGTATCTTGGGGAAGCTATTCCAGGAGATATAGCTGCGGAATACAACAGGCCCTGAGGCAGGGGCATGCTTGGCTTGCTCAAGGAACACAATGAGCCTTGTTAAGGAGGGTAACCTTACAGGGGCTGAGGTCATGGAGGTAGGCAAGGACCAGATCAGTGGGTACTAAGGAGGCTGAGAGGAGCGAGTTGAATTTTATCCCGCTTGCAGTGGGAAGCCACTGGAGGGGTTGAAGTGGGGCAAATCATCATCTGATTTACATGTTACGGTGGCACCTTCGGAGAACACACCGCAGGGAGGTGAAGGAGGAGGCGAGGGAGGCCAGCTCTTGGGGTCGTTGCAGTGGGGCAGGCGAGTGATGATGTGCATGGATGGAGAGAAGTGAGCGGATGCACGAGATATGTTGGAGGTGGAGTCAAAAATAGTTGCTGATGGAGCCAGAGTGTGTATGTGGCGGGGAGAGGGTGAGTGAAAGGGAGGAACTGAGCGTGTCCTCTCAATGTTTGTCTTGAGTGGCCAGGCAGATCGTGGTGCTTTATGTCTATGTAACTAGAGTCTCTTGAAACGGTTTTTCTGAAACAAAGGACTAGTCTTTGCCAAAGAATGATTGAAGTTTTATCTTTGGTGAGACAAGAGCAAAATAAAACTGTCTGCAACATGCCACTGGGAACCTTTTACTCCCCATTCCATGTACTCATTTGTAAGCTTGCAAACGCCTTGGGACTGAATTTCAACCTGGGCTGTCTCCCCAGCGGGACTGTGAACTCCTTGAAGGTAGACAGGGCACTCTATCTTATTCCTTCTGGTGCATCTAGTGTCAGAGTCAGTGTCTGGCACGTGACAGGTGTTTGGTAAATACTTGGAGAAAGGAAGGAAGGAAAGACAACGGACCCTCTTTAGAACTTGTCTACCCTTTATTTTCAAAGGTTAACCTGAAAATGAAGGGGGTACAAAAAAGGAAATAAAGTAAGGGAATCTCTGCAGCGTGAGAAGGAAACCTCAATATACCCAGAAAGGAGAAATACGATAGAACAACAAACATGCTGTAAATAACATTTCCCTCACTGTGGAAAGACTTAATAAATCTATAGTGGCACTTGCCTGTCTGGCAACATCACAGTGTTTAGGACTAAATTTCAACTCTACTTGATCATTTGAATTGAGTCCCGGGTACGTTTTAAATATGTCTTTTGTTCATGGCTAAGACACTTTGGATGACAGATATACTATCATTAGACTGTATTCAGTAACTAATAAAGAAATTATTAAGAAAGTGAAGTCCAAAATGCCTGTGCAACTGTAGAGGAGCTGCCTCATTCATTTGATACAAGAGAGGCCATGAACTGTCTGGAAGAAAGGTATTTTCCTCCAAAGCATTTGGTAGTTCCTTCTTGATTAGAGAAAAAAGCATCAAGATTACTCAGCGTACTAGTTTGGAGGCATCTTGATGTGGCCTTATCTGCCTTTTCTCAGCACACCTTCTGCTCTGCCATTTTTTTTTTTTTTTTTCCTTGCGGTT
>NW_006774591.1:1111221-1121509 GCF_000442215.2 Lipotes vexillifer
CGCTCCGCGGCGTGTGGGATCCTCCCGGACCGGGGCACGAACCCGCGTCCCCTGCATCGGCAGGCGGACTCCCAACCCAACCACCGCCGGGGGAGCCCTGCTCTGCTATTTTGCACCACATTTAACATTTGTAATTACCTATTCTACATTCTTTCCTTCCTCACCTGTGCCTTTACTTTTGCTCCTTCACCTTCTTCATCACCGGTACCCTAACTATCCTTCAAGTTCAGCTCAAGTGCAACCTTCCCTTGGGGGAGCCCTGCTCTGCTATTTTGCACCACATTTAACATTTGTAATTACCTATTCTACATTCTTTCCTTCCTCACCTGTGCCTTTACTTTTGCTCCTTCACCTTCTTCATCACCGGTACCCTAACTATCCTTCAAGTTCAGCTCAAGTGCAACCTTCTCTAAGCAGCCTTCTTGGATTTCTCCAGGGTGACTTTATACGTTCCTCTGTGTTTCCTCTGTTTTATGTTGTGTTCAGAATCATGTCAGTGACTGGCCAGTTATTCTCACCCCAGGAAGCTGTCAGTGCTTGACTTTGTGACTACAGCCTAAGATTTTGCCATAGTATATAGTTGAATATTTCTCTGCTTGAAGGAGCATTATGTAGTTCATCATATATACGATAAAAACACATGCTGTATCCCCTGTATTTTATTTTCTTGGTTGCAGGAAACTGACTGTTTCAAACACTTTACTCAATATTCCCCTAAAGGCATCAGCAGCAAAAATTTATGAACATATTTTTTATTAGAGATGATTTGGATTTTATTCCTAGGAAATGGAGCTAGAAAAATTTTAAGGTCATTAGCCGTAATAATTTAAAATACATAGTTGTTTGAATATGTTAAGCTTTAGCTTTTAGGTTCTCTGCTATCTTTAGCTTCTTCCATTTTATTTTAATAATGATAAAAATAAATCTCACGTTTGTTAACTTTTTCCATTCCAAGGTGTTTAACAAACCTTAGGGGTGCAAGTATAATGAAGTGATCCCTATGCTTGCAACTAGGTTTATGACCCTGAGAGCATTTGGTTACACTTCTTTCTATTTCATTGATGTTGCTCAGAGTCAACAGAAGAATTGGGTTCTAACTTATTAGAAACCCTTGTCAACCCAGTTAACATGTCTTTGAGAATAGCATGTTAACACAGAACCTCCATATTTTTTAACTCTAAAATGTACTTTTATTTCTATTCTCCCTTCTTCCAATAACCATTTGTTGCATAACAACTATGTTTTGGGTTCAGAGCTCAACCCTGGGGATAAAAAGAGCAGCAAGGCTGTCAGAAGTGTATATATCTATATATCTATATCTGTATCTATATAGATATAGATACAGATATAGATGTGTTTATACATCAGTAAGGTAGGTTGTATGTACGTAGTGTCAACCTAAAAATAAAATAGCCAGTTATCTTACCGGCAAAATGAATTTATTCAGGAATCACAGAGGAATTGCAATTTGGGACAAGCAAACTATGGCAAGCTGTAAGCAAGCCCAGAGAACTAAGGAAAGGAGCCTTCTTTATAGAGGAAAGGAGGCAGTTGGGAGGGGCTGTCTTGAACAAAATTCATTGGAGGAGAGTAGGAGTTCAGGGTGGTGGCAGCTTCTCATTGGCTGACTGTGGTGGTCTCTCATTGGCTGGGCTGTTGCTAGGCAAGCAGAAAAATCCTTCTTCCTCCTGCTGGGGTGTGTAAAGTAAGTTTCTTCCAGTTGGGGAATGCAAGGTACACTTCTTGCCGGGGTCTGCAAGTGGCAGAGAGTGCTGGTGCCTGAGAGCTCCCCCTTCGGGGCTTCCTGACTCCACTTTCTTTATTTCTTTTTCACTTTAATTAGTTATTATTATTACTATATACTAGGCTCCCTGCTACATGCTCTACTCCTATAACTGCATTTTTTAAAACTTTTTATTTGTTATTTTGGAGTATAGCCGATTAACAATGTTGTGATAGTTTCAGGTGCACGGCAAAGGGACTCAGCCTTACATATGCATGTAACCATTCTCCCCCAGACTCCCCTCCCATCCAGGCTGCCACATAACATTGAGCAGAGTTCCCTGTGCTATACAGTAGGCCCTTGCTGGTTATCCATTTTAGATATAGCAGTGTGTACACGTCGATCCCAGAATGAGGTTTCCTTTGTTTATTTTTATGTTTCCCCTTTTGATCAAGATCTTTCCTATAAAGCATTGCTGATCAGTCAGGTTTTGGTGGGTTTGCCCCTTGGTTCCAGGAAGGACCTTTTCTGGTTGTCATGTCCCACGTCTGACAGAAAGTACACAGCATGGAAACCACTGAGGCTACATCTGAGTAACAAGAAAGGGTAGGAGGGAGAACTCTCAGGCACCTCTCACTTAAAGTCTATATCTTATCAAAGTCGTAAGTGTTGGAGGTCATTTTGAAACACTGAGCTGATATCACTCTATTTGGTGCATCACTTCTGCAGAGATTTGACAGGCAATAGGTATAAAGTTAAAAAAGTAATTATGCAAAACAGAATGAAAATTAACGTGACAAATCCAAGTTGTCTGATTGTTCTAAACCATTTACCTAGGCCTTGAAGGTAGCCAACTGAACAAATCGAAGGACCATGGAGAGTTAGGTGAAATTTTTTTGTAACCAGTGTACTTGTTCCCTGCTCTTGTGTGGTTGAATATCTACCTTACCAGAAGCATTTATCCATGAGCAACAGGTGGTATTTGCTATTACACAGACACCTCCTGTTCAGCAAGTAGATAATCAAAGGGCTGTACAGTTGTCCAAAACTACTTTAGCCAACGAGTCAAGTCACCATTTGGGGGCTGCTACTGCCTTGGCTGTGGAGTTGGCTAGCTAACCTAATGTTAGGGAGAGATTTCTGATCCTGCCTTCACTGGCGTTTACTTGGACCCATGGGAGAAGGACTTTCCCCACGGGGCAAACCTGGAGTCATGTGTGCCTCCTAGAAGTTCCCATTTAAAGTGGCCATGGAGCTTGAATGCGGAGGGCCAGTGAGAGGCTTCTGATTTGTTATGAGTGGTGACTGGGACGGTTAAATATCCCAATAAGCATTGATCTCCAGTTCACCAGCTATCTAAACATTCATATGCCCATGAGAAATGCCAAGCACCACAGGCAAAAATAAAGCCAGGTGTAGCACAGAGGATTCCAGCTAACATGTGGTTATTGACAGCTTTGTTGGCTGGAATTTCCTGATTGCTATTTTCAAGCCCGGGGTCAGAGGAATCGGGATGACATTCCGTAAGGTACCATCCCAGCCTAGAGAAGTCTTTTCGAAAAGCCTTGAAAAGAGGAGTTAGCTTGTTTGCATTTCCCTTGGGTGCAGGGTAATGGATCGTATTTAAATAAGAAAAAGAGTGCCAAGCTTGAGGTGCTCAGCTGAACTAGTATGGTTAGGGTTGGAGAATAATTGAAACAAGGTATGGGAACACCTGGCTGTAATAGCCTAACCAGATAGTTAACACCAGTAGGCTTGTGAGTGTAACTGACAGTGGCCTTTGGGACTAAAGAGAAATTGGTTACAGGTAAAACCAAGGGATCTCCAACACCATGAACAGATCAGAGTTTCTGGTGACAGATCCAACAGTCGGAAAGGTTTCCTGCTTTCTCAGGAGATTGGGAAATGCAGATAGGAGTATTGTCTTTCCAATAAAGAGAAGGAGAATATAGGGTAAGAAGCAACAGTGAGAAAAGGTATACAGGCCTGGTCTGGTTATGTTGGGAAAGCTGTCTCCTTCAGAGGCTGTGTCCACTTCAGTTCCTGAAAATCTTTATTTTCAGGTCACCAGTTTGTGTGCAGGTCCAGCCAGGGTTTGGTGTTTTCTTTAGATGTGACACATGAATCCAAGGGTCTGCTCCTTGGAGTTTTTGGCAACACAAGGGTTGGTTAATGGTACCTGATAGGGGCCTTTCCAGTGAGCTTGAAGGGACTCTTTCTGGAGGTGTCTTGTCCAATAGGTGAAATCTCCAGGTGGTAAGGAATGATGTTTAAAGTCTTCGTGTCCAGAGAAGATGGGAGACACTGAGAAAAGATTGCTCTACTAGAGCGTGGTTGTTTTCAGCAGAAGCAATTAAGCCTTTATGATTTTGAAGGGTGACCTCCTTTTATGAGTTGTGGATCAAAAGAAGCAGGTGCCAGGTGTATTGGGCATCCTGTGATTATCTCAGAGTGAGAGTTTATCGCTTCTAGAAGGGTTTAGACATGAGACTTAGAAGGACTAATGGCAGTGCCTTTGGCCAGGATACTACAAATGGAAGGGTTTCTACAAAGTTTGCAAATTGAGTCTTTTTTTTTTCTCATTAAACTTTTTTAATGGGTCTCAAATTCTGTGACCGATTTCTGGTCAAGTTGTTTCCATTAGAAAGTATTGATTTTGGGGCTTCCCTCGTGGTGCAGTGGTTGAGAGTCCGCCTGCCGATGCGGGGGCCACGGGTTCGTGCCCCGGTCCGGGAAGATCCCACGTGCCGCGGAGCGGCTGGGCCCGTGAGCCATGGCCGCTGAGCCTGCGCGTCCGGAGCCTGTGCTCCGCCATGGGAGAGGCCGCAGCAGTGAGAGGCCCGCGCACCGCAAAAAAAAAAAAAAAAAAAAAAAAAAGTATTGATTTTAAAAACTAATAACTTAAAACTGCCACACACAAAACAAATGGTCCACAGAACACTCTCCTTTCCTTTTGAAGGTTTTACGATGCATTGTTATCATTAACCAGTCTTTTGCAATTAAACTTAAGTGGCCAGTTGAGACCGTTCTTCCACCACTGATTAAGACTGGGGTGGCAGGTATTGGGGATAACATTCATTTAGCCTTCTGAGCTTTCTGCGCAGACTTGGTGACCTTGCCAGCTCCAGCTGCCTTCTCGTCCACTGCTTTGATGACACCCACAGCAACCGTCCGTCTCATGTCACGAGCAGCAAAACGGCCCAGAGGAGGATAGTCAGAGAAGCTCTCAACACACATGGGTTTGCCGGGAACCGCATCAACGATGGCAGCATCGCCAGGTTTCAAGAATTGGGGGCCGTCTTCCCAGCTTTTTTCCCAGAACGACGATCAGTCTTCTCCTTCAGCTCAGCAAACTTGCAGGCAACGTGAGCTGTGTGACAGTCCAGCACAGGTGTGTAGCCAGCGCTGCTTTGGCCTGGATGGTTCAAGATAATCACCTGAGCCGTGAAGCCAGTTGCTTCCATCGGTGGGTCATTTTTGCTGTCACCAGCCGCCTTGCCACGACAAACATCTTTGACAGACACGTTCTTGACCTTGAAGCCCACATTGTCCCCGGGAAGGGCTTCACTCAAAGCTTCATGGTGCATTTCAGCAGACTTCACTTCAGTTGTCACGTTGACTGGAGCAAAGGTGACCACCATGCCAGGTTTGAGAACACCAGTCTCCACTTGACCCACAGGGACAGCGCCAATACCACCAATTTTGTAGACGTCCTGGAGGGGCACATGCAAGGGCTTGTCAGTTGGGCGAGTTGGTGGCAGGATGCAATCCAGAGCTTCAAGCAGTGTGGTTCCACTGGCATTGCCATCCTTACGGGTGACTCTCCATCCCTTGAACCATGGCGTGTTAGCACTTGGCTCCAGCATGGTGCCACCATTCCAGCCAGAAACTGGCACAAATGCTACTGTGTCGGGGTTATAGCC
The DNA here is from genome assembly GCF_000442215.2 of Lipotes vexillifer. NCBI lineage: Eukaryota > Metazoa > Chordata > Mammalia > Artiodactyla > Lipotidae > Lipotes > Lipotes vexillifer. The sequence continues at coordinate 1,116,868 of NW_006774591.1, forward strand.
AACTTTCTTAATGTAGGTGCTGACTTCCTTAACAGTTTCCTCGTGTCTCTTCTGGCTGTTATGGTGGCTCAGTGGAATCCATTTTGTTAACTCCAACAATTAGTTGTTTCACACCCAGAGTGTAGGCCACAAGGGCATGCTCACGGGTCTGCCCATTCTTGGACATACCTGCTTCAAATCTACCAACGCCAGCAGCGACAATCAGGACAGCACAGTCAGCCTGGGATGTGCCTGTAATCATGTTTTTGATGAAGCCTCTGCGTCCTGGGGCATCAATGATGGTCACATAGTACTCGCTGGTCTCGAATTTCCAGAGGGAGATATCAGTGGTGATACCATGCTCACGTTCAGCTTTCAGTTTGTGCAGGACCCAGGCATACTTGAAGGAGCCCTTGCCCATCTCGGCAGCCTCCTTCTCGAACTTTTCAGTGGCTCTCTTGTCGATGCCACCACATCGGTAGATCAGATGGCCAGTAGCGGTGGACTCCCCCGAATCTACGTGTCCGACGACGACGACGTTGATGTGGGTCTTCCCCTTTCCCATTTTTGCGTAGGTTTTAGTGGTGGTTTTCACGACACCTGTGTCCTGGTGGCAAACCCGTTGCGAAAAAGCGCAAATTGAGTCTTAATATTGCTGTTAGTGCACTGGACCAGCCCTGAGGATTGAGGGTGGGAAGCGCAGTGAAAATGCGTTAGGACTGGCCGAACAACACAGACCTGCTGTAATATTTGACCAGTAAATTGGGTCCCCTGGTTGCTGTGGAGCTCAAGAGGGGTTCCTGAGGGTAAGGATAATCTTTCCTAAAATAATTTTAGCCGCAGAAGAGGCAGTGGCTTGTCTACACAGAAAGGCTTAGACCCAGTGGGAAAACATGCAGGCCATGACTAAGACATATTTATATCCATGAGATGGGGGAAATTGAATAAACTCCATCTCCCAAACCTCCAGTGGTCCATTGGGCAATTTAAGGTGTTGCAGAGCACTGCAAACAGGTTTTCCTGAATTATATTTTGGGCAGGTGGGGCAAGCAGAGTAGGCGCTTTTTGTGGCCTTATTGATATCTCCTCACCAGTATTGACTCATAAGCATTATCATTTTATCTGCAGACCAATGGTTTAATGCATATACAGTGGTCAGTAATGGGAATTTTAGAGTCCCTGGCTAGGCTGGATTGTTACTTGGCCCAAACCAGAGTTCTCCCCTTTTATCAAAGGAACAGTTACTAGATTTCCAATCTTGTGTTTCCTTTTCTGGAGCCCATTCTTGGGCTTCTCTAACCAATTTCTCTAGGTTGTTATTTGGGGCAACATCCCTTTGGGCATGACAGAGGTTTGATTTTTCGTTCCTTTGAGGGCAACATTCTTGGCGGAAATGTCATCAATGTGGTTTCCTTTAGCTTCCAGGGAGTCAAGTTTGGAATATGCCCAGGGACCTTAATAATAGCTAAAGTTGCTGGCAAGAGTGTGGCATCTAATAAATCCTGGACATTAGAGCCATTTTAAATTTTAGTCCCGTTAGAAATAAAGAGACCTTTGCTGTTTCCATAGCATTAAGTCATGAGCTGCTCCAGAGGCATATCTATTGTCTGCAGTTTTGCCCTTTGCTGAAATGCAGGCCCACGTAAGATCATGTAATTCAGCCTGTTGGGCCGAGGTGGCCAAAGGCAAAGGTGCCACCTTGATGACTTTAAAAGGAGTTGCAACTGCATATCCAGGACAATATTTAACATTTTCTTTCTTCGAGAACTATTGGTAAGCCATGAAAACTCAGCATTGGTGACAGGAGTTTCCTGTAAATCATCGTGAGGAGGCAAAAGGTGATCTGTCAGAGTCAGTCATGAGGAGTGTTGTCCCTAGAGAAGGGAAGAAAGCAGCAGGGTTAAGGTTATCACAGTGAGAAAGAGTTATGTGAGGCGTGATTGCCATGAGGATTTCGTAGGAAGTGAGATGACTGGCTGAAGTGTGTTGAGTGTGATGAGAATCCAGGAGGGCTCTACTGCATGGGGTACAAAACTGGTGAGAGGGGAATCCCATGACTATCTCTTTGGTGGCCTTAAGTAGAAGGAAAGTGTCTCTGAGGTAAGGAGGGGTATCCTCATACCACAGTATCTATCTGCTGACTGTAGTACCTTATGGGGCGATGGTGATCCCCATGTTTTCGGGTGACTACTCCGAGAGCACTTGTCTCCTTCTCCAATGTAAAGAGGAAAAGGGGAAGTTGATAATTAGGATGTCCAAGGGCAGGAGGATTTATCAAGCTTTCCTTTAAGGTATTAAAAGCTGGGTCATCCAGATCTTCCCAAGCAGTAAGGGTCAGGTTTGCTGTTCTTTAGTAAGGCATATAGAGGCTGGGCCATGAGAGAAAAGTTCAGAATCCAGCTCTAACAATCACTAGCCAACCCAAGAAAACCTCATAATTGACTTTGGTTTTGGGCTTTGGGAAGTTGAGGATGCTATGAAGCTTATCTGGGTCTAGGTGCCCAGCCCTTTTTCCATGATCAGGTGCCCAAAATAATGAACTTGGGTTGGAACAAACAGCCGTTTCTCCCTAGAAACTGTATGTCCCTTTGAGGCTAAAAGCTTCTATAGGTGGGTGCCGTCTTCCTGAAAAAAGACCTGGGAAGGGGAGCAGAGAAGCAAGCCATCTACATATTGTAATAAAGTAGAGCCTCCAGAACATTTTATGTCATCTAAATCAGCTTTTAAGATTTGTGAGATGTAAGAAGGACTTTTGGTAAAATCTTGGGTCATTACTGTCCAGGTATATTGTTGTCCTTCCCAAATAAAGGCAAATAGGTATTGATTAGCATTATCTGTAGGGATGCTAAAGAAGGTGCTACGTAAATCACTCGCAGTGAGAAATTTGCTTTTGGTGGGCATGAAGCTAAAAAAGTATGGGAATTGGGAACAATAGGGTGACAAGGGATGACAGTATAGTTTATGGCTTGGTGGTCTTGGACAAATCTCCATCCTTGGTCATTGGGTTACTTTTCAGGTAAAATAGGGATGTTGCAGGGACTGGTGCACCAGATAATGAGACCCTGGGTCTTATAATCATCTATTGTTGGCCTAGTGCCCTGGAGGGCCTCTTTATTTATGGGGTGTTGGTTAATTCCAGGGAGAGGCTTTGAGGGATCTATTTGCATCTTAATAGCAGGATTCTGCCAATATAAGTTGAGGATTTTGCCCATAAGGAGGGTGGCAGCTGATCTTACAGGGACAAATGATTAGTTTCCTTAGAATTAGCTCCAGTGCCATCAGAGATGGAGCAAATAAAAGATGTTGAAGGGTCATTTGATTCGCTCAGTAGGTGGCTGTTTTGGTTGCTGCTATCAAATTCTAGAATTATTCTCCCTTTTTGGGAGAAGGAAATTCCAGCATGACATTTTTCTAAGAAGTCTCAGCCCAGTAAATGAATAGGGATGGAGGAACTAAGGAGCAAAGGGTGGGTATCTCTTAGAGGGCCTAAATCAAAGGGGATAGGTTTAGAAACAGGAACCCGATGAGCTTTATTTGGGATCCCCGCCATTTGAACCCTCTTAGTATTCTGAGGGTAGGGGCTGTTTAATAACAGTGGGGTTGAGCACTGAGAGTGTAGCTCTGGTGTCAATAAGGTCATAGAGAGATTCATTCCCAATCTGGAGAGTGGTTTTTTTCAAGCCGATTAAGAGGGAGGATTTGGAAGAGCCCCTGTAGTTCCTCAGAGCCCCATCATTGGGGGTTAGGAGGGCATTGGAAAGGCTGGTTAGAGGGCTGAAGGTGTCTGGAGCGTTAAGCTTGTAACAATCTTCTCTCCAATGTCCTGGCTTTTTCCAATAATGGCAGAGACCGGGAGGGTTTGTTTTTGTTTCTTTAGAGACCTCAGTTTGTTGGAGTTTAAAATGGAGGATTTTAGTGGTCTTCCTTTTAGTTGAATCATACAGGGTGCAGGTGAGCCGGATTGCTAAATTAACTAAATTTGGATGGATGTAGTTCCCCATTCCATCCTCTTTTAACTAGAAGAGAAAGATCCTGGTTCAGCCCGTTAATGAACATAGAGTTAAAGGCTGCCTGAGTGGATTCAACATCCAGAGACCAGAATTGTCCTTAGAAATAGTTTGGAGTTGACTGTAATAATTGTGCAGAGGTTCATTTGGGTTTCTGAGTGCAAGTCTGAATCTTATTCCAATCAATAGGTTTTGGGAAAGCCCTAGAAGTTGCCAACTGGAGTTGCCTGGCGATTCCCTGCGTTTGATCATATAATAAAGCATAGGGTTGGTCTCCTGGTTGTACTTCTAAGGACTCTTCTGGATTTTCCCAATTAGCAGTTTTCATCCGGTGTTTGGCTTGACCTTCACTGACAAGCATGTGAACTAGCTGATATAAGTCAGAGAAACCAGGCTGATAAGTTTGAATGTCCATATTAAATTCCTCAGCAAATTTGTGGGGATCCTCAGTTACTTTGAGAAAATCCGACTATAGCTTGTAGTTCAGCTTTAGTCCGGGGAACGTAAGAAATTAGGGGTTTAGCATTTGGATCCTCAGAGGGCCTGATTTAAAGAGGCAGGTTTTAATGGGTTCAGGGGGGGAGAAAGTGGGGAGAAGTTCAGAGAAAAAGGGAAGTTCAGCAAAAGGATTAAAAGGAGGAGCTGGGGACAGTGCA
>NW_006774591.1:1121584-1122612 GCF_000442215.2 Lipotes vexillifer
AAAGAGGAAGCTGACACCAGGTGGGACCTTGGCACAAGATGGCTGCAGTGTACCTGGAGACATAGAGGATGGGAGAGGGAGAAAAGAGACCTCAGAAGCTTTTTGGTTTTTTCCAATTGTTTATTTGCCTCAGTTAATTTAGAAATGGTATTTTGTAAAGAGGCAATTTTAGAGTCTTGAATGAATTTGGAAGCCTCCAGGAGCCAATTAAAATAGGCATCCCATTCAGTCTGCTTAATTTTAGAGCCATGGTCTTCTCATTTAGTTCTGAGAAAAACAAGTTTAGGGAGGTCAAAAGTTCCCCATAAATGCCACTGGAGTTCTAAATTGTTTTTGCTCAAATTGATCCATTTAGTTAAAATGTACATAAGGAGGGACCATAGTTTTTAAACATAAAACCAGCTGGGGTCCCAAAAGTGGGACACTCCCGAGATAATTTAGCCGAGTTGGATCCAACTGCTCAAAACTCAGACGTTTAGAAAACAGAAGAATACTCACAAGAAAGGGCAATGCCTTCATAAAAACAAAAACAGTTCCCAAATAAAGTCAGAGAGCTTGACCAAGGGAAGGGAGTTTGGATCCAAGGGAAGGCTTACTGAACTCAAAAGAAAAAGATAACTCACAGAAGGAGAGAGTGCAAGCGGCTCAAGTGCACACCTCACACAGTTCTGGGAGTCATTAGTTTGTTGTTGGGGAGCGGTGTTTGGCACCTTCGGGCCCCACTTCTGACACCATGAAATGTCAACCTTAAAAATAAAATAGCAGGACTTCCCTGGTGGCACAGTGGTTAAGAATCTGCCTGTCAGTGCAGGGGACACGGGTTCGAGCCGTGGTCTGGGAAGATCCCACATGCCGCGGAGCGACTAAGCCCATGCATCATAACTACTGAGCCTGCGCTCTAGAGCCCGTGAGCCACGACTACTGAAGCCCCCGTGCCTAGAGCCCATGCTCTGCAACAAGACAGGCCACCGCAATGAGAAGCTCACGCACCGCAGCGAAGAGTAGCCACCGCCCCCCGCGCCCCCCCC
>NW_006774591.1:1125001-1127675 GCF_000442215.2 Lipotes vexillifer
CCCGTGCTCCGCAACAAGAAAAGCCACCGCAATGAGAAGCCCACGCACCACAATGAAGATTAGCCCCCGCTCGCCGCAACTAGAGAATGCCCACGCACAGCAATGAAGACCCAACACAGCCAAATAAATAAATAAATAAAATAAATAAATAAATTTATTTTAAAAAACAAATCCTATTAAAAAATAAAATAGCTAGTTATTTTACCAGCAAAATTAGTTTACTTGAGAATAGCAGAGGGATTGCAATCAGGACAAGCAAACTGTGTCAAGCCACAGGCAAGCCTGGGGAACAAAGAGGACCGTCCTTTTATAGAGGAAAGGAGGAAGTTGGGAGGGGCTGTTTTAGATGAAAGTTCTTTGGAGTAGAGCGGGAGTTCAGGGTGGTGGCGGCTTCTCACTGGCTGAGTGTGGTGGTTTCTCACTGGCTGGGCTGTTGCTAGGCAAAGAGAAAGTCTTTCTTCCTCCTGCACGGGTGTGTAAGGTAAGCTTCTACCTCTCGGGGAATGCAGGGTACACTTTTTCCTACTGAGGTATGCCAGTGGCAGAGTGGCGGTGCGTGAGAGCTCCCCCTTCGGAGCTTTCTGACTCCATTTTAAATGAGGTTTCCTTTATTTCTTTTCACAGTAGCAATAAGGTAGGAAGGTGTACACACATACATATTTATAAAGTACGTATAAAAGTACATGTCAGTTAAAAGTGCATTTTCAGGTGTGTTGCAGCAACCTCGTGACTTACTACCATCCCCATTTCGCAGAGAAAAAACCAAGACTTAAAAATATCTTATGATTTGCCCAAGTTTATACACTAATAGGTGGTACAGTTAGGGTTCAGACCCAATGTGTGTGACTTTAAAGCTCATGTTCTTTGTCAATATACGTGTGTAAGTGTCTCTTTTTTAACCAGAGACCAACTTTGTCCCAGAAGTTCAGATACAGAATAAAAGAAAAAAGAATGAAGAGTGTGAAAATGGTAATGGTTGTGTGAATGGCAAAACTGGATCATCATGAATACCAAGGATTTATTTTATGGTACATGTGCTTTAGGAGTAGAGAGTTAGTCCTCAGACTCTGGTGCTCAGCCTGTATTGGATTCAGAGCATGAAATACAGCATTTCAGTGCAGTTGCATCCCCCCCCTCCCCGCCTCCCCAGCTGAAGACCACCTTCTGGGTGAATTACTTCATGGTGTGGTCCTTTAGATATCTTGGTAGCTAAGAAGGAACTTCCAGAGTTATATTATGTTCAAACACCAGATGAGCCACCAAGGATGTCTGTGAGGCCTCATTCTTAAGAATCTCCAGATTGAGCAAAACCATCTATTTGTTCTGAAGAGCTGAGCCATTTACCTCTTAAGATTTCTGACAGTCCTGTGATTTTGCAAAACATGCACGGGTTTCAAGTTAATTTCACCTGAAGCCATTCACCTCTCAAGATCGCTGACAGTTCCACGATTTTGCAAAGCACGCACAAATTTTGAGTAAATTTCGCCTGAAATGGAACCCTACTTTGTAGTTGTCTTATAAGCAAGGTGCTAGCAAAACACCCAGGTGTCTCTGTGACCCCTTAGACTACATTAGAATCCTTCTTAGGCACTTGGTGTTTCTGCTTCATAGGACTTCTTACAGTCGTAGTTCACTGTGTGATTATTTGTTTAATGCCTGTCTCCCATGCTAGACTATGAACTCTGGCTGGACAGGGACGGTGTCTGTTGCTCAGTGCTGCACCTTACCTGCAGTGCTTGAAACCCCATGACTGGCAAATAGTTGACGCTCAATATTTATTGAGGCAGGAATAAATGAATGGAATCTGACAGAAGACTAGGCACATGCAGCCATGTCGCGGATTTAGTCTTGATTTATGCCACAGAGATTCCCATTCTTAGTTTTTAAGCACAGCCCTAGTTCCATACCTCTTTCATGACCTAACAGCTCTGGGGGTTTTATGTGACGGAGGGCAAGTCTGTTTGCTTGGTGATTACAAGAGGACAGATACAATATTTACTAGCCTTAGCAGCTCCTGAGCAAATGTGGTCCCTGGAGAAGGGCACATGATTATGAAGCAGGGAAACCCAGCCGTTATCTCGAAGCAAAGCCACACAGGCGTCAAGGCCGTGACTCACGTTCCTGTGGTCAGGAGCCCTGGAGTTTTCAAGGATAATTTATGGTGACACGGATGAGACAGAGTTCATTTAAATACTGTAACTGCTGAAGTATTCTGAAGTGGAAAAGTCAGCGCATGGTGGAGTAAATACCTTGTTGACCCCTTTTCACTCTCCGATTCACCATTGTTTCAAGTAGTTACTCTAAAATACTCGAGTCCTAACGTGACCCAGGAGAGAAGAACTGACCACGGCTGCTTAATGCGCGTTAAGATTTGGTTTCTGAACACGGAGCACACGCTCATCCTCACTCAGCCCATTGTTCTTTGATCGGTTAAATGATGCTATAAATGGAGGACTGTGATAGCAAAAAATAAATGTTTCATACAGTGCTAGAAAAAGCTTTAGGGGAAAATTTTAGCAAAAGAACAGATTCTTTCTTGTTTCTATAGAAACCAGTAGCTATGAGGAGTGAGGTGTTCTTTCATGTGTGCATGGTAGTAAGGCCGGCTCAGCAGTCCCCAGCACACACTGGAGGGCTAGTTAAAGACCCACTATCAGCGGGGGGGGGGGGGGGG
>NW_006774591.1:1127951-1145931 GCF_000442215.2 Lipotes vexillifer
ACAAGCAGGTCGAGGGGGGGGGGTGGGGGGGCTCTGTCTGTGTCCCTTTGATCTCACTGGCAGTGGGGGACATCTTGCTGGAAATCCCGGCTTCCCCATGGGCTGAGTAGGGCTGCGGTCCACTGTCGCTGAGCATCATAGAGCCAGAAAGGCTCTGAACAGGAATCTCTTGTTGAAAGAGGAAGAAAAAGGTAAACATAAGGAAAGCTCTAATATCAGCTGTCAACACGCCTTTCAGTGTGCTCCTTGCCATCGAGCAGTAAACGTCCTGGTCGTGTCCTGACCAGATTACTGATAAACTGGCCAAAGCAGGCATTTGAGCTGTGGGTGGTAGGATAATTTGTTGCCCTTGCAGTTTGTCTACTTCTATAAAATCTTTTTTTTTTTTTTTTCAAATGAAATTAGGATGAAATGCCTCCTTTTTGGTTTCATTTGTAAAGCTGTTACCTTCTTGACAAGTGAATGTTGAGGAAGACTTAAATCAAATTCCAAGGCAAATACTTTTCTAACGCCTAATCAATACTACAGCTTTAAAATGATTTCTCCAGTCTTTTAAATGAAGTTTAGGTCAAATGTAATGACAGGATGAAGCAGGCGCATTTTGCTTCAATCTGACATGTCCCAGAAGCTAAGAGGAGTATCTAGTAACCGACAAAAGGGTTTTCCCTTTGTTTGACATTTACTTTGTATGTAGACAATCCAGTATATTGGCATGTCAATGTATTAGTTGGTGGTGGTCCAAAATGCTCACAAATACACACTCTTGATCAACAAGAGAACATTTACTGCAGTCTTGCCTTGCAGTTGGCAGAACAGAATGAATCATTTTGAAACATAAACTTCCTCAGATCTAAAATATATCACTGGAAAACACAAGGCATAGGGGGGAGTGGATTACGAAATAAAAGGAACGTATTTAGGAGTGTATAGGTCATAGACATAATAGATGGTCACTGATAAAGCACTGGGACAAATGTACGAGACTACATTCAGTGAGCAGGTGTTGAAAGCTGGATAACTTCCTTGAAGCTGTACTTTGGAAGCAGCATTTGGCAATGTGGAAGGGTATGAGGTGGCCTCTTACGGGCTGTGTGACCTCAGGTAAGTCACTTGCCCTCTCTGAACTTCGGTTTCCTCACCTGTGACATGGTAGTAATACAAATGATGGTGATGGTGATGATGACGAGGGGGAGGAGAAGGGTGTCTCCCTCGCAGGGTTCTGTAAGGTTTAAGAGAATTCTAGAAAACTCTGCACAGAGGAGGTACACAATATGTGTCATGTTCCTTTCCCCCTTCCCCAAAAGTAACCAGATTAGTACTGAGCATTTCTTTCTTACCAAGCTTTCAGCCATCATCTTTCTGCTGTTAAATGAGAACTCGGGTTTTGCTAAAATATACTTTGGCGGAAAAGTAAACGAACTTTCCTAAATGGGAGATATACATGGAATGAGAAATACCCTGTATTTTCTAGACACATTTTATCTCAGCTTCTTTTCCCCTGGGAGTGAAGTGAGGGCGCAAAATCTCTCAAGTCCTTTTATGAATTTAAGATTTAAAATCCTTAGATTTGCTATGACAGACCCAAAGCTTTTCTGGAGACCTGTGTGTGTGTTTGACCTGTGGGGCTGCCACCAGTGTTCAGAAGCTCTTCTTACTCATGCATGGGTCTTGGTTGCCTAGCACACATAATAAGGGCTCAATAAGTGTTTTTCTAATGAATAAATGACAATATCATGAAATAAAGTTAAAAATGTAATGCTTACCAAACAAGTCTCAATAAGTTTGTTTCAGTGATTTGTTTCTCCCACATCGTTGTGTGTAATATCAGCCCACAGGCAGTGTAGGAAAAAGGGATAACTGTAGGTAAAATGGAAAGAATCCTTGCCTCTATTTAACTGGCCTCATTAATTTATACCAATACCGACTTGATTGATTGTATTTGACTTAAATTTGACTGGATCAGGATGCAGACTGTTTACAATTTCTACCAACCTGAAGTGCCTAGCATACATTTGTGGCGATTTATAATCTCCAGACACTCATGATCACCATCATTTAGCCTGTTTTGAACCCCACTAGTTACACAGCATCACAATAGCTACATGGTCAATAAGCTCATGATGAAATTTCATATCACCCAATAAGACATCCTCATTATTTATGGAGAATGAGTTAGGGTGAGGAGGCGGTTATGATTTCTTTGCTGATTTCTTGACTTATTTAGTTCGCAAGCTCATCAATTTGACCCAGGCAACCATTACTCTTCCTTTATTACACACCATACACGCAGCCAGAATGAGACTTGAAGTTTCGTAACATTTAGTAAAGTAGAAATGCGAATCTTCAGAGAAGGAATGTGGGATGTATACTATGTATTTGTTCCTTTTCATTTCAAAGATGTTACTGCTGACTCTGCTGTTGCCGAGGGGACTTGGATGGCCACTGTAGGACATGACCACCCTTCCACCTGAGGTGCCAAAAGTTCTCCGTCTGCACGGTGCCTAGAGTTGTGTATTCGTTTCCTAAGGCTGCCGTGACAAAACACCACAAACTGTATTTGTGGCTTAGAACAACAGAAATGTTTTGTCTCCTGGTTCTGGAGGCTAGAAGTTTGAAATCAAGGTGTTGGGATGGCCACACTTCCTCTGAAGGCTCGAGGGTAGGAGCTTCTGGTAGCCTCAGATGTTCCTTGGCTTGTAGTTGCATCACGCCAATCCTCTGTCTTTCACGTAACCGCCTTCCTCCTGTGTCGTCACATGGATTTCCCCCTGTGCTTGCCTGTCTCTGTGTTCAAATTCCCATTTTTTAAAGACACCAGTCATGTTGGATTAGGGTCCACCCTAATGAACTCATCTTAACTTGATCACCTCTGTAAAGATCCTGTTTCCAGATATGATCAGATTCTGAGGTACTGGAAGTTAGGAGTCGGACATATCTTCTTTTTTCTTTTTTCAGGGGCGGGGGAGACACAATTCAACCCATAATAAGCTTTTTCATCCCGAAAGTTTGTTTGCAGCCGTGCCTCTGATACTTGTGGTCCAGATGAAGCCTTAGATCATAAAAGCAGCTCCAAGCCTGTGGGCTGCTTCATTGTTGCCTAGGCCCTACTGTTGGGCCACTTGACCTGAGGCCTTGCTTCTGTGGATCTTTTAAAGATGGACACGATTACCATGCCTGAGTAGCTACTGCAGCATTGCATTCCGAATATGCTAGAACTCAGATTTGTCACGAATTCAGCCTGGATTGCACTCTACCCTGCCCCCCACTGCAGTTAGTCTAGGTTGGTAAGCTTAACTAGATCTGAATGATATCAAGAAAATTTAAACTTCTGGGCAAATTTAGTTTCAATGGGAAACCAGATGGCAAAGCTGTCTTGGAGTGTAAAGTAAAAGGTAGTATTGATTAAAGAGAGGATTTCTAAAAGTCTTACAGCTATACTGCATTCCCGTGGGAAAAGCTGCTAACCCAAATCCTCCTGGCCAAATAATACCAATTTTTTTTAAAAAAGCACTGAGTCTACTTGCTCAAAAGCAGGCATTCACAGTGCAGCATGATCATTTTAAAGCTACTAAAAAGCCTTCTGGGAAGTTTGAGGAGGTCCGTTGCCCTAAGGACAGACGGACACCTGATAAAAGTATTTACGGTCCAGTCTAGCTAAGGATCAGCACAGGGTCAGAGGGTCAGTGGTAGTAGGAGTAATATCTCTAGGTCCATCTACATATAGGAAGCACTTTTAGAAACTATGAGAAAATATTATTCAGCCTGAGGCATTAGCGATTATTTTATTTTTTTTTATTTTTATTTTTTTTTGCGGTATGCGGGCCTCTCACTGTTGTGGCCTCTCCCTCTGCGGAGCACAGGCTCCGGATGCACAGGCTCAGCGGCCATGGCTCGCGGGCCCAACTGCTGCGCGGCATGTGGGATCTTCCCAGACCGGGGCATGAACCCGTGTCCCCTGCATCGGCAGGCGGACTCTCAACCACTGCGCCACCAGGGAAGCCCATTAGCGATTATTTTAATTAAAAAATTGATAGGGAGCTTCAAACAACATCATCAAGAAAGTGAAAAGATCTTGCAGAGTGGGAGAAAATATTTGCAAATCACGTATCTGATAAGGTACTAGTATCCAGAATATATAAAGAACCAGATACAACTCAATAATCAAAAGAAAAAAGACCCAAGTAAAGATGAGCAAAACCTCTGAATAGACGTTTTTCCAAAAAAAGATACACAGAGGACCAATAAACACATGAAAAGATGTTCAACATCCTTAGCCGTCAGGGAAATGCAAATCAAAGTCACAATGAGGTACCACTTCACACACTCTAGGATGGCTATACTGTAAAAGATAGACACTAAAAAGTGTTGCTGAGGATGCGGAGATATTGGAATCCACATACGTTGCTGATAGGAGTGTAAGTGGTGCAGCTGCTGTGGAAAAGTTAGGCAGTTCCTCCAAAAGTTAAACACAGAGTTACCATGTGACCCAGCAATTCCACTCCTAGGTATATATCAAAGAGAATTGATAACACATGTGCACGCAAAACTTTGCACGCAAATGTTCATAGCAGCATCATTCACAATAGCCCCAAACTGGAAACAACCCAGATGTCCATCAACTGATGAAAGGATATACAAAATATTGTTTTATCCATGCAATGGGATATTATCCAGCCACAAAAGTGAATGAAATATTGATACATACTTCACCATGGATGAACCTTGAAAACGTTACGCTAAAGAAGGCAGACACAAAGGGTCATAAATTATACGGTTTCATTTATATAAAATAACCAGAATAGGCAAATCCGTAGAGTGGTTACCAGGAGTTGGGGGAAGGGCAGAATGGAGAGTGACTGCTAAGAGGTACAGGATTTCTTTTGGGGGGGGGGTAGTGGAATGTTCTAGAACTAGATAGCGGTGTTGATGGCACATCCCTGTGACTATACAAGAACCACTGAAGTCCATACTTTAAAATGGTGAATTGTGTTTTTATGAACTATATCTCAGTAAAGCTGTTACCAAAAAGAGTTTCACTTGCTAGCTTTACCATTCATTGGTGTTTCATTGAAACAGTAGCTAGATCCATTGTTTACAACTTAGCCCAACGCAATCTTTTTTTTCCAGGGAGGAGTATTTTATCACTGGCGTTTAGAATTGCTGTTGCACGGTGATAATAAATAGCAGACAGACTGAAAAATTTGTTAGGGAAATCACAATGGAACACATTAATCAGTCTAGTTAGGTAAGAGTCACAGAGCTTCCGGAAGAAAGATACACAGAAGGGTTTCAGTGTTGTGCCAGTGAGTAGTGACAGTCAACACTCAGTGGTTTGCTGGCTTTCCAGTTGGACGATCAGCCATTTAGCCTCCTACAGGCCTCTGGGACCCTGATCCCCAGCACCTCCACTAGAGGGGGAGCAAGCGAGATAAAGGAGGCTTGCAATGAGTGCAGTGAGTTAGGAGCCTGGGGGAAAAGACTGTGGAATGGAAAGGAACTTGAAATTCTAGGCTAGCCTATAGCTTCTCATGCCTGTGTCTGTGAAATGCAAGCCGATAGCAGCCTTGTGCTCTTTAAAATGGTGATAAAGGCAAAATTTTTGTCCCCAAGAATGACCTGGAAATTAGAATCTGTTTGAATTAAACATCAGGGGTATTCTGAGTTACATTAAAAAAAAAAAAAAAAAAAAAAAAACATGGGGGGAGAAAGAGAATAGACATATCTCAAAAGAAGACATACAAATGGCCAAAAAGACACATGAAAAGAAGTTCACCATCACTAATCATGCAAATCAAATCTACAATGAGATACCACCACACACCCATTAGGATGGCTACTATTTAAAAAAAAAAAAAGAAGAAAATTTTAAAAAATGTTGGCAAGGATGTGGAGAAACTGGAACCCTTGCGCACTGGAATGTAAAATGGTACAGCCCCAAGGTTCAGATCAAGATGATGGAGTAAGAGGGCACAAAGCTCATCTCCCACCATGAACACATCAAAAATACATCTACATGTGGAAAAATTCTCATTGAAAACTAACAGGAGACTGGCAGAAGAACTGCTGTACAATGAAGATTGTAAGAAAGATATACACATAATTGGATAGGAAGGAAAGAAAAGCAATTAGTTTGGGAATTGTGCCCCTGGAAAGGGACTCAGAGGAAAATGCAGATTACAAGGGGGGGACACCCACACTGAGGAGTGAGCAGTTTGAGCCACATACTGGGCACCCCAGTCCTGGGATCCTATGAGGGAGATACAAGCCCCCTTGGCTGGTTGGAGGACCCTTGGGACTAACAGAAGGGCTGTGGGAAGCACGGACTCATGTGGGGAGCTTTCCATCTCTCTTATTTCCAAACATGGGGACTGTTAGTGTTTTTTGCAGTCCTGGAAACAAGTTCAGATGCAATAATGTCGAGATTTGCAATTTTATCCTCTGGAAAGTGAGACTAAAAGATGCCAAACGTTGGAATATTTTGTGTATTTGAGGGGAAATAAAAGTCATAATTTAACAAGAAAATCAGTTTTAGCTGTCACATTCTGATCTGACAATTGAAACTAAAAATATTTGGCAAATTTTCACTTCATAGAATCCAAACAGAAAAGCTTAGAGCTGGATTTTTCCCTCTTGGCATCGCATACTCTGCCTTGGTAAGGAGACAAAGGATAAGCCAACAGTCTTTTAAGAGAATAAATATAGAGGTTATATCAGAAGGATAGAGGAGATTTAGCCCAATCTATATTTCCCACAGCAGCATCGGGATTTATGATGACCTGAATCACCCAAAGAAAGGATAAATTGTGTTCAGTAAGGATTTAGCAACAACTGGATTTTTATCATTGTCTGAGTCCTGAAACTGGGTGACCTATGTCTATAGTGTCCCGATGGCTCATGAAAATATTCAGTGATCTGAAACAGCTTGTTCATTCTCCACGGTATATCTTTAATTCTCACCATACATGAACCTGATTGTCTGATATGTAGATTACTTCCGGCCCTCCCACCCTGGTGACAAAGGGGAGTGTTAGGGCTTTGTGAATGGAGCTGACTGAATAGCCCTAGAAGTGTTGGTGTTGACAAAGCCAAAGTTAGGCAGCGGCACAACAGACTGAGCCAGGACCACAGCTCTGGGTTTGGTCGCTTTGATCCTAGTCAGTGACCTGGAAATCGCTCTTAATAATAGGAGCGCAGGGATTCGTTCTGTAGCCCGGCAACTTGTTTATTCTTGTTTGGGTCAAACTGTTCATGGAAGGGGATGTGACTGAGGATGTTGCGTCTTGGGCAGGGGATAGTGGGCTGAATTGGTGGTGCTTCGTGAAGTTGACCGAACAATTCAGTGCTAGGTGGCTTTGGCCTTAGCCTTTACTCACCTGTTAATATCTAGTAATAACTATGATTTACTGGTACTGGACCATGCTTTTTATTTACCTTGTTATTTAAGCCTCAGCAAAAAGCTAAGAAGTACACATTATTATTTCCACCTTAGAGATGATGAAACAGGGTCTCAGAACAGAAGTCCTTATGGAGAGTACCATTACCTGCCTCTGTTGGGATATTGTGCAGATTAATGAATACATTCATAGTGCTGGTGGACTGGTGTGTGTGTGTGTGTGTGTGTGTGTGTGTGTGTGTGTGTGTGTGTGCGCGCGCGTGTGCGCGCGTGCGCGCGCGCGCCTGGTAGCTGAACACCGTGCCTGGGACACGAGAAGGGCACGAGGACCCTCAGTAAATGAGAGCCATACTTCTTTTGTCTTGAACAGCACTGAGTATTTTGCCTGACAGGTTCAATAGATAGTAGTTGAATTGAATTAAAATCTCACTAAATAGATTTCGCAAGTTGGCTTTCCTTCTGTAATTAGCTTTCTGACAATTGGAGTGGTAATTGGTTGATGGAAAGAATAATTAATAATAAAGGCTGTTTATTTGTGGGGTAAGCATTTATCACAGTTTTCACTCCTTTCCATCAGCAGTTAATTCACGAAAAGGCTCATAAGTTAACTATAGAGAAATTATATTGCTAAATATTGAATGGTAATTACAATACATGATATGTTTTCCCTTTAATTAGCAAATAGACTGTTCATTATGTTTTAGATAATTGTTACATATCATTTGATTTTATTTCTTTATCACTGGTGACAGGTGATTACATTTCCACAGGGTATAATTTTTTATCACATTATTTTGAAATTTGATTGCAAGATTATGCAGTACAGAATTCAGTGTATTCAAATCACCCTGATTTCTCTCATGTTCTCTGCTTCTGGAAAATTTGCACTTCTTTTTTTCCTCCCTGTATGTGCATGATAGAAAAGAATTCAGTATTAATGAAGCTGAATAATTGTATAACTCTCTCCAAATCGTAGACCTTGGAACTTGAAGTTGGGAACTTCGTCTTGTGTCCCATTGCAATAGCCATCTCTTTGAGAATCAGTCTCTTCTGCTAATAAAGACAAAGAATAATATAATATATAGTAATATAAAATGATATATGATAGTACAATGTCATATAAGCATCACACAGTGCTATAATGTAATGGAATATACAACGATACTATAATAAATGCAAGTGAAAATAAATGCAAATGTTGTGTCTGAGCATCTGTGACCCCTGAAGGAGCTCAAGAGCATACAGAGATGGCTGCTAGCCTCTCCCCGCCCCCCGCCCCCCATCTTTGAGTAATTGGGCTGATAACACCCCTCACTGCCCTGCTGCAGGATTGGCACTGTGAGTTTAGCTTTGACAGGAAATCAGTAGCGGTGTGCGTGTTGCTTGAATACACTCAGACCTCCCTGCCTCTGCTTTGATAATGTTATTTATAATGAAGGCAAGATCACAGGCTGCACAAATTATGGTTATTGTGGTATTCAGGCATCGGCGGATATGGCACCCAGATGCCTAGTCACAATTTGTCTTATTAACTTGATTATCTGATTTCCTCTGAGTCCTGCAGTGTCGAAATGGCAGCCTTTGGGGGGAAAGTTTCATAGAAATTAGCACTGTTCTTTGCAAGGCGACCAACTTAGTTGAAAATAAGATCCTATCAGAGGAATGAGCAGAGGCTACAATTTTAAGGTCTTACAGAGATTGTTGAGATATTAAATGTGAAGCAAAACTCTTTCATTTGCTCGTTTCATTTCGTTCCAAGGAGTTTAAATAATGCTGCTTAATGCCATCAGGACGACGTCAGGACTTCAAGGGAATAACTTTCCTATTTAGATTTGGTCATGCAGTCTGTTTAACAGCTATTCCCTTTCTAATGGCATGTTGCGGTTCCCAGCATTCCTTAGGGCATGCAGGGAGAATGGCATGGACCTCTTGAATAATTAATATGGTTTTCAGAGCAGTAGTCATGGAAACCCAAGCAGTGTCACATATTTGGATTATAAGAATTAGGCACATTTTGAGTATAACATTTAACCAAAAGAGGTGGCTAACCCCCAAAGACAAAAGCATTTCCCCCAATTCCCCCAGCACGATGAAATGAATATGGGTCTGTTTATTTATTTGTTTTGAAGCGTGTGAAACTAATCCATGCTTCCTAATACTTTATTTTTATATCTTTGTGTTTGAATTGCTTAGTTGGTTTCCTTCCCTCTATATTTGGATTCTCTGTTTAGTTGAGATGTTTTCACATGCAAGCTTCTGTTTTCATACTTTCTGTAGTTCTGTTCATGATCACAGGTTATTACTCTTTTATTAAAGAGAAAATGTAGAACTTAATTTACAATAAAATAGCAAAGACCATTCACTGTGTTGAGTATCTCTGAGGTGTCACATACTTTCTAACGCTGCCCCAAACCTCTCGTGATATTAGGATGTAGGATTTTCAAGTATTAGATAATTGCTATTCACTAAAAAGACTACAGTTTTCCCATGAAGTTTCTAGACCTGTTCTGTCAGATCAGTTGTACGGCTCTTTTATTTGTCTCAAAAAGTGTCTCTTCAGAATCAATATCGTCATTACCTTGAATTGTGTGTGTGTGTGTGTGTGTGTGTGTGTGTGTGTGTGTGTGTGTAAGAAGTCAACCAGGCAAGAGCAAAAAGCTATCATCCAGTTTTCAGTAATAGTGTACGTGTAAAGAATAAGAATAAATGGAAGTTATTTATAGAGTGTAAACCCTCTGGTTTCATAAGCCATGCTATGCTGCTGTTTGCTCAGGTTTATTCCACAAACAGCTTCAGTGTCTAAGGCTCCCAAGCCTCTGCTTTCCTCGACTGATGAAGGAAGTGATTAGCAAGACCATTAACCAAGACTAGGAGATTAAAAAGGATTAAGGAAAGCAAAGACCTATTTTTGTTGCTGCTTCTAGTTTTCTGCTTGCTATTTAAAATGGACTTTCTCCCAGAAATGTGCCATCGCATGGAAGCCCACACGTGCGGACTATTTGGTTCTGTGCTCCCGCATGCCAAGTACCCCTGAGTGGGGTCCTCTTCGGAGTCCCTGATTCTCCTCTTGTCTTCCGGTGATCCTTTCTCTCGGGTGAATACGCCCAGCCATATTGTCTTTCCTCCAAATGTCCCGACAGCAATGCCACAGTGTTTCACTTGTATTAGGTCCCACCTACTTTGCACCTCTCAGGCTGTGCCTGGGCTTTAATTAGGATTCCGACTGCATTGCTGGCCCAGCTTCCATCCATCTGTTGATAAGTTGCAGCTCCTCTGCGATTCTTTTTGGAATTATCAGACAAACGCTGTGCGGAGGCTGCAGCAAAAGCCCGCAGTCCTTTCTCTGGTCCCTCAGTCGGTGCATCATCTTACTGTTTTTACTTAGTCATGTGTTGCACTTACTGTAGCTCTTGGCCTTTAATTCTTTTCTGTGAACTGATCCAGTCAGAAAATT
The DNA here is from genome assembly GCF_000442215.2 of Lipotes vexillifer. NCBI lineage: Eukaryota > Metazoa > Chordata > Mammalia > Artiodactyla > Lipotidae > Lipotes > Lipotes vexillifer. The sequence goes on from NW_006774591.1 coordinate 1,138,799, forward strand.
CTAAATACCTCTAATTCCAAGTGCCCTTTCTTGTCTCATTTTGTTCATGGTTTTCGAATTTGGGGATTTGCAGTTGTGTTTATGAAGTTTACCTGCTTGCAAGGGCTTGTTGGCGTTCCCATATACCTCTGCCCTATCCCTAAGGCCATCTCTTTCCATCCCGCGGCCTGCCTTCCCCTCCTTCGTTGTTTCTTAAAGACCCAGCTGTCATTTACAATGGCTTCCCAGCATCCTCCCTCTCCCCCATCACTTTTTCTAGCTTCTTCCTACTGATCTGGGCAGGTGACATTTGAGGGTCATCTATTCCCTTTCGTGGTACCCACCCCTCCCAGACAGAACCAGATGCCCTTGAGCAGACCGTGCCCAGCACCGGTAGGTGTGTTCTGCACATCCGCTTTCATGCTTGCCCTCACCACCCTGAAACCGCAAGGTTCTTAAGGACGAGGATCTTATCTTCTTTCTTTTTCTATCCCTGGCCCTTTGGGCAGCGCCCAGCACAGAGGAGGTGCCCCACAAATATTCTAGCACTGTTGGTTCCATTTCGAACGCTGTAAAGATTGTCAAGCTGCTTTGTTTTATGACCTTGGATAATTTTTGCGACCTCTAGATGTGTCTGTTTGGGGAAAAGAAAACCACATCGTGGGACACGGTATTCGTCACCTAGGCAGCACTCTGTAAGACAAAGATATTTGAATCCAGACTGTGAAACACACTGTTTTTTAAAATGGAGCGATTTTGAAATTTCTCACTTTAGTATGCATGTTCATTGAAGGGAATAAAAGGTATCTGGTGACATAAGTGTTATTAGAATCTGACCTCTTAGGCAAGCGTTTTAGAAAGGTACCCCTCTCCCACAAAAATGGCCACTGTCACCTTAATTAATTACAAGTGAAAAGATCTCCCCTGGAGTGGGGCTCCAGTGGCTCCCCCGAAAGGACACCTTTTCCCAGAGGCTGTGCTTGAGCGCTTTCGGAGCTGCAGACTTTGTTTCTAGGCTGGAGCCATGCCTTGCCAGAGCGGTAGCTGAGCTGTTTTGAAGCATCAGACACCAGGGCCCTTGTAAACTTATGGAAAATGTGTCTCTGATCAGGAATGCAGCTGCAGACACAACGAGTAATTTGAAATAAAAATGTTTTTGTTGTGACAACTAAGCACCACTGTTAGTCTCCGTATGCTGAAGTGAAAACCCAACTTTGTCCGTTATTAATGGCTGAAATGGCTGGATATAGCCTCCGTATTTGTTACCAGACTGTCTCCAATATATTCTGTCTGTAAATAACACTGGAGTCGTACACAAATCTATATGGAGCTAAATTTCACCTGAGATGCACGTGCACAGTTTTCTCTGAGTTCAGTGCAAGGCCAAGCACAATTTGGTTCAAGGAATAACAGGCTTTTATCAGCAACATGTATATCACAGCCACACGTGTTTGGAAAAATAAAGTGATTGTTGTCATTTGCCGCCGTAAGAAGAGAGTTGTCTGTAGTGACATATTTAAATGATGCTGTTAGTCGTTTATGCCCCCAACATAAATGCTGTTTCATGCTTGTTTTATTAAATATAATAGTATAGCAGGAGCCTTTCGATGCACAGAGACCTACGTGAAAGCTGGACTAAATAAAACTAAAGGGCAATCACGGCATGCAGCGCGTGGAAACCAAGTTAAAGATAGTTTTATGTTTTGTGACCGTGCCTGGAAAGCTTGTCATGAAACTACCAGCTGGGCTTTATTGCATTCAGTCTGCAAGGTAGTCGAATAACCACGAGAAGATACGAATATTTCTTTCGAGTAAATATTGTGAGATGCTATGAATGACAAGCAGGAGGGGCAGGATTCAGCGTGGGGTTCTAGTCCCCTGGGAGTGACAAGAAGATGGGCCGCATTGCTTTTGCAGTTACATTAAGCTACTTTCCTTTGGGCCCTTCGTCTCTAGCATGTATTTTAGGGATAACATGTGGCTTTTAAAATTTTCCAGTGCTAAGCTGGGTCACCGCTATCTCCTCGCCTGCCAAGTAGTTGTTTGCTCAGAGACTGCAGTCTGAGTCAGACGTGCTTTGCTGCTTATAACCAAGGTACTGCTATGCAACCAACACTTAACGTTACTTCTCCAAAAAGGGCCAGGTTGGCCTGGGTGAACTTGCCCATTTATACCCAGTGTCTTTGTTCCCAGTGCCTCCTAATTGCCAGATGGCTGCTGCTGGTTACGAGTCAGTGAGGCCTGTGTTTATCACACTGAACTCGGCTCCTGGGAGTCTCAGCTTCTGGGGGGGCTTATCCTTGGAACACGCCCATCCACTTTTTGTGAAAGAATCCCCAAAGAAAAAAATCCAGGTCACTGGATATTATTTCTTTTAAGGTAAAAATTGTTCAAATAAAATGAAAATGTAATTTTCTTGTTCTTTAAAATCATGCTTTAACCGAGTTGTGGAAAGGCCAATGCAATTTTTTTAAGGAAATTATTTGAAGTTAGTCGCTTTGTTGAAGGAATAGGCTTTTGACAGCTATATTTTTTTAAAAAAAGAACAACTAAGATCAGTGGGTTAAAATTAAACAATTTTAATTCTTAATGTAAGTAACAAAGAGCAACTTTACACTACTATTAAAGTTCATTTGTTTTCTTTTAACTTTCTGTTTTTATATGCTTTCAGACATACAGAAGAGTTGCAGGAATTGTGCAAAGAATTCCCATATACCTGTCACCCAGCTTCCCCCAATGTCATCATTTTACCACATTTGCTTTCTCCTTCCCTCTCTGTCTTTGTCTCTGTCGTCTCTGTCTATGCACTTTTTTTTTTTCTGAATTGGGAGTGAGTTATAGACATGGTACCCTTCTCCCCTAAATAGTTGAATGTATATTTCCTGAAAAGAAAACCATATTCTCTTACATAAGCACAGGCTGTTACAGTCAGGAGGTTAACATTGGTATAATACTATTCTGTAATCTGGAGATAGTCAGGTTTTATCAATTTTCCCAATAATGTCCTTTTATAGTAATAGAAATTTCAGGATCATGTGTTGCATGCAGTCTTTAGTCTTCTTTAATCTGGAAACATTTCTTAGTCTGTCTTTGTTATTTCATGACCTTCATATTTTTGAAGATTACAGGTTGGTTAGTTTTCAGAGTGTCCTTCATGTTGGGTTTGTCTGTTTTCCTGTGACTAGATTCAGATTATGTACTATTGGCAGTTATATCAGAGAAGTGAGGTTTTGTTCTTCTCAGTGCGTCATATCAGGAGGCACATACTGTTGATTTGTCCCATTACCAGTGATGTTGACTTTGAGCACCAGGTTAAGGTGGTGCCTGCCCTGTAAAGTGAGTACTTTCCCCTTTGTAATTAATAAGTATCTTGTGGGGAGATACTTTCAGTCTATGTGAATTATCTCGCTCCTCATCAAAGCTTCACCCACTACCCAATTGAAAAATGAGCAGGGCGGGGCTTTCCTGGTGGCGCAGTGGTTGAGAGTCCGCCTGCCGATGCAGGGGACGCGGGTTCGTGCCCCGGTCCGGGAAGATCCCACGTGCCGCGGAGCGGCTGGGCCCGTGAGCCGTGGCCGCTGAGCCTGCGCGTCCGGAGCCTGTGCTCCGCAACGGGAGAGGCCACAGCAGTGAGAGGCCCGCGTACCGCAAAAAAAAAAAAAAGGGCAGAGCATGCGAATAGACATTTCATCAGAGAAGATATATAAATGGCCAATAAATACATGAAAAGGTGCTCAACATCATTAGTCATCAGGGAAATGCAAATCAAAACCACAGTGAGATCCCACTTGACACCCACTGGGATGACTATAACCCAAAAGACATCCAGTTACAAGTGTTGATGTGCAAGTAGAGAAACTGGAATCCTCATACATTGCTTGTGAGAATATAAAGTGCTGTAGCCGCTGTGGAAAAAAGTTTGGTGGTTCCTCAGAAAGTTAAATGCAGAATTACCATAGGATCCAGAAATTGTACTCCTAGGAATATATCCAAGAGAATTGAAAACATACGTCCACACAAACAGTTGTACACAAGCATCACTCATAATAGCCAAAAAGTGGAAACAAGCTAAATGTCCATCAATTCATGGATGGATAAACAAAATATGCTCTATCTATAGAATGGAATATGATTTAGCCTTAAAAAGAAATGGAATTCTAATACATGCTACAACATGGATGAACCTTGAAAACATCATGCTAAGTGAGAGGAGCCAGTCATAAACAACAGCATATTGTATGATTCCATTTATATGAAATGTCCAGAATACACAAGTCCAAAGAGAGAGAAATTACATTTGTGGTTGTCAGGAGCTGAGGGAGGGGGAATGGGGAGCAACTGCTTAATGGGTACAGGGTTTTCCTTAGAGTCACAAAACATGTGCTGCAATTGGTGGTGATGGTTGCACAATCTTGTGAATATATTAAAATCCACAGACTTAGCATTTGTTGATGATTCATTGATGATTCCATGGAATCAGTCATTACGGTAGATGCCAAATGGTGATTTTTAAAATCCCATAATTCCTTTGATATTTCTGTTGACTTTCTACAGTGAAGACAAATTTTCTTCTCTTCCCTCCTTCCCTCCCACCCTCCCTTCCTTCCTTCCTTCCTTTTTTTTTTTTTTTTCTTCCTTCCTGTTTTTCAGTGTGGATTCTCACGTTTCTCAATGGATTGTAATCCTTTATCATTATGTGTTTTGATGCTCGAATTTTCCCTGTTTGACCCGTGAGAGCCCCACTAAGGTGGTTCCTGTGTCCTTTTGACGTGCCCCCATCATTCTTTAAGTCTTTCTTTACTTTATGCATAAAATACCCTGGTTCATCTTGTACTTTCTCTGTTCCAGCCCAGGAATCAGCTATTTTCCAAAGAAGACTTTTAGTGGAAGATGACATTTAAAACAAAAGATCTGGGCATTCCCTGTACGTATTGCTGCTGGGATGCAATTGATTCTAAGCCCTCTTAGGAGATAGAGCTAAAACATACATGTGTACGGACATATACATACATACATACATACATGCATATATTCATACGTCTATCATGTATTTCTGTATTTATCTATCTCTCATATAGACTTCAATACATATTCATATAGACTTCAATATATGTGTATATATTATACACACGCACAGGCACACACACGTTAAAAACCATGAGTTTGCACTCATTCCTCTAACTCCCATCTGACACCACACGGTTCATTCTATCCTTTTCCCTTTCCATATTTATAACTCCCTTTTCTGATTTAAGGACACCTTGATCCCATTACTTACCGTATATTAACTTATTCGCTCAGTTCTAGAATACACAGAAAGCAGTTCCAGAATTGCTATCCGTGGCACTATGAAAAAAGCCTACTAACTAACATACAGTATTTGCTTAGATTTCTTTTTGTGTTTAGCCTAAAGGTATATTCTTGAAAGACTGTATTCAAAAATTGCCTTCCCCCGCCCCTTGCCCAGTGCAGTTATGTTATTTATTTGAGATACAGTTCAGTTCATCTGTTTCTTTTGGAGTTTTTGAATTTATTTTTCTTCTTTTGAAATCATTGTGAAACATTAACATGGTTCCAAGTGTCAGAACTTTTTCACTTAAAAATATAATCCTGGATCTTACTCCACATCAGCTCATAGAGCTCGTCCTCAGTTTAAAGCTTATTTTAATTAAACAAAGCCCTAGTAAAAGAATTTATTGCTTCTTTGCCTAAATAAGTCACTTTGCTTTTTTATTTCGAAACTTATGCTCAAATGCCAGTATCTGAGACACTGTTTAAAATGATGACAGATAATACAGAGGAAAACTAGGAAAAATGGCTGATGTAATAATTGAATAATCAAGGAAGGGATTGAAAACCTGAATTTTATTATGTCTGCTTACCAGCTGCAAAAGTGAGGCGCCAAGGTCAGCTTGACCTAGTTATGTGTCCCTGGGGTTAAATCAAATCATCACTTTTTTTTTTTTTTTTTTTTTTTTTTTTACTGAGTTTCTACTTTGTGCCAAGTGCTCTTTAGGACATAAAAGAAACATGAGATGCAGACCCTGAACTTAAAGAGCATCAGATCTAATTGGAGAAAAAGAAGCCAAACATGAGCAAAAAGCAAAGTCAGATCTTTCAGAATTCAAGAAAATAGAGGCGCTATTCCACGATATTAGATAATTATACGACAAATGGATTGCCCCAGCTTCCAAGGCAGTGGCGACTGCTCTGAGAGTTCAGAGCTGAAGAGCTCCGAGGACTGGCCTGGGAGGGGGATGTCCAAAGGACGAGATTTGAGGTGTTTTTGGAGAGCACACGGGTAGGTGAGGGGCAGGGGAAGCCGTTGCAGGAGGTGGGACGGAGAGTGGGTAGGGACAGAGGCAGTACATCCCAGTGGTTTTGAGGAGAGAGCGCTGGAGCCAGACTGCGTGAATTTCACCATTGGTTCTGCTGTCTGTCAGCGCTGCTGTTATGTTACCCCTCCAGGTGTCAGTTACCTTCATCTGTAAACGGGAAGGATAATGATGTCTTTCACATAGAGATCTTGTGAAGCTTAAACGAGGTAATCTGTGCCACATTTAGCACAGTGCCTGGCACATAATATGCTCTCCATAATATTTGCTACTTATTGTGCGAAAGCACAAAGGTAGGAGAGCGCAGGGTATACCTTAAGAAAAGTGAATAAACCAGAATGTTCAAGACGGGAGCGGTGGGGAGTAGAGCCCGAAATGTATGTCGAGACTCCGCTGTGGAGGGAGCAGCACAGTGTTTATATGGGACTGTGTGCTGGGCACTGTTCTATGTGGTTTACATATATCAATCTACTTACTCCTCTCACCAACGCTGTGAGGTAAGTATCACTAGTTTTCCCACTTTACAAATGAGGGCAGATTGAGCCACAGAGACGTTAAGTGATTTGCACAAGGTCACACAGCTTCTCTGTGGAGGATCCTGGTATCAGATCAAGGAGTCTGAATTTATTCCGTAGGTAACGGAGAGCTGTTGGTGGCTTTTAATTAATGTATAGGTGTGAGGGGGGTTATTTACATGAACTGCCTTGAGTTAAATAATTGCTCGACCAGCCTCTGCTATTACATGAAGAGAGAGAAGGAGAGAGAAGGGGAGACAGGGAGAGAGAGAGAGAGAGAGAGAGAGAGAGAGAGAGAGAGAGA
>NW_006774591.1:1146001-1147768 GCF_000442215.2 Lipotes vexillifer
AGAGAGAGAGAGAGAGAGAGAGAGAGGAGAGAGAGGAGAGAGAGAGAATGAGAGAAAATGAGAGGGAGGTAAAGAGACATCAATTGATCAGTGGCTCCAGGGCAAAGCAGATGAATGAATAATGACATTCATTGGTCACATGGTCACCTCCTTTAGCACGTATAGTGGTGCATAACGGAGAAAGTATCTCACTGGGATACAGTTACAACTGTGAGCACACCAAGAACTTAGTTTTGGTAGGTGTGCATTCAGATGAAGTGTATGATCTTAGAATATTTTTCAAGCTTGAGAAAATATGCATGTTGTAATATAAGTGCTAGATCAGCAAGCACACAGTGTTAACCAGCCTTGAATTATAGGGGTTTTGGGAGACTTGGAGAAACTTGAATTACCTCACTTCCGGGAGACGTTCATTTTGGAAGTGGGGGAATTAGTGGTGGCAGTGCTTTGATTAGCAGCAGAAAATCTCAGCCGACACCATGATGGAAATACTTTTTAAGCTTTTAGAATTTCAAGAGATTAATATTCCACATGTGTTCATTTTAGGTGACATTAGCTTTCTTTCTTCTTATAAGTATACATTATTTCAAGAGGATGATACTCAAATTGTTGAACCAGAGCGGTGATAAGTGTTTTAGTAAACCTATGGAAACACTTATGAATCTGCGCTCTGTCAGTCTACAGATTAAGCAAATATATGCCCAGTTCATCTTTCCAGTGCAGTTTAAATATTTCAAATGAAGGATTCTCCAGTGTTTGGGGAATGGGACAGAAACGGGACTAATAAGGGGTGCTCTTCTGCATACTTTTACATGTTTCACTGGTGAGCAAAGGACTTTTTTATTATCAGTACTGCCATTGACATCAGTGGGCAATTTAAATCTCAGAATCATAGACTTTTAGAGCTGGCAGGATTAGCAATTACCTGGTTCACCCTCTTCATTGGACCCAATGAGGGCTGAGGCTTAGAGGGTCAATGACTTGCCCAAGGTCACACATCAAGTTCAGCCTTTCCTCTTCCTCTGCTCCCTCCCTCCCTTCTCCTTCCCTGCTTCCTGAGTTTCTTCCAACAAGCGTTTGTGTACTGGGCACCTTCTAGGAGGCAGATGCTATTCTGGGTACTGGGGACCCAGCAGTAAATGAGGTGGCAGTGCCCTCTGCTCTCACAACTCCAGCTGGAGACTCTTACCGCCTGTCTTCTAGACTGGAGCTCACACATTCGTCTGTCACTCTGTTAGGGATTCACTGACCAAGACAATCTAGAGGGAGAGATCGCTTCTGTATTAAACAAAAACACTTGTAACGTTACGCAGCCAGCATTTTGCATATTTTAAGGGATAGGTAGGTAGAGGCAGGAGCTGTTGGTTTTAGCTCGATCCTAACAGTGTTTTTCAAAGCCAGAAAGACCGACCACTCCAAGAGTGGATGACCAATGGGAAATCACTTCTAAACATATTACTCATGATGAGAAAGCATGCATTTTAGTGTATGAATATTTTATTGAGCAAAGTGCCTGTGAGTAGCTTCTGAATTTTTGTAATAAGCAGCATGAAATATAGAATACATTTCATAATTGAAACAAGAAAGGTGATTACAAAAGTATGGCTTTAAGGGGGCTCATAACTCCTAGAAAGAGCACACCAGTGCATAACTGCTGGAGCATTCCAGCGCTAGATCTTGAAAAAGGCCTGTCGTGAAAGTTTGAGTTGAGTCCTTAGAAGGGAGCGTCACTCTGAAGTTACCTTTAGCTCTTTGCTGAGGGAAAGA
>NW_006774591.1:1147778-1150602 GCF_000442215.2 Lipotes vexillifer
GGGAAAGAGGCTGTATGGTGGAAAGTGCCTGAACTCGACTGCGTCACCTGGCTCACCCAAAACACCTTTGCAGATGGGACAGATAGAATCCAGAGTGCTGTGCACTCCTACTGAAAAGGCAGATGTATTGGTTTAGAGATATATTTGTTTTTCATGCACGCTTAAAGATCCACTCAGCGTTTTCTTAGGTGTTTAGTCCAAGTCTCTGTGTTCACGTCCCACAGGCTCCCGATCACCCTTCATGCACTTGGCGGGTAGTAGGCATCCCAGGCAGGCTTGTTGATTACGTCGATTTCTCATGGGTTGCTGCTTTCCCCCAAAGGCAGTCCGCCGAGGTCCCCTTCAGGGAGCAGCAGTGCGTGTAAGCTGTGGTGGCTTCAGTAGTCCTGAGACTGGTTCTTTGGACGTCGTCAGTGGACTTTTAACAGCAGGAAAATAGCCTGCTCTGTAACTCTTTCCAGCCCGGGCTCTTAGGCAGCGCATGTACTCGCATGGGCATATACATAGGGTGGGTTTCCAAGTTCATGAAATGTCAGTGTTAATACAGAAGTGGCAATATTGGTTCATATGTGTCAAATGTAGACATGTCTAATGAAGTTACGGGAGTCGGCCACAGTCACTCTTTGAAACGATGGAGTGCTGGCAAATGCTGACACTTTAAAGGTTTCAGTCACGACCCTGGCAGAGGCCTGGGTGTGCAGCAGGCAGTGCAAGTCCCACAGCTGTCCCCTCACCAGGCCTCCCCTTTGTTACCCCTTCCGACTTTTGAGTTTGCCACTTTTTGCACCAAGAGATCAAACCAGGAGGAACATTCTGTAGGCCAGAGGAGAGACGGGCCTAAGACTTCTGGCTTCCAATAAAGAACACAGTGAGGCCGTGCAATTGTTCAGTGATTCAAGTTTCAGAAATTATCATGTGAACTTTCTTCCCCCAGACCAATCATTTCCTGTCCACGTTAAAGAAAAACATCAAAACCTAAGTGTAAACGGATGAGTAGGCTTTCCTTTCGCTGTGAAAAGTTGTGCTGTAAAGGCAGAAATATCAAAGCACGAGACAATTGACACTAGCTTACCAGGGCAACGTTGTGTTCGTTTGGTCACCTGCGCGCCTCTGTCTTCTTTCTTCTAATAATCTGTCCCGGAATGTTCGAGACAGCTGGCACGAGGCTAGATTGAAGTGAGTCCCAGAACCCCTGGTCTGTCTTTCAATGGAGAGTCAGCGCTAGGACTTGTAGTAATGCAACGATGCACTCGGAGTTCGGCTCTCCACACCTGCCACGGAGATCAGACGGGCCGCTGTATGTCATTGACTAAAAGAGAGGGAACCCCGACCATCCATGGATGTACATGGCACGTGGCCAGTTAAGAGCTGAACCAGGTTGGAATTCGCAGCGGGGGAATTGGAAAAGTGCCCTGGTCCTACCTAGCCCAGCAGGTCTCAGTGCAGTGACAAGACAAGCAGCGTGGCAGGCTTCGAGAACTTTCCTCTTTCAACAGAAGGGGGAAACACAGAGGCAGTGAGAGGCGTTGCACTGTGCTGATGTGGCTTTTTCAATTTGCCGTCACTGATGCCACCGACGTTAATTCTGGCAGGGTTAATTATGAGAAATTAAAAAGCCACTCCGAACAGACTGTACCCTTCGGTCTCGGAGAAAGAGTGGGCTCTGGCATGAGCACATTTCTTCATTAATACCCATCCCCAAAGGGCTACTCCATGCAGCGTTCCGAATATGAATCGTGAACTTGCAGGGGCGCTGCAAGAAGCCAGGGAGCTCGGATTCAGAGGAGGGTGACTGCTGTTTCTACCCTTTCAGGAAAATACTGCAGCGCCTGCCTGGAAACCACCCAGCGGGTGACATTTGGAAAGGAGAATTTATTTATTTGCATGCTGCCATGTTATGAGATTTGAAATATGGTTTGCACTGCGTTCCGTGTAGACGCCACTGCATCCGGGGTCTAGGGGCAGCTGTGTAATCCATACAGCCGCTAACAGGTAGGTTTGCAGGAGCCCTGGAATTGTTTGACGTTTAGTATGTCACCCAGTGGCTCTAGGGTATGCATTTCTCTCCCAGGAAAATTTCACCAGCTCCTTACAGACTAGGCTCTCTTCCACCGGCCTAACGTATTATACTAAATAGCAATCTTGTTACCCCAGATACATCATAGAGAGTCAGCTGTGAAAAAATATACCAATATAAATAGTGCAGCTGTAAGGCAGATGCTTAAATTATTTTACTGTAACCTCAAAAGGCCACATTATGGAGGAAACCCACCTAGAAATGGAAGTAGGTAAAACAGTAAAACGCTGCAGCATTTACCTTTCAGCAAAACCAGAGCCCCATTGTTCAGTGGATTAGGCGCTGAGGCCGGTCACAGAGCAGCTCTCCACGTCAAGACGGTTCCAGAACACAAGTGTAGTTCTCCCTTAGTAAAGGCATCTGCTAATCATTAGCACAAAACACACAGTTGGGTAGACATTAAAATATACTACCTTCCACAGAGAGCAGAGCTGGCGGTGTGAACGCAGAGCTGTTCTTGGATTTGCTGGCTGTCTGAGGAGCAAAGACAGCCATTGGCTATTCGGAAAAAAGAGAGAAGCAAATCCATCAATATGTAATTAGCCCTTCCCTTTTGTCTAAAGATCAGATTGCTCAGGGGGCCTAGACAAGACACTGCTGTTTTCCTGTCTCTGTGTCTCCCTAAGCCACTCCCGTCCTGGTGAGAGGACACCTGCCCAGGCCTGGCTTCTGATGCTGCAAGGCGCGCTCTGTGTGGCCAAGCTCTCTGTGCGCTTTTAGGCGCCCCGCCCCCCCCCCCCCTTCTCC
>NW_006774591.1:1150754-1160370 GCF_000442215.2 Lipotes vexillifer
CCCACCCCTTTCCATGTCTCTCTCCCTCTCTCTCTCTCTCTCTCATTTTCTCTCTCTCTCTCTCTCTCTCTCTCTCTCTCTCTCATATTCTCTCTGTTCCTCTCATATTCTCCCTCTCTCTCTCTGTTTCACTCTCTCTGTCTCTCTCCCCCCTTCTCTCTCGTCCCCCTCCCTCTTTTCTTTCTGTCTTTTATCGCTGGAGCCCTGGGAGACGTCGGTGATTCTCCACGAATGCCTCATCGCCTCCCCAGACTCTCTGCTAGGCAGTGGGCGCAAACCCTAACATTGCCTCACTTAAGGTCCCAGGCTGGCACAGAATGTGGGATTGCTCTCAGCAGCATCCTGGTGACTCCAAAGAAATACTCATATACCCTTTTAGAAGCACCAGAGAGCCGTGAGGGCGAGGCAGAATGGAGCCCCAAGGTTACTAGTGTCCAAAGTGAGGAATTTTCACAGGTATTTTGTTTCTTTGCTTTAGGAAATGTTTCCTACCCCCAAGGCCCAGTAAAATGGGTACTTTTCATTATGATTTGATAGAGGGGTAAACACAGGCAGGGGAAGGGTCATGTGTGCAGGATGACTACAGCATCACCCCGGAAGCCATACGTCTACTCTTGTGATTTTACCTTCTGAGAGTCCTTGTGCGTGGCACCTCAGGGAGGAAACTCCTGTTTCCAACTCCCTCAGATGCAGGAGATGGTTGGTTTTTTTGTTTCTCTTTGAATTACTCTTGCTGCCACGTGGGTATTACAGTCATATCAGTGTAAATGAACTTGTACGTTCATTGAAACATGAACAATCCTTGTCCAAAAGTGTGCAGACTAGTTTTCCTTCCCCCTGAACTTAAGTGTTCTTGCTGTGAAGCTGTCACTGGTAGCGCCATCAAAAGGTAATATTGGATCCAAGGTCCATCCACAGACATGAGCCACCAGGAGTCGGGGGGACATAGGTCATCGTAGTGAGCTGATGTCAAGCTTCATAGGCAGAGCCTGAATTGGGAGAACACTTGACTGTGTCTGGAAGCTTGTCTCTAAGTCTGTCCCCCTGGCTCAACAGTAGGGCGGAGAGTTCCAGAGCTCTGGAGGCTGGAGACCTGGGTTCCAGGCCCAGCCCCAGTCCTGACAGCTCTGGGTCTTTAGCTAAGTTAATTCACCTACGAGAGCCTCAGTTTCTTTGTGTCTAGAATCAGGCTGATAGTCACTTCTACCCTGCTTTTGTCGCTAAGAATCAGACAAAATACAGTTACAAGTGCTTTAAATACCAAAAAGTGTCATGCATATGCTGGTTATTTTTGTGGCTTGTACATGATTATCTAAATCCCTTATTTAATGGCGTCCAGCCATGATCAGCTCCTCTGAGGCAGGGACTGGATTTATTGCATCATTAGCAAAGAAGTTTCCTTTTCTGAGAGAGCCACAATTACGTTCTGTGTCACGTGGCCTTCCCCAGAAGTGCCCACTTTCAAGTACTAATTTTACGTGCTCTTGAGCATTTGGCCGATGAAGTGGAACAGTTTTGAACAAACATCTTTCCATTCAGACAATTGTTTCAAAACACAGACCTATCATTTCTGATCAGAGCAAAAGACAACGCACCGTTTTCAACGGGACTTTTTTTTTTTTTCCTTTCCCTTTAAAAATGCGGCTCACTCACAACTTGTTCCTGTCTAAGGAAAATGCTTCCCGCCACATTTCCTCATTAGCTTTGCCTAAGACAGACGCCTGTGTCACAGCTGATGGAGCCTTTATGAGCCTTTTAGCCAAATGAGTGATGTTTGCCTCGTTATGTCAGATCTGAGGGCACTCCTGGCATCTCTCTTTATTCCCTGTCTAACACCATCAATCGAGCAGCTGCCGTGCACCCATGATCAGGCTGATTATGAAAATGTGCTCAGGAGCCTGACGACGCCAATTGTCTTTTATCTGAAGAGGCCAGTAGACGCTGCCTAGGGCTTGCAGTTCTGTGAACAGCAGATTTTGTTCCAAGACGGGCAGGTGAGAATCACCCGAGGCCGGAGAAACTAGGTGAGGGCCCTGCAGCTTAATTTTGGTTGATTATGGAAGATTCTTTGGTCCTTTCATTTTGATTTCATGTGCTGGACAAGGTCATTATTCTCGGGACCATGGGAAGAAAGCTTGTTAAGCCCAGGGCCCGTTAATAGGCAATCTATTTTTTTTTTTTCTAAATGCACTTTTTAAAAAGGAAGGGGAGCATTTGTTTATAGAACGTATCGAATTCCAGCTGGACCTTCACAAAGTTTCCCTGAATGTGTGATGACAGCTTTCCTTTGTTGCTGAAGATAAAGATGATCTGTGAGGTTCTGTGATCCTGGACCTGCTCCTGGCCGGCCTGACTGCATGCGATGGGCCCTGGGCTTTCTTAGGACCCCCCGGCTCACCCCTGTCCCTGACAGCTATGATGTGGAGGTGGCCTATTGCGTTTCCTCCTCTGGCTTCATATTCCCCCAAAGTGCCCACGTGGCATTTTCCCCTTTGCCCCCCACAAAGCCTCCCTTTGTGTCCTTTCTGGCTTGGAAGACCAGAAGCCTGTTTTAGATAATTTAGTTCAGACCCTCGGGTTGCCCTAACAGTCTTTGCAATAGATCATTCTGCAGACGCTGTAGGGGGGCCCAGGCTGACCACACAGAACGACCTCCCCGTGTAGTCAGGAAAACTTGGCCAGACTGTAGCTGGAACTTGACGTGTTCATTTCTAGTCATTTCTGACCAGCTATGAATTGTCTAAACCAGCGAGTTCCTATGGTGGCCCAACAGTGGGCGGGGGCAGCCACTTTTAGGTTTGTTTAATACTTTTTCTAAATAGTGTATCAGGATTGCATTTCTGTGCACTGACCAGGGGTCTAGAACACAGGTGTGAATAAGGGTCTGATGGCAGATGAAATACACACTTCAAGGCCACCAGGGAACTAAAGAGGGAGTTTGGTAAAGAGCATAGGTTTGCAGCCTGGACTCGGCATCAGCTCGCCTAGGGAGCTTGGGAAACATGCCTGTGTCCAGAATCCATCCGGAGCACTTAAGTCCGAACCTCTGTGGGTGGTGCCTTGGCACGGGGATGTTATCCCACCTCCCCGGGAGATTTGAGTGTGCAGCCAGCGATGAGAACCGCATTGTGTGGTAGGAGTGTGAGTTCTGAGTCAAAGACGGGAGTTCTTGGCCTCGTCTCTGTCCCTCGTTGGCACTTGTGAACTTGAATAAATCATTTCACCTCTCTGAATCTCAGGGTCTTCATTCGTAGAATGGGAATCAGGGTCATAGCTACTGTTTATCAAGGGCTCCCGATGTAAGCAGCCACGTGCCGACTGCATCACAAGTGTGATCTTTAATCTTTCCCAGGCCCTCAGAGAGTTTGGCTAATTTGTCCAGGGTCATACAGACAGTGAGTGTGGAAGCCAGACTCTAACCCAGGTGACACTGAGTCCAGAGTCGAAGCTCTTAAACATCATTCTAGAAAGTAAGGATGATCTCACCATCATGACACTTTCTTTGCAGGGGTAAGAATTAAATGAGTCAATGTGTGTTTCGGTACTCTGTAAACTGTACGTGGATGTGCACGTGAAGTGGTTTGTTAGCAGCGGTCGTAGTAGGAAGAAGACCCGGCTGGGGATTTCAGCTGATGAGATGTCAGCCTCAGCTGAGGAGCTGCGGACAGGCACGCGTGAGTGTGAGCCGTATGCGCTCACCGTGCGTGGACTCTGCGCCTCGCTTCAAATTCCTGAGCCAGGCAGGCTTAAATAAGGTCTGGAATCAATTCAGAAATGCATCCGGGACAGCCTCTTCAGGACCTCCTTTATCAGTGTACGGAGCTAACTGTGTAACATCAGGCACAGAATTGATGTTTAAGAGAGAGAGAGAGAGAGAGAGAGAGAGAGAGAGAGAGAGAGGGAGGGAGGGAGGGAGAGAGGCTCGTGATTGTCATATGTGAATTAACTGCTTTGACTTTTTTCAATGGTGCATTGATCACACGCATCTAATTTCACTCCTTTCTCAAAACCACACTAAAACTACAATGAAGGGACTTTTAAAAGGGATAAACCCCAAAGGACTGGGAAAATGGGAGAGGAAATAACAGAATTTGGGAAGTTTGAAAACATTGGACGAATAGTAACTGATTTAGCAGATCGAGGAATCCAAGTCTTAAGCCGGCAGTGGGGAAAGTTGAGAATCGATTCACATCACAGAACCCTCAAAAGCCCTGCAAGTGGGAGTGAATAGGGTCTCAAATATAGAGGGTTGGTTGAAAGCTGCGTCAGAAGACCTTAAATCCCTAATTATTCCTCTCCCTCGCTCTTCCATCCTTCCATTCCCCGACCCCTGCAGACAATGGGAGGTTTTTGTTTTTGTTTTTGTTTTATTTATTTATTTATTTATTTATTTATTTTTTTATTTTGCGGCACGCGGGCCTCTCACTCTTGTGGCCTCTCCCGTTGCGGAGCGCAGGCTCAGCGGCCACGGCTCACGGGCCCAGCCGCTCCGCGGCACGTGGGATCTTCCCGGACCGGGGCACGAACCCGCGTCCCCTGCATCGGCAGGCGGACTCTCAACCACTGCGCCACCAGGGAAGCCCGGGAGGTTTATTCTTGGGGGTGGGGAGGATAAAACAGGCTTAGTGGATAAGAGCACATATAAGAATGTAAAAATAAATGTTCAGGTAACTGAACTTTTGCTATAAATATGTTGGAAAGACGGAGGAATGGGAAGGACTTCAGTGTGTGGTAGGGGAAAGGAAGAAAGGCTAAATGCCCCTCTTCCGTAGAGGGAACTCAAGGAGAAAATACCGGAAACTGGAAAATCGAGAAATAGCAATACAGCTGTGTTATTTAGAGAAAGGGGGCAAGTGCCCAAAGAATGACCTAAAGAAAAGTTGCAAGCAGTTGCCTCTTGAGAAGGGGAATGAGACGGAGGTGAAGTGCAGAGCCGGAGACTGCAGTGCATCTTAAGTCTTTTGGAGGGACTTAACTCTTTGTCTTCATGTGCGTACGGAAATTTGATAAAATCCGAAGCATCCGCTGCTCCCTTTTGCAAACACAACAATGGAAAATACCCTGAGATAGAAAATTAACCAGGTAATAACAGAAACTCCTACTAAGCAGGTAATGGCCAGGAAGGGAGGAAGGGACAGAGAGAGAGAGAGAGAGAGAGGGAGAGAGAGAGACCACCAGCAGAGAAGCAAAGCTTTCCTCAAACGTTAATTCTGAAGGAGACACCATCTAACACCACGGAAATGGGCGACAGTGCATCCGAGGAGCACTTGGTTTGGTTTGACTGCGTAGCCGAGGGGCCAGGAAAGCTGCACAAAGAGCCCTTCATCTAACCAGGTCTCTCCTTTAATTGCTTGCAAATCCAATGGAACCAACCCAAATACAATGGGCACTTGAGAGGTTGTCTCTGAAAAGAGCTTGAAGTGGGACGGCCACGTTCCCACCTCCTCTGTCTGGGAGTCGGGATTTGCCCCGACTTTCGCGTGAGCGTGGCTCTTCAGCATTTCAGCTCTCTCGTTTTGGCCAAACAGTGACATGCTGCACAGTGGGGCAGATCCTAACCGCCAGTTAGCAGGGTTTAATGAAATCCAAGAGCTCAGCGCACAGGCAAATTACACTAACAGATATTTGTAGACATTTACATCATTGATGGACTCTGTAGTTTAACCGGGAGAACATTGGAGATATTTGTTACTTTTTTCATTTCCTTCTATATTGCTGCACAATAAAAACCACCATGGCAATGACGGTATATATTGACTAGCTCCTCAGGGATCGTGATATATCTTGTGACCGTAAACACTCCCCGATAAACTCTCAGCCTTAGTAATGAACAACTCCGTGACAATGCTGTGTCAGCATTTCCTGCCTGTCCCCAGGCTGCGACCAAGGGGTTACTGCAGCTGGCCTCTAGAGAAAGGATTGGTTAGCGGCATCAGATGGGGCAGATAAGGATGAGGGTGTCTGAGCTGCCATATTTTCTAGGGAGAAGCTCCAGTTTGTTTGAAATGGGGAGTGCCTCGGTGGAGTTTACCAGGGACCTCTGCTGGCAGGGCCTTGCAACATAGAGGAGAACTTTTAAGCTGAAAAAATGCTTAATAGCATTTAAAATCTCCAGCCCTGCTGTTGTGGTGTGTCGCCCTAGAAGGAAAGGCCCTAGAAGGGGATGGGGAAGCAGACGCGGCAACGAAGGCGGTGCGGTCATCTCAGTGAGCACGGAGCTGACCAGGGACTTTCTGCCTGTGCACCAGGTAAAACCCGCACAGGAACCCTTGATCTTAATGTTGTTCTCTGGTATTATTAAGTCAATACAATTTTCACGGCCCACCTGCTAGTGTAACTAATTAACAGCCATTCTCATTAATTACATTGATCAGGATCATAAAATAATTTCAGATTGCTGGATATGGTCAGCAGTTGTGGAATGGTTTCACTTTAATCCCTTAGTGATTTTTTTCACGATTAATCAAACAAAATATATGTAGTTATCTGAGCCAGTTTTTTCATCTTGGAACTGCAACTCAGGGCAATTATAGTAGACATAAAGTTGGTGCAAATAGAACTCCATTTCATGCAGTAGCTAATTAAGCAATAAGGCACAGTGGGGTGGGGGGGGGTATGATTATCAGGGGATAATCACCCCCCTGAGGAGTCACAAAGCGAAAGGTGCAGTTGAGTACCTCTGCTGCCACAGGTCTGTGATTACCTCCGGATAACCATACACCCTGCCGGTGCCTTGTTGCTAATTGGAAACACTTTCCGTTTTATGCAGAAATAAATTAAGGAAAAACGACTCCGATCATAGGAAATGGTTCACTACAGTATGAAGGTTTCATCTATTAATAGTGACAACACTAATGCGTGCTTTAGAAGGTGAAATAATCCATCGTACAGTTTCACGTCATCTGTGGCTGTTGGGGGCTACTTTCAGTTTATTGTTTACACCTTGGAGAGTGCGTACATTTAGTGGTTTGGGTGTGTGAAATGTAATCTTCCGATGCTCAGAAGTCTAATAATTAATTTTTCATCCAATTGGAAAGTTCTTGCGTTGAAGGTACTAAACGTTTTTGGAACGAAATCAGAAAAGAATAGTAGGGTAACTTATGAAGTCTAAGAAAGAGAAAAAAAATGCATCTGCTAGGCTTCAGCCGTGATCTCTCAGGTTGCTTCCAGCTCTGAAACTTGTGCTGCACTGTACAGCCAGCTCTGGCCGTGACAATGGCAACACACGGCCCTTCAAGCAGGGGAGAATATTCTGGCTCTTTCTAGGACATGCTTCCTCTCCTGTTCTTCCAAAGGAAAAAGGAATGAAAAAATATCAAACCCACACAAACCAAAACAAAGCAAAATGACCAATATCCTTCCTGTGCCAGTGCCAACTGGTAGCGCAGAAGGTCCTGCTCCCTTGGCATTAGTTTCCCCAACCACCAGGCCTAGTTATTTCTTCCTTTAGGAACCATAGTGGGGTTAGAGCAGGGGTCACACAGAAGAAAAGCAAAATAAACAAACAAAACCCCTACTACTCTTACCAGCAGCTTCTGGACAACAAAGAGGAGAGGCTAACAGCTAACGGGGTGCCTGGCGGTGTGGTGTTTGCGTTTAACGTCCAGGAGAATTTCTTTCTTGTTGACTGTAAAGATATGAACTTCGTAGTAAACTTTTTATAAACCTTGTAATAAACTTTATTTTGACCAACTAAACTTCCCTTTTTATTATTAAAAATCACTGTATTTATCTGAGTTGTACCTAAAACGATCAGATTTATTTCATTTCATATCCCTCCCCCCTCTTGACTAAAATCATTAGGGCTTTCTTAAAAGTGTGTGTGTTTTCATTTTAACTCTAGGAAAATAACACAGAACTTACATAGTTGTTGCTTCTCGAAGATGTTCATCCAGATCGGCCCAGGCTTGTTTCAAAATGAGGTTGCCGCCTGGTTTAGCATCTGTGGGCGTCCTGAGGGAAATGTAGCCGTGTACTTACTGTGACCCTGTCAAATGAAGATACATTTGTCATATGCAGGATACATTACTGACTTTATGACATGCGACATGCAGAAATGGCCAGTTGAGTGCATCTCTTCTGTAAAGGCATCCTTCAGATTGCTTACGTTCTGTTTTTAGTGTAACTTTGTTAACAGTGTAATGCACTGAAAAATATGTAGGTAAAACAGTTGGACACTAGACCCAGGGTTTTCCCTTTAAGTGTCGGTTAGTGCTGTTTTGAAAAGCACCGTCTCACTTTAACCTTTGCTAGCATTTAATTCAGGCCGTGTGGCTTCATGAAGTCAAACCATTTGGCCCCATGTGGCTCCGCTTGGCATGGGGTTCTCTACCACGTAGAAATACTCTATGGTCAGGGTTAAGAATGAACAAGACGTTGTTGAGAAACAAAATAGGCACAAGAAGAAGATCGGCGATCACTATGATCTTGAAACATTGGCTTCATACTGAGTCTTCTGGTCTCCAGGCTTATCTCAGGCTCACAGGGGTCCTCAGACTTACATATGCGTTACGAAAAGGAAATGTCAGTTATTAACTTAAGTGGCATAGGTGCGAATTGTAAGAGGGCTTTTAAAGTGCCAAAAGTTGAGCAAGGAAATGAAATGTAGTTATTTATGATAGAGCTTTAGAAATACTTCGATTTGGTCTTGGGAGACCTGGCATTTTCAATTTTAAACTGTGTGCGTTCTTCAAAGTGGCCTGATTCGTGTAAAGATAATAATAAAGGCAGCTTCCCCTATAGTCATCTATCTAAGTGTGCAAGTGTGCGTCTGGCCGTGGGTTTCCCCCCCCCCCCCCAAAGCCATCAACCGTCAGAACTTCAGCCTTCTCTAAGATGAGAAACATCGTAGTATCTGATGAGTTGAAATGACGCCAGACGAAACTTAGCCGAATGAAGGTCATTTGCGAAGCTCTATCCGTTGGAATTAGTTAAGTTTTTGGTTTTAATTCCCGCTACTCATCAACCTTCGGTGGAGATTATCTAGAGGAATCTTTGCACCTGTAATCATCTCAGGTGTTTTGATCTTTCTAGGCCAACTAAGCAGACCTGAGAAAAAGTCTCGGGCGGAATTGAGAAGCACGATAGGTCTTTAGGTAGATAGCCCGCCTGGTATCAATGAAGTGCCATTTAGCAATTGCTCATTGGCCCAAACAAGTGGAGGCGGGGCGGTGGCGGTGGGAGGGTGGCTTGATGAGCCAGATGGAAAGGGCTACTTTAAGAAGGGATCAGAAAAGGCACTGCTCTTCTGCTGGCCTAAATCCACTAATCTGATGTTATTATTAGCGATAAGGAGCAGTGGCCAGGAGAAAATCTCATTCTCTGCAAATGATGTCATTTAAATAGGACTCTGATATTTTCCGGTCAAGTCGACAGGCTTTAGTCAAATAGTGAACACTTTATTTGTAAATGCGGGAGGGAAAGAAAAGCTTCAGTTCAGCAGTTCTTAGGATGTCAGCTTACCAGTATTGATTAATCGTTCAGAAGTGGCAGCTGCTTCTTTATTAAATGTGCAGCTCGCCATACAAAAGATATCAGGTGTAGGAAATGTTTGTTGACAATTCACCTTCCCCCCCACCCCACCCCCACCCCCCCCCCCACCCCCGATGTGGTGGAA
>NW_006774591.1:1160423-1170343 GCF_000442215.2 Lipotes vexillifer
CCCCACCCCCACCCCCGATGTGGTGGAACAGACCCTTACATATTTCTCAACGACCATTCCTGGGAATTCACCTCCTTCCCTCTCCACAAGTCCGCCACCCGCAAACTGCCTGCTGACCCGCAAGAGTTACTAGGGTGAACCTCCCCCAAACAGCTTGTGACTGCACAATTAAAAAAAAAAAAATCTTTGGCAATACGTTATCTTTTTTGCTTTGTTCTGTTTTTGGTCATTGTTATGCTCTGTGGGAAGATCTTGCTACTTAAGTACTAATTATAATTATAGATGTAGCGCATATATTGTTAAGGAATCATGTCCTCAGAATTGTGACTCAGCTCCTGGCTTGGGGAATGAGGCATCTTAAAGAAGCTGAAAGAACTCTTTGAAACCACTAGGGGTACTATTTAGCAAGCTATCTGCTTCACGTTTTGAAATTGTACCCCAGTAAGGCCAAAACCTTTCTGAAGTTTCCTAACACGGTCAGAGGAGAGTTTATGCTTTAGAAGAATCTGGCGTATATGTAACTCTTCAGTGGGTTTACCCCAAATGCACCTTGAAGAAACACAGATCCAATAAAAGAAGCTTTCTAACCCTTTCCCATCCTTCAAGATCAATTTTCCATTCGTCTGCCTTTAGGATTTCCGAGCTCTTTTAAACTCCTTTGGCATTTAACTTCTGTGGCCCTCACTTGGCACTCGGTGTAAATGACATGTGCATGTACTATGTCCCCATTATTGATTTACAGAATATTGCCAATGTATTGATTATGCATTCCTCATTCAATACATTTATATCTAGTGGTTACTGTGTGCTTGCTACATGCTCTCGTTACTTGCAGTAAATGGCAAGATAAAGCAAAAGGCGATGCCTGCCATGGATGAACAAGCATTGGCTAATGCGATAGGGAGGGATTGGGTGAAGTGGTGGAGTGCAGGCACTACGTTTGATAGGGTGCTCAGGAAAGGTCTTTCAGAGGAGGGGATATTTGAGCAGAGACCTGAAGGAAGAGCCAGGAGAAGAGCATCGCCTGCTAATTGTATAGCAAAGGCAAAGGCTCTAAAGTGTGGATGAGCTTGGCAATTTTGAGGAAGAGAAAGGAGGCCAGTATTGACATGAAGAGAGTAAATTAAGTTGGAACATGGCATGAGACCGAAGTTCGAAAGGAAAGAAGTAGGCAGGGACAGATAGCTTTCATCCTGAGCGCCAATGGGAAGCCATAGGAGAATTTAAGTCAGGCAGTGACAAGATTTGATTTATGTTTTATTAATAAATATCTGTTCCGGCCTCAGTATGGAGAATGGATTGGAGGGGGTGATGGTGGAAGCAGGGAGGTTTTCATGGCAGTTGTCCAGGTGAGAGTTGATTCTGGCTTGGACCAGAGTCATGGAATTACAGATGGAGGGAAAAGGAATACAGTTGGGAGAAAAACAGATGAAACCTGCTCATGGGGTTGAGTGAACATGAGGAATCAAGGATGACTTGAGTGTGGCAGTGGAAGCCATATGGTGAGTAGAGGTGGAAGGAGGTAGGCAGTGTAGAGTCACAGCTAGGAGCTCCAGCTTTGGAATGGAGTGGTATTGTTTTTGATTCTTGGGCAAGTTACTTCGCTTCTCTATGCCTCACTTTCCTCCTCTGTAAAAGGTGGATAATGGTAGCTATTCCATAGATTTTAAAAATGGAATCTGTAAGAACTAATGCTGGTAAAATGCTTCGCACAGCGCATCGTTAATAAATGCTCAGAAGGCAGTTAACAGCCAAGTGTTAGGAGACAGACAACTCTGGAGCTTTGTGTGTGTGAGTTTCGTTAACTAGCTGATGGGGAGCCTCCCCCCACCATGTGAAATTTCTGTTTTGACCTATTTAAAAGTCGAGTCGGTAATTGCAGTTAGCCGAGGGCAAATGTCAGTAGCATAACTGGCTGTCTTGGAATATTTTCCCCACAAACCATGAGAAATAACAACAGAAGAAAAGTAAATTGTACACTAAACCAGACGCTCAGCATCATTTGAAGACAGACAATGCCAAAGGTGTGAAATAACTGTGAGTAAAAAGGTAAAAGTTGCCAAATCACAGTGCATGATCTCATGCTTCTGCCCCACCCCTGCTCTGATACAAGGCTTTTCAGTGATCAAAGGGAGACTGAGAAAAACTTCAAAAAGAGCTGAGGAGTGCAGAATTCCCTAAAGAAGTTCCCGTATGCTGAGACTTTTTTTCCCCTGTAGCCTTGATATAACAGACCGCCTAGATACAAAATCTAGCGACTTTATTTCATTGAATTTTGTGTTTTTTTTAAATGCTGCTCCACTGTTGCCTTGGTTTTGTAAACTCTGATGCCGGTCTCATGCTCTTGCCTTTGTAAGTTATTATTTGATGGTTTTTGTCTAGCGGCCTTGAGAATTTGTCTTTATTTTTCAAATCTAATAATCTTACTGCCATATATCTTTAAGCTGATCATTATGGATAATTTCCCCAGGTATGCAGTGAGCCCATTCAGTGAAATTAATTTAGGTCTCTTTCTATTGTAGGAACATTTTCTTGCATTACAATTTTAAACGTTATCTGTTCCAGCATTTTCTTTTTCTTTTCGAAGGACTCCAGTAATATGAATATTATTTATTCTTTGCATTCCTTCCATTTCCACTACTTTCTCTCTAACCCTTTTACTTGTTTTTGTCCTGTGTCATTGTAATTCTCTTGGTTGTTTTCCTACCTTTCTTCAATATCTCTTATTAATTTTTTATTTGAATCTGTTCTCCTCTCTGCACCTTTATTTTTCAGATCATTTTGTCTTTTCCGTTTCTTTCCTGTATTTCATCAACTTACTTTTCATTCTTTTCTGTTTTTCTTGTACATTTAAAATTTTAGTTTCTGAATTTCTGACTCACGTTGGTTTTTCGTATCTTCGGATGCCTTTTGGAGAATATTCTTTTAGAGTATATTTAATTCTTTTACAGTGTTGGCTTAACAGTTTTCTTGTGCTTTATAACTGTTTCTTGGAAGGGGAATTTCCTCAGTTGATGAGTACACAATTTCACTTCCTGTGTAATGACACATTCGCAAAAATTCACCATGTTTCGGTCACAAAGCAAGCATCCATCATTTTCATAAAGTAGAAATGGTACAAACAACACTCTCCAATCACAGTATAATAAAACTAGAAATCACTAACAAAATAAAAACTAGAATGCCACTTTTATCCAGATATTTTAAAAGCTCCAGTTAAACAACTCCTGCATGGAAGAGGAAATACAAACTGAGATTATGGATTAAAAAAGGGAAATAAAAAAACTACACATAAAAACCTATCTATGGGACTTGCCTGGTGGCTCAGTGGTTAGGAATCTGCCTGCCAATACAGGGGACACGGGTTTGAGCCCTGGTCTGGGAAGATCCTACATGCCGTGGAGCATGTAAGCCCGTGCACCACAACTGCTGAGCCCCCATGCCACAACTACTGAAGCCCGTGCTCCACAACAAGAGAAGCCACCACAATGAGACGCCCCCGCACCGCAACGAAGAGTAGCCCCCGGTCGCCGCAACTAGAGAAAGCCCGTGTGCAGCAACAAAGACCCAATGCAGCCAAAAATAAATAAATAAATAAATGAATGAATGAATTAATTGACAAAATCTACCTATGGGATGCATTTAAAACAGTGATCAGAGGAAAATTAATTGAAGTGAACACTTTTACCAATAAAAATGAAAGAATGGAAATAAATGAGAAAATACCCAGATGAAAAAGAACAAAGTAAATCAAAAGAAGGCACAAGGAAGGAAGTAATAAAGGTTAAAATGGAATATAATGAGATACAGAACAGGAAAAAAAAAAAAGAGAGATCTAATCGATAAATCAAAATCCTGTATTTAAAAAAAATATGCAAATAGAGAAACCACTAGCGGACTTATTAAAGGAGAAACAAAGCTATGAAATGAAAGATGAGAAGGAAGAAATACCCATTTGAAAAATCACAAGAGAATACTTTTCTGACATCTATGCAAACTTTATTTTATTTTTTCATTAAAAACTTTTTTTTGGCTGCACTGTGGGGCATGCGGGATCTTAGTTCCCTGACCAGGGATCAAACCTGCGCCCCTTGCAGTGGAAGCACAGAGTCTTAAACATAAAAGGAATAGAGAACGTTATTAATGAACTACCTCACAAAAAAGCTCCAGGCTCAGACAGTTTCGTAGTTTGGAAACTATGTGTATATTAGGGTTGATCAAACATGTGAATGTACTGTAGATAATGCGTGTAGTTTTCTCACTGTTGGAAAAGGGAGTTACAAAGAAACAAAGAGAGAAAGCTAGAATGAAGCTTGCAATTGGAGGTATCAATATGAACTCATATATTTTAGATAGATAGGTCGATAGATGGATCGATAAATAGATATATGTGTGCATACGTATCATATTTTCTAGCTTGATCTGCTGTGAGAGCGTAAAAGTAAATGACATGCTCATAGCAGTGAGCATACCTAGCACTCAGATCTTGGTTTCTAAATACCATACTCTAATAAGTGGAACCAGGAACGCTTGGAAAAGTGATTGATTTCAGCTGGGGCAAGAAAAGTATAAAATGAGTCTGGAATATCTTACGGAGCTAGAAGTAAGGCAGTCTAAAAAATGATCAATGCATGTCAAAAGATCACAGGAGCCAACAGGAAAGAGCACAAAATGATCAAATCCCAGACAATATAAACAATAAAATAAACAATGATAGTAATGGGGTATAACTCATAGAACAAAATAAATATCCATGAGTTCACACTGCTGTGAATTGAGAGAATGAATGATGAATGAAATACAAAGTCATGATTTGAGGAAGACCATGGTATAATAGTGGTAGGCATTATTCACCAATGGATACTAAAATCTTTGGATGAATGTTTGAAGAGAAACAAGATGTTAGAGTAATCTCAAAGTATCTCCTCCAAATTTTGATCAGTTACAAAGGAAAAAAAAAAAATAGTAACTTTAGCAACCTAGCAGACATCTCCTTAACTAAGTGATGGAGGTTCATGTCACCAGTAATAAGATATATTGACATCACGACTCCCTGTGGTGATGCACTGAGAAAAGTGAAGATAACTTCAGCATCACAGCTGTGGTATTCTTGCCCAGATGCATAACCTCCATATAAGCATGATAAAATACCCGACAAAACCAAACTGAGAGACCTTTTGCAAAATAATTGACCAGTATTCATCAAAAGTGCCAAAGTCATGCAAGGCAAGGAAAGATGTAGAATTGTCGCAGATTGGAAGAGGCCAAATAGACACGACTAAATGCAACTTGGAATCCTGAATGGGATCCTGTAACAGAAAAACAGACACTAGGGGAAAACCTGGTGAAATCTAGTTAATCGTGTTTTAATAATGTGGATTCCTTGTTCTTTTGATAATTGCATTGCAGCTATGTAAGTTGTTAACATTATGAAAAGCTGGGCAGAGGATGTACATGCATTCTCTGTACTGTGTCTGCAGCTTTTCTATAAAGTCTAACGTTCTTTCAAAATACTAGAAGAAATTAAGTCAGCTTTGCAGATAGGTTTATTACACTTTCTAAAGCCAGCCCTCTTTCTAGCAGCCTTCATATTTTACCGTGTTCCCAAGCCTTGTAAACGCCATAGCATGTTGTCATGAGCAGAATGTTTATATCCCCCTAAAATGTGTATGTTGAAACCCTACCTCCCAGTGTGATGGTATTTAGAGGTGAAGCCTTTGGGAGGTGATTAGGATTAGATGAGGTCATGGGGGTAGAGCCTCATGAATGGGATTAGCACCCTTATAAGAGTCATGAGAGAGAGAGCGCTTGCCCCCCTCTCTGCTCTTCTCCATGTGAGGACACAATAAGAAGGCGGCCGTCTGCAGCCCCGAAGAGGGCCCTCACCAGAACTCGACCTTGCTGGTATGCTGATCATGGACTTCCAGCCTCCAGAACTGTGGGAAATAAATGTCTGCTGTTTAAGCCCCCCAGTCAATGGTATTTTTGGCAGAGCGGCCCAAGCTGACTAAGACACATACGAAGGGTCTGCAGCAGATTTTTCAGTTTCTGTACCGTACAAAGATTACCCATTTTCAATCACTTAATGCTAAAACTAGACTGGATGTAATTGAATCTTTGCCGATTCAGGTGACACTTCCAGATTTTGCAGTACCTCCAAGGTCATGATTACGAACATCCAGTTATCATTGTACAGCAGAAGAGATACACACAGCGGTGCCAATTAACAGAGATTTCTGGTTGACACAATGCCACATGAATGAGAGTTTTCCTGATTTAGGCCCGTGTTAATGAGAGTGAAATAAATAACTTGCTCTCTTTCTTTCAAAGCATTCATTCTGAGGCCACTCGACCTCATTTCTGGGCATTACACACCTCTGTTGCTCTGAGGCCACGATAAGAATTTGGCTTCATGTGCCAAGCACCTTTTTAGGGTTACAAGCATCAAGATGGAGAGAAGAACACTGAGGTTTTATGATGAGCCGAGTATTCCAAGAGGAGGGAACAGAATCTCAGACAGGTAGAGTAACTGGCCCCCATGCTCACTCAGCTAGTATACAGCCAGTGAATAGATCTTACACCCAGATGTTCCAGATTCCAAAACCCAGGTTCTTTGCACTATCTCAGGTTGTCTCTAGAATGGGGTACAAAATCATTTGAGGACTTGGCCCGTCCAGACTAGAGGGCAACAGCAAAGCAGCACACACCACTCTCTCCAAATTCTTGAGGGGTGCCCTGTGCGTCACGGATATGTGACCTACTGCAAATCGTTTCTTTCATCATCTGAAGATTCGTATCAATGAGTTTATGACTTGGAAGCTTTATTTTGTGATTCATTATTATAAGGGAACAAGTCTCTTTGAAATGGTTCTAAAAATCTGTGTGGTTTCTTTTCTCTCCGATAAGTTCTATACTGGTAGTGTGCCCGTAGGCCTTGGCTGTCTGATCAGACCTAGAAGAGGGGACAATATGATCCATGAGACCAGGGTCCTCCGTCAGCACGGACGTCTCTCTCCATCTGGTATTTGATTAGAAAGGTTAACAACAGAGCCATGGTCGGTCATTGGATTATACAGTCTGGCAAGGCTCACTCTGGAATTCTCAGCCCTGGTTTGGACATGCCGCAGTGCATCAGTGGATTTGCCCACATGGTGTGATAAGCTTACGCAAAGGTTCTCAAAGCAAAGTTAACTTTAATGAGTTTTTAAAGAAAGAAATACAAACCGTGAAGCACCTCTCTAAAGGAGTGGGGAGGGTGTCATGAAATCCGAGAAACAGAGAATTGTTATCTTCAGAGTCTCCTCTGGGAAATTCTGGCTGCCTGGTGACTTTGGGGAGGTTGCCTGACTCTGGAAGAGGCAAAGGTTTCGTGTTTTGTTTGTTTTTGGTAGAGGAGTTGGTGAAATGCTTTAAACTGTTCTGCACTCATCTCCAAAGTCTGCATTTTACATCTTGTCCGGAAATTCAGTCTTAGTTCATAACGGCATATATGTGTAAAGGTGCTTTTAACAACAGGAATGTTTAGTGCAATGTAGGAAGTCTTTGAGCCAAATCCTGTCTTCAGTGTGCACTTAAGTTTCCATTAAAGGAGAGCGGCAACTGAGCTTGCAGAGCTGAGGGTAAAATTTGAATTCTGCTGTAGGAAGTCAGAGTATTAGGAGCTGGGATATTGAATTTCACTTCTCCCCATGCTGACATTGACTTTCCTCTGGAGCATCACAAACTAGTGAGATCTAGTTCAGTTGCATGATTTTTTAATTTTTTTCTCCACTAACCTAAATCCAGAGATACAAATCCAGAGCTTAAGGGGGGGGGGGTCTCATGTAGATTTGTAATATTCCTGAGGGTCTGTGGGATCTTAATCACTTTCATATTTTATTTATAAAGCAAATGTTCCATGACATTGAAACATTAAATGGATTATACTCAGCCATGTGCAGTGTGTAATTTTCTAAAATCTCTGATTAATTTAATATGGGTGATTTTCATTCTTTGATATGTGACCTTGCTATAATTTATAACAAGCTATAAATATTTGAAATACCGTGGAAATGTGATTTGGGGAATAGTATTAACACCTGCCTTATATGCTAGTTGGGTTATATTAAAGCTCTGAAGGTACATGGGTATGTTTCTGGGATACTCTTTGATCTGTGTTCCATCTGAGTCTGTGTATGTAATGATTGGCTGGATTATAAGGGGTTCTCACTATTTTCTTAGCTTTTCATCCAAAACCAAGTCGAAATTTTGGGAACTTTATGGCGGGGGTTCTTCATCCAAAACCAAGTCGAAATTTTGGGAACTTTATGCCGGCATTCCTTCTTTTCTGCACTTTGTAATTCTTGTCGAAGCAGAACTGCCAGAGGACTTCCCTTGCTGACTCTTCCCTTCCACCCCACACATTCCCAACTCAGCCGCTGAGTAATCTGAACTTCGCTGAGCCTCGCATCCCTTATCTGTAAACTAGGATGGATTGTTCAAAGAATAAGGGATTGCACACATAGAGAGAGCGAGAGCCTGGTCCATAGGATGGGTGCAATATTATCATCACTGCTGTTCATTTCCTAATTGGAAATGACTTGGTATTGAGTCACGGGTGGTGCGGATGGTCTGTGTGTTGATGACTTGGTGACTTGTGTTAAAGGCCAATCCAATAAGAGAATCTAGGATGCCTGAGTCCTAGTTCAGGGTTCCTTCTACTTGATCATGGTGCTCTCTGCCTTCTCAGTATTCCATGGCAGATGATGGCTCTGTTTTTATGTATTTCCTCTCCAAACAATAAAAAACAAAACAGAAACAACAGTCCTTGCCAGTAATCAACATTTAATTAGGGCCGTGCAAGTTGTGCTTCTCTTTTCTGCTTTTCCCCTTTGATTTTGAGGGAGCCATAAAAGATAGGGAGTTGCTTCTTTTATCGTCTGCAAGATTAGTGAGTTATGCAGTCAGCTGGGGGTTGATTCCCCCAAGTGAATTTCTGCCTTTCCAACTGGGTTTCTGGTGGATAACATGCCTGGAGAGGCTTGGGTGTTGATGTGGCCGACACACCGGGTGCTGCTACAGCCTGGCATTTGGAAAATGACATCAGGTTATCTCCACAGAGAGTTACACTGGCCTCAGCTGGTCATATCAGCCTTTGCAAAGTCCTCTGTGTTAAGAGTTAGAATAAAATATATTTTTCGTATATTTTAGTCTCCATATAAACAATACATTCCCCTTAAAAGGTGATTCAGGGAGCTTGTTAAATGGGAAATAAAGCTAAGGAACTAAAAACACTTTAAATAAACTGTAGTAGTGAACCCTAAAAGCAGTGACTTATTAAAATAATGTTTTGTAATTCTTATTACTCAGCCCGGTGTTTTTCAGATATCTTTGTGTCTTCATAGTGTTCCCGGTGGGAAACAGGAAACAGGCCCGTTTAGGAACTTTATAATGTGACTTTGATTAGACAGAGACCGAAGCTTGGACATTCAAGGTCAAGTGTGCTGGCAGGTAGGGAAGACTGTGGCATGGTGCATTCTTGAGATGCAGCTTTCTTGATTCATTCAGATTGACAGCAGCTGGCGCTCTAAGAGTGTTGTGATTGTGAGAATGTTATCCTTTGGAAGGTGGCACTTCCAGGAAGGTGTTTGAATTTTGGAAGGTGCTCTCTTGGGAGAAGCTGGCTCGTTGCCTGCTGCTTCTGGATGGTTCTCAACGCCTTGCTGTCTTGTCTGCAATTTGTTGAAATAGAAGAAAAAATCAGGCACTGTGGTCTAGTGGTTAGCATGATAAGTCTGTGAAAAGGAGAACTATATTTGTATATACATGGGCAGTTTTAGATGGCTGCTATGACATCACACCGTTAGTGGCTTAAAACAATATACGTTTATTATCTCACGGTTCTGGAGGGCAGAAGTCTGAAATGGTTCAGCAGGGCCACG
>NW_006774591.1:1170353-1205550 GCF_000442215.2 Lipotes vexillifer
CAGCAGGGCCACGTTCCTTCCGAGGCTCTAGGGGAGAATCCCTTTTCTTGCCTTTCTTTTCCAGTTCCTTGAGGCTGCCTGCGTTTTCTGCCTCTTGGCCCCTGCATCACTCTGACATCTGCTTCCCTTCTCCTCACTCCTTTCTCCTTCCTGACTCTGCCTCCCCTGCCTCCCTCTTAGGAGGACCCCTGTGATAACACTGGGCAACCAAGATAATCCAGGACCATTTCCCCACGTCAAGATCCATAACTTAATCACCTCTGCAAAGTCCTTTTGCCACGTAAGACAACATAGTGACAGTGTCCAGGGATTAATTAGGGTGTAGACATCTTCGGGGGGACATTTTTCCAGCCTGCCACACATACGATTAAACTTCTTGTGCCCCATTTTCTTCCTTTGTAAAGGACTGGCTCAAACGCCCATCCATCTTCCCATTCCCTTGAGGTTTAGTGAAAGATTTTTCCCGAAAGTGCTATAAGCACCTTGGCCGATCGTTTCTATGGGAATATATTTAAATGGCATAAAGTGCCTGATTAACAAACAGTACAGGAAAATAAATCCCAGAATCATTTTAGTATCTTTTTTTTTGGCGGTACGCGGGCCTCTCGCTGCTGTGGCCTCTCCCGTTGCGGAGCACAGGCTCCGGACGCGCAGGCTCAGCGGCCGTGGCTCACGGGCCCAGCCGCCCCGCGGCACGTGGGATCCTCCCGGACCGGGGCACGAACCCGCGTCCCCCGCATCGGCAGGCGGACTCTCAACCACTGCGCCACCAGGGAAGCCCCCATTTAAATATCTTAACAATGATATGCCGGTTGAAACCTGAAACATGGGTAATCCAGAAGTTTCTTGTTTCACCTTCTTTTCTTACCTGACCTTTCATTTGTTATTTGATATATCCCACCACGGTCTCCCACTGGCCATGTGATACTGCAGTTGTTTCCTGTTTGTAGTCCCTTCCCCTTTAATCCGGTTGACATGGGATTCCCAGCTCAGCTCAAAGCACCGCTGGCACAGACCACTTCTTCCCTAAAAGCCATCTGAACTCTTCGGCATATGCATCCCCTACCTTCCATGGTGCACTCCCCAACCCCGACAAAAGCCCGACTTTCCCAAACTTGTCTTTCGCTGCTGCCCTACGTTGGCTGTTTATTCGGATAGGCTCGGGCACTCGGCATCCCCTGAGCGGTCTGGGTTCCGTCCTGGCCCCGGCTCTCACATCGTCTCCGTCCCCCAGGCCTCCTCCAGCATCCTTCCCATCTCCTATTCCTCTGTGAAGCCTTGCTTGCCCACTCCAGCCTTCAAGGATTTCCCCTTCCCTGAGCCCTCTGGTAGTTATCTATACCATTCATTTGGCAGTTGTGAGGGGGTGTCTAATTTGGTTAATCATCTTTACGTGTCGGTAGGTCTTATTTCTTCAAATAATTATAATCTTAAGATCAGGGGCCAGACTTTCCACATTGGCGAGCTCTCCACTCAGCATTTAGCACCCAGTAAGCCTTAAATACATATTCCTGGATAGCAGTGTGTGTGAATAGGGATTAGCTTTGCAGGCCTTTTGTTCTGGGATTTATTTTCCTGTGCTATTAATCAGGCACTTTATGCCATTTAAATATATTGACATTTAATTTCTCAGCTTGCACATGGAGCCCCCCTCTGTCTCCTATAGAAGTTGATGTCCTGGCTCATGTTTAGGACTGCACAACTCGATGAAAGCTCACGTAAGTTCTGTGCTAAGCTAGACAGACACCTGTTAAGAGTTCTGACAATAGAGACTTCACCTAAGCTTCAGTCCATATATCTGACCAGGCCCATCTGAAGAGATTTCGAATCTATGGAGATTTTTCTCCCCTGCTGAATATGTCTGAAACCCCTGTTAACAAAGCTCCCTCTTCTTGAGCACTGTTTCTATAAGGCAGAGTCTTTGTCATTTCCTCCAAGGATGCCCCCAGTATGAGGGCGTGAACTCTCTAGCTGTTGTTGCCAAACTGAAAAGTCCGTGCTGCCATATTAGCCATCGGGGAGACTTTTATTTTTATTTTTTCTCCATTTATTCAATATTTATTAAACACCTACTATGTGCAAGAAACTCCGTGAGGTATAGTATTTACCCTCAAGGGCTTACAGTATATCAGAGGAGATGGCCACCTAGACAGTAACTTTATTGAGAACTTATCATGTGACAGCACATTTAAATGCTTTACAAAAATGAAATTGCACTGCAACTGAATGTACAGAGTTTGGCATAATGACCAAGACATTAATTTCTCACCAGATGTTCAATTTAATCTACTCAGTGCAAGTGAACAAATGTGGTTTCATTATTTTTATTTGTTTTAAGATCTGTCATCCATGATGTCATTAATCGGGGAGACTTAAAGACAGACGCTGCGTGGTCAGACCTGTCCTAGGTTTGTGGCCTCTTTAAGAGCTGGATGTGTGACTTGGTCATTCTCCTTGTGGCAGCCCGGACATTCGGTACAAGGCAATTTTCTGTT
Organism: Lipotes vexillifer; assembly: GCF_000442215.2. Lineage (NCBI taxonomy): Eukaryota > Metazoa > Chordata > Mammalia > Artiodactyla > Lipotidae > Lipotes > Lipotes vexillifer. The sequence continues at coordinate 1,172,849 of NW_006774591.1, forward strand.
TAGTAAAAGACATAACTAACGTGCACGTATTTATGAGCCTGTGGGTGAAAATCCCCAAGGCCTTCGCGATATGCTTTTTTCAAAAAAATTTGGCCCTTGAAAAGGAGAAGGGTGGGGGGGAAGGGGAGGTGTCGGCTCTTCCACAGAAGTTACAAAATAATTGCTGTATTTGTGTCAAAGCTGCCTTTTGAGGCTATAATAATGATCACATCGCCAATTTTTTTTAAGACGGTCTTTCACTCCCCTTTCTAAATTGGAGAGGCTCTTTCTGGGACACTCAATGGCCGCCATAAGGATCGCTTTTAGACTTCATTATGGCCTGCCTCCATTTTACACCCCCTAACATACGAGGCCATAGAAATCCGAAGTGTGAATTCAGCCTTTCATTTATCATTGCAGTTCCCCACTTATCATTAAATCCTTAATTTTGAAGGCTCAAGTGGCCTATTGTGCTGGCAATTAGCCAATTGCAGGTGCAAAATCTTGAAGGCATCCGTCGGGAGGTCGTGGTGGGAATCGTCTTAAGAAATAGATCTCTCGTTATGCCCTGGGATGCAGGATTTGTGAGGGGATGGGTGTAAAGAAAATTAAATGGATCCAGATGCTGTCTCAGGAAAGAATTGCTGAAGCGCGTGAAAGTGAACATGAAATGGCTTGTCTGAGGGTTGACCTTATTTGACTAAGCAAAAGAGACCATTCACCCTAAGCCCTTTACAATGGAGACATTTAGAGGTGTACTCCAGCTCTGCCACCTGCTTATGAGAGCTCAGTAACGGTGCAGCCTTCCACCCCTCTCTATCCCATTCAAAATCAAGGCCAGATGTTTGGGCTTGGAATTTAAACCCCAGCACAATTTCGCTCCCAGCTTTGTCTCCCATCACACACCCTCAGGAGCCCTGTGCTCTAGTCTCTTGTTTTTCGCCAGGCTGTTGCCCCTCTCGGACATGCTTTTCCCTGCATTATACACCTTAACTAATCTGTCAGAATCCACCTCAAATCCTCATCTCTTCTGAGAAAGTTTTCCAGATCCTTCTAGCCAAAGGGAAAATCGCCTGCCACGTCCCTGCACACTTTGCACCTCTTTTTTTTTTTTTTGTACTCAGGCCTGAATTAGAGCGATTTGTGTTTCACTCATTTATATATTCCTATAGAACCTAGCCTGGTGCTTTGGCACCAATTCATTAAATTAATAACAACAACCATATATTCAGCTTAGGAAAAAATTGACAGAAGAAAATCTGAGCACATTTCTTTAAATAACATTTAAAGAGTTGGCAGCTGATTAACGACTTAATGGAAAGGCTGGGAGCCATCTGAGACACGGAGCTGAATTGTCAGGATAAACTAGCAATTGGTGATCAACTGGAGATGAAGACAAACCATTTTTTAAATGATAGCCAATGAGAAAGTGGAAATTGACGATAGTTTAATTTACACGCAGCTTTTTGCAAGAGCACAGCGTCACACACACCTGTGACACCGACAAGCTGTGTTTTGCTTGTTTTTAGCTTGCTATGCCTTTCTGAAATCCCAGGCATTGTAGAATTAGATGAAAAGCTGAATTGTCCTTTTGACGGAGAATAGTGCCTGTTAATTTCGTGCGTGGGTCTGATGCTGGGTGCCAGATTGAACACATGGGTTACAGTAGTCCGGTCTGCAACCCCCTCTGAGGAATGATCCCTGCTTGGTAGCATGAACGCTTATCAAAGTTCCCACTTACCCTTCTTTCCAGGCAAAGCTAAAGGACTAATAAGTTTTCTTGAATGAAAGATTCTGTTGAAGAGATCCTGTACGTCATTTTCCCACACTTGCTTTCTTTTTTCATTCCCCCAATGAAAGTTCATTTCTATTACCTAGAGTCATTTTTTGCCCAGCTCAAAAAATTTTGTCATCAATTCTAGAGTGTCTGCAGCAAGTTTATATGGCCTTTGCCACCCAGTAAAATTCGTGCCTGCCTCTTCCTCCTGTCATTTCCCCGCTGAGGGAATTCAAGTCGGTTTTTGGTTAAGAGAGTAAATACACAGTAAACAGACTCATGAAATGCACGAGTGCTCTCAGAAGCCAAGGACAAACTCTCCTGAGTTCATGCACCATTGCTGAGTCTCTTTGTCACCGGCTGCCTTGCACATAGGAGGCTGGGAAGAGGTACAGTGGGGCTTTGACAGTGTCGTTCTGGGCATTTTCAAGTTCAGACAGAGTGGTCAACTCATTATCGTGGCTCTGCATCATAATCCCCAAAAGAAAATTACTGTATGTGAAATTGAAATGAATTGTTTCCGATTTTCCCATCTCTTCTCTATTTGTGCCTTTAGGGGGCCTTTAAGGACTAGAAGGCAGAATATTATGAAAGGAGATATATTTATTCTACTCATGAGAAGGCTGGGTGCTCCTGGCTTCACAGCCTGTGAATCATCATGTCTTTCCTCCCTTGAAGGATAAATATGGCATTCATTCCAACCCATTTAGCCCATTATTCTTTTGTGTATAAAATAGGCCCAATTAAGACATTCTTGTGTTAATTTCTGCATTCTATGTATGGCTAGAAAGAGTTTAAAAATATCCATCGCAGCAAACATCTCAGAATGCTTCATGCATACTGAGCATACCACCCCGGCCCCCCACCAACTGAAGGCAATAATTCACCCAATCATGAAGATTTGTGATTTTCTCTTTTCCACTTACCTACATTAAGGCTCTGTCTATGCACAATCCAATATTTAGATGAAAACACGTATTTGTAAATATCTGGGGTTTTGACTAAAAATTTCAGTTTTCATCCAGATGTCTGGCGTTGTAGACTAAGCGTCTACTCTCTGCATGTGTTAACTCATTCATGGTTACCCAAGTGCACAAACAGAAAGTGACATTTTTAAAGATACTTCCATTTTTTGTGTGTTGATGCGATCCACAGTCGTCTTACGTTTACTCCTTGTAAAATCTGTCTTATGTATACCTTTTTGATAAACTCCGCGTGTAAGAACCTCATACAAAATATCTATCCCCAAGATGCCATAATATTTGGTTACTAGAAAGATTAGCTGCCAGAAGAGTATCAACAAAGTTCCTCTGAATTATGCTATAAAGCTTTGAATTTCAAAATGTTGCTTTCCACCGAAAGGTATCTTACGGCAGGGAGAACACGATAAACGTTTAAAGAGAAGTGACGTTTAGTGAGAGTATATTGAGTATATACAATGAACACCTCTCTCTCTCTCTCTCTCTCTCTCTCTCTCTCTCTCTCTCTCTCTCTCTATATATATATATATATATATATATATATATATATATAATATATATATATATATATATGTATATATGTATATATGTATATATATACATATATATACACACACACATATATGTGTGTATATACATACAGTTTATATTTATTAGAAGAAGCTGAAAGTTAGTTATAACCTGAATTCTATTTCTCCTGTGACTAACTCTTATAGAATTCTAAATATCTGTTTGAGCCATTAACCATAACTCATTTTCTTACTAGGGGACAACTGAAGCTTATAACCTTTGAGACTGAATGAATCTAATTTTTTAAAAAAAATGTACCTTTTCATTCCTTTATGAATCTTTCCCTGTCTGATGATATCAGCAGAAATTGGTACCAGGTAGATTTTACAAGGGGGCCTCATTTTAACTGGGGAGGGCTTATTTAGGCTTGGTTATAATTTTATTTATGAAGGAAACAAATGGACCAAACAAGTGGATTTGGGCAAGTCCTACACAGGAAGAGATTTGTACCCCAAATCGATGCCTGTTGACCAAGACTTTTAGAACCGAAGCAGTTTGTCGCCCCTTGTGTGTTGCTTCTGACCATAGACCCACTCCCTGCCAGACAACCTGTCAGGGTAAAAGAACTACCCATGCTACCGAGTGAGGTTACGGCCCAACTGTTCAGAGGCCAAAAACTGTTCAGTGGGAATACAGTACCCAAGGATTCTGGGGGCATTGAGATGATGAGTGTTTTCTTCCTCTTTCTTTCTTTCTTGGTGTCTTATACTCTCTTTTCCTTCACCAAGGCCTGTTATTCCTCTTCGAAATCCCTCAAGCTGGGAGTTTTGGAGGAATCCACCAGTAGCCCTACATACAGTCCCTTCTGGCTTTCAGAAAGACCCGATAATTTGTCCTGCAGGGGTCCCTTCTGCAGGGGTCTCTTGTCCTTTCTTGCAAATGGCTCAGGTGCCAATGTCAGCAAGACAGAGCTGGGCATAGCGGGTGCTAAGTGTGGGAGCACAGCCTTGTTGTTGAAGCAGAACTGGAGCAGGGACTTGTGACCAAATGTATGGCTGAGCCCTGAGGTTGCATGATACGCGTGAAACCCCCCAACTGTCCCGCTTCAACTGATTTTCCCAGATAGCTCCAGTGTCTTTGCTGTACAGTCTCTTTAGCAGAGCTGTTAACAATGCTGGAAGATGACAGATGGGTGGAAGAGGAAAAGCTGCACTAATCAGAGACTTGTCTGTGTTGATTATACCAGCATATCCCACATGTACATTCTGTAAACAACCACTGGGGGAAGATGTATCGTATCCTGTGTATCTGAGCTCCCAGCTCCCAAAGCTACATAGAGTAATCAAAGAGAAGGCACATACCTAAATACATGGCATCAGTGTTTTGCCGTCTTGCCTCTGTGGGTGACTTTCCAAGGGGCAGTCTTGGTGACTGCTATTTCACACTTGGCTATGCAGTTTTCTGAGTTCTCTGTGATCTACCAGCACATTTTTTGTTTGCTCTAGCCATTTTGCCAAGAAATTCTTAATTATGATTATTGTCCTGACAAAGCATTTTCCTCAGTGTGATTAGAAGTTCATCATTTGGGGAGGGACAGTAATTACCACCTCAATGCAGGCCCTTTTGTGCTTAGCTTGGGAGGACTGAGTCCTCAGCATGCCACTAAGGCGAGCTTGCAGATGTGGTTAGCATTGTCAAACCTTGGGATTTGGTCTTGGCAGAGCTGTCACCAAGACAGGAGTCAAAGGCATTAGTTTCTCTTGGGAAATAGTGCCTCGGGCCATTGGTTGTCTAAAGTGAGGCTTGTCTCTCATTCCTACTCACTGGTCTAGTAAGTGATTTTCTCAGGCTATCCATACTTGGTGGTTTGTGGCTGGCAAATGTGAAGGGATCGAGACAGATGGCAGGAGACTTGGATTTGTAATAAAGATTGTTTTCATTTTTCCAAGAACTCTCACCTCTCATCGCATTCTCCTTCATAGCTCTCCCTTAAAACTCTCCCGAAATATAAGGTTAGGATCCTCAAAAAAAAAAAACTATGGTAATCCATTCAATTAGGAAACACTGGAATTATAAATTGCTGCATTTTTTCTCACCTGATTAATTTCTGGGTCACTCACCATGGCCCTGGGCTCAATACAGAATGTGGCCAGATCCTCATTTTTTATGGTGACTTTGGGGTTGTAACTTAGGGTGGCCTTACTCCGGAAAAGATGTCCAGATTGGAAGAGCTGGATTCTAGTGTTGCTAAGATTCTGATCATGCTTTGTGATTTTGAGCAAGTTAGTTTACGTCTCTACCTGGTCTTCTCTGCTCCTGCTGGGGTGCTTTTTTTTTCCTCTAGGAGATTTCAGGACCCCATTGTTCCTAAAGTAAAAGCAGTGCCTGTTTAGCGTCCAAATTTTAGCACCAACTGTGATAACCACTCGTTTCATGAAAACCCTTTATCATAGCTGCCAACTCATACCAGAGAGGATGGATGGGTCTTTTCCAACCCTCCTCTTTGCTGGTGGTCCGCCCTCTGTTGGTGATATCCAGGCATATTCACACACCTAACAACACTCATGTGAAATAATGGTAGAAAGCACTTTCAAGAGAGCTGTTTCAAGGCAGTAAAAACTTATGAACCAGACAGCCTTATGAGTTCAGAAGAGGCGATCTCAGAAGCTAGCCTGGTCTGGCTGCTACAGTAGAGGTGACACCAGAGGTGAGGACATTCTCTTTTCTGTATTATGGCCCCTATCCTATATTAGAGCAGGTGCCCTCCTATTGGATGAGTTTGGGACCAGTAGTTGGTCGACTTAATCAGAAAGTCAGTTAGAGCAGGGAATTAGTGAACAATGATGATATATAAAACATTTTATTTTAACTTAACATGTATAACATATGCATTTATTTACTAATTTTTGATGGTCCTTTTTGAAGTGTTGGTGGCTGATTAGCTTTCCATGTTGACTCTCTTGTATAAACCACAGCCATAATCCATTTCCAGTTTATTTCTTTGAAGGGAACATCTCATCCCTGAAGTCTTCTGAAGTCTTCTGGGATTCTTTGTACCTTTTTTTTTTTCTTTTCTTTTTAAGCAATCCTTGACAGTTGTCTAATCCACAACTGATTTGACAGCAGTTTGTTAGTGATGCATTTTAATCAAGTTTGTCCAAACATTAAGCTCGGTTTTTAACAGTAAGTGTGTTTTTCCACTCCTTTTAAATCAGTTTACCTACTATTTGTTTAGTTATGTAATCATGCTAACAGCTACAACTGGCATCAACAAGTTGGAGAACAAACAGAACTTCCTTGTGGTAAGCGTTCATCTCAACTAGTAGGGGAACCCCTTAGCTCTGGGTGTTGAGCATATTTTGAATAAAATGAGTTAAGATAATCTGTTGGTTTACTCCTCCTATTGATTGAGCACCTACTCTGTGGCAGGTGCCCTGCTAGGTGCTGGGAACATATTCATGAATGAAATAGAAACGCCCATCTGCCAGGAGCTTACATTCTAGCGGGAGAGACAGAAAATAAACAAGTCAATACAGATGTAGAGATTTATCTTATTTACTTGGGTCCATGTTGCATGCCTTGTAATTACTATTTTATGATGTTCAAACATTGAGAGCAGTGGGCTGGACCACTAACTTGCCTTTAGTTACTTTAGTATCGTCAGTTGTTTACTTGAAATCTAGCTCCTGGGAGACTTAAAAATTATGTGTTCTCAAACCTGAAAAAGTCAAGATGAGGTGGGCCCTTCTGAGAGCTGTGTCAGTGGTTTCTGTTCTTTCAGCGCACACAGGCTGAGCACTGTATTAGTCAGGGTTATCCAGAGAAACAACCAACAGGGGATGTTATATATATATATAAAAAGTGAGAGACAGGGAGAGAGAGAGATTGAAGGACTTGGCTCACGGAATTGTGAGGGCTGGTAAGTCTGAAATTTGTATGGCAGGCCAGCAGGCTGGAAATTTAGATGAGACTTGGTGTTACAGTCTTGGGTCCGAACTTAGACTTCGTGTATTGCAGTCCGGAGGTAGAATTCCTTCCACTCTGGAAATCTCTGTCTTTGCTCTTCAGGCCATCAGCAGATTGGCTGAGGCTCACTCACTTTATGGAGGGTGATCTCCTTTACTTAAAGTCCATTGATTGTAAATGGTAATCACATCTACAAAATACCTTCACGGCAACATCTAGACTGGCGTTTGACCAAACAACTGGGCGCCATGGTGTAGCCAAATTGACACACAAAATTTGCACCTTCTCCCTGAAGGTGCAGTGCTCAGTGCTGGGAGCACACAGAAGACAGGCTCAGTGTCTGTCTGCCCTCAAGGGTCTGAGGTCTTGTAAGTCGGGGCTCTCTGCCTCGAGTACCAGAACCCTTCGGTGTAGAAGGGAGTCCATTACCCGTGACCTGTGCTGATGCGGTCCCCGGCCAGCCGTGCCAGAATTGTGACCTGGGCTGGGTTTGCCTCCTCCTGCCGTCCTTCCCCTCTCCGTGTCTCATCCTTATTCTCTTGATCCTTGCACACAGCACACTGTTTGGCAGCCACGCTCAGTGCAGTGTTTCAGCTCAGTCGTCACTAACCTTTCCTTCCAACTACACTGTAAGCGCCTCAAGGACATTGTGAGTTGGCATCCTGGTAAGCGGGTGGATGAAATACGGGCTTGGTGGCGATAATGAGATGCATTGTGTGACCACTGATTCTAGTAGGAATTGCCTGGAGATTAAAAAAATAATAATAAAAAGCTTTCAAGTTAGCCCTAAAGGCTTATGATAGCCCCATACACTATAAAGAACAGTGGGTCTCAGGCGATCTGCACTCTTTCTGGGCAAATCAGCGCCCCTCTCTGGCCCTTAGTTTTCTCACATGTAAAATGAAGGGGCCAGGTGAAGTGTTCTCTTAGCTCTAACTGCCAGTGATTTGAGTTGACTTCCATGCTGAAGACCGTGTATGGCCTTATTATTTAATATTAAAAGAATCACAAAACCGTGTTTTTCTAAACATTTCAGAGGCTTAGAGAAAGAAATCGTTTTGCTAAAGATCTGTAGGAATGGGTGTTCCTTGAAAAGGTGAAATGCTGTCTTTGCATCGCCCCCATTCCATTATGCCTACCTCACTTCCTGGCACAGGGGAGGCACATGTTAATGTTTGCAGAAACCAACTGAAGGAAGAGCCTAGCAACATTAGGACTAAAGCTGTCCTGTAGTCCTAATGTTTTACGGGTGTATTATCACTTCCATTAGGTAGTGTGTGTATATATCTCCTGCTCAAACATTTGAATAAAGATGTCCTTTTCCACTTGGTCTAAAATGAACGATCACATGTTTTAAACCACCTCAAATAATTTGAGGATCCAGGAAAGTTGTGACTATAAAGGTAAGTAAAATAATAAAACAGATAACCTCTTTGTAGGGAAGACCTGTGTAGGGGTTAGTCATGAACATAAAAGAAGCTGCAGCTTTTCAAACTGCCTCAAGCAGGAAAGGCCACACCAGATCCACAGTCTGCGGTGTAAGCATCTCCTCTCCCAGCTCCTTTGGAAACCCTGCCTCTTTTAACAACGAGGTTTCATAGTTGGACCAACACGTGTGCCCTTTAGAGCATCCAGCGTCGGTGGAAGGTGTGCCACAAGCTGGCAGTTTTATATTCAGATCGTGATTTTATAAGTACAATTTGATAAGTGCCACACATTTAATTTAATTCTGAAGTTGTTTCTAAACCCGTAGCTCTAGACATAGCATAGGCTTTTTTATTTTTAAGGGCCAAGTCTTTAAAATTTGTGTTTTATTGGGCAGTTTTGAAGTCCGCAGTCCTTCCCCCATCACCACCTCTAAACTTCTCACCAGTCACTCTTTCTTTTGGACTTCTCTCCTTTACCACGTACTTTTCCCCCCAAATCTTGTACACACAAACTATAGTGACCTAGCTCTGTTTTTGGTTCCAACACGATTTTTTTTTTTTTTTTTTTTTAAAAGGCTTTCTCTGGATGCAACAGCACTGAAGTTGCTTCCGCCTTTTAAAGGTAATGTAGCCATATTATCAGCATTATTTTACTTTCTATACCTGCATCAATACACCTCTCATATTGCCTGTGCTGATCATATTTCATTTGCGGACCTCAAGAGGATGTTTTAACTGACTTTTTTACATTTTTGCCTTTATGTATAGGTCTACTTTTTATAGAACAATAATGACCAGAAGGAAATAAGACTAGATGGTTCAAAATAAATGTACTTAATCTTCATTTTTCTTTACATTTCGCTTTGCTTACCTATCAGTAGAACTTATAATGCCAAAATAGTATCAACAGTCACTTTCAATGTGAGAAAAATGACTGCTGCTGAAAGCAGACAATAGGGCACCCAAAATCCAGAGGGGAACTAAACTTTCTGTCACGTGTCTAATTTCCCCCATACGATGACGGTCCTTTTTATATTTGGAAATTATCGGCATCTTAAAATCGTATTCAGAAACATTGAGGCGCCTAGGAACGGAGTTATAGAAACTGCCCAGGGATGTCTTAAATTTCCTTTGTACTCAGCTGATAGCACAGTACAAGTGAACCGAAGGAAACCACTCCCAACACTTTGAATCTCTGATTAGGAGCTCCATTTTCTCAACCGTTCTCACCCTTCCCATGCTAATCAGATGACGTGCCCCTTGCGGGGTATCCATCTCTGCAAGGCTTCTGAGCAATTTCCTTGTGACTAGGAGGGACCTGCCACTCTTCACTGACTTTGTCCTACCAATTTGCTTCCTGTGCAGTCCTTGCTTGTCCACAGGGATGAGCTACTCCAAAGAAGGGAGATCTCTCTCGAGGCTCTCAGCCCAGAAGCCGGGTCCGGTCATTAGCTGTGAATTCGGACCCCTAGGCATTGATCGGCAAGAGGGAGGTGTCCGTCACCGGTTGAACGCGCGTGCCACTCCTGAAACTGACGTGGCTTGTGGAATTGTTGTTTTGTCAGTGACAGATACGCTTAGTGATGGCGACTTTTGACCCCCTCCTGCCCCGAAAAAGGTCAAAGGAGCAAAAGGAAACTTCAAAGCACAGGAGTGTGGTCAGCTTCATTCTCAGTTACATCTTGCCTTGCGCTAATCGGAGTACACTTTATTTAGTGATCTAGTGCTATGTGTCCCTTCTTCCTCTGGACCGGACATCAAAGACTTCAGATTCTTTCATTTCTCTAGTCTTATTAACGTGCTGCAAAAAAAAAAAAAAAAAAAAAAAAAAAAAACACACTTGCTTTCCACCGTTTGAAAAATGTCTTTGTTCCTAAAGATAGAGGATCCTTCAGCCATTCTGACTTAGAAGGAGAAGGTAAAATGCAGTAGTTCAATTTAAACCCGAAAGCCCGTTATCAGCGATGACCTGTTTCAGCAGGGCAGATCGTGGGGATTAATGACAGACTCAGGGGAGCCGATGACCCACAGCAAAACCAAAGGGCCATTAACCCCCATCAGTCATTTAATTCCCGGGGAAAACCCATCCAGAGGTAATTATTGCTGTTATAACCTGAAAAAAAACAAAAACAAAAACCCAGAGGTTCATGAATTATATGAATAAGCCTCGATCATTGTCTTTTATAATGTTAGCCCGAGACAAACGTAAATGGATTTAAAGCTGTGAGTTTCCCTTTTTAATTTGGCAGGAAATACTCCTCTGGAAAATTTGGTGGTCCCGAGACGAGCCCAAAAGTTTGGCCACTCCCTTTCCTGTTCTCTGTTCAGTACCTAATCCCAGACATCGTGGACCACAGAGACTTCAGCTTGGCTTGCTCTAGAGCATCATCTCTCTCTGTACCGTTTACTTTTGGTGGCTTATTTGGGTTCAGAGTAGGGCTGAGGAGTGTTAATCCAGACGGGCCTTCTGCTTTCCAGCCTACATACAAGTCTCTTCCCCCTACTGCGGTGGGGTGAGGCCTCTTCTCGCCTCCTTCCTGCCTTCTCACTTTTGGTCAGCGATATTAAGTGAGCATCTACTATGTGCCAGATGCTGTGGTCTGTGCAACAGGGCAGATGATAAAATTGCATAACTGATATAAAGGAAAAGGAAGTTAGGGGCTAGGATTTCTGAGACGGAGGGGTTTATTAGTTTCCTAGGACTGCCGTCACAGATGGCCCCAGACTTGGTGTCTTAAACAACAGATATGTTTTTCTTTCACAGTTATGGAAGCCAGGAAGGCATTGGCACGGCCACACATCCGGTGAAGGCCCTAGGAGAGAAGCCTTCCCTGCCTCTTCCTGCTTCTGGTGGCCCCAGGTGTTCCTTGACTTGTGGCCACATGAGCCTAATCTCTGCCTCTGTCCCCACATGGCCTTCTCCTCTGTGTCGCCAGTCTCCCTCTGATAAGGACACCATTTAAACCGTTTTCAAGTGTACAGTTCACTGGCATCAAGAACATTCACATGTACTTGGATTTAGGGCCCACCCTAAATCCAGGATGATTTCGTCCGGAGATCCTTGACTGATTACATCTGTACTGAAAAGACCTTATTTCCAAATAAGGTCCCGTTCACAGGTTCTGAGGGGCCAGATCTTTTGGAGGTCGCCATTCAACGTACTACAGGGAGCAAACTCTAGGCATGGCCATCAGAGAAGACTTAATGGAAGAGGTAGCCTTCTGTTCAGGCATGCAGAAGGAAGGGTCTTTCCAGGCGGGAGTGTGTGAGTACAGAGACAGGACAGTGGAGGGACTGGGGCAGGGCTGGGGCTGAGAAGGACTGCATGGGGATCAGGTTTCCTGGGCACAGGATGGAGAGCACAGAGGTGAAGGACAAGTTGAGGAAGACAGACTGGACCCATGTCATAACCACTGGCCTGGAAAAGACTGAACACTGTCAAATCAGACAGGAGACTGTGCAAGTACTTGGAAGAGTGAGTGAGGGCAGTAGCAGTAAGAACTGATGGGGAGACTTGGCTTCTGAAGGTACAATGGCCTGGAAACATGTACATGTCCCAGAGGGAGGAGGGGGTGGCCTGGGCACGAGCAAATGAGGGGACGGAGGCAGAGATGAGTCCTGGGTGACTGGGAGTTTGGTGAAATCGATGAAAGAAATGAGCAGCAAAGGAAGAGGACCAAGCGTGGCGGAAAGTTGGGTAATAGAAACTTTGAGACATTGGAAGACCAGGCAGATAGGACCCTCAACCCCGGTGAGATTTGGGGGCTTCAGTTCAGGAGGGTGTCATGGCCTGGAGATTTGGGGGTCTTTTGTGTGGAATCCTCTTCCGAGCCCTGAGATTGGCCGAGGTGGGAAAGTGTACGGGGCTGGAGAGAGAGCCTTGGGGGCTTCGTCACTTGGGGGGCGGGAGGTGTCAGGAAAGGAAGACAGTGACAGAGAGGGCAAGGCAGCAGGAGGCAGAGCTGCTTAGCTCCACTTTCCTGAAGCAGGCAAGAGGGTGTCAAGAAAGTGGGGGAGGACAGAGTTTTGGAAATAGACAGTGGTGATGGCTGCTCGACCTTATAAGTGTACTTGAGGCCAGTGAATTGTACACTTGAAAATGGCTAAAATGGTAAATTTTCTATTTAAGTTCTATCTATGTATCTATGTACCTATCTATCATCTATCTATCAATCATCTCCACAATTAGGAAAAATTAATCATGTAATATATACCCCCCTTCCCCCAAAAGTGGAACTGCTCAACATTGTCACATACTGGGGATGAGTCTAAGGGAATGAGAATTGGGAAGAGGAACCAAAGTACCTTTACAATATTTGCCTGAGAGAACCAAGATTAGAAGAGTTCTTTAGTTGCCCCAACTTGTCCTGCTTTCTTTGGCCGTTTGGGAAACATATTTGCATAGCGGGTTGCCTCCTCTGTTGCATACCTTGCTTGGAGTTATACGAAAATTCCCAGGGCTGTGAATGCCTGGCCTCCTTAGAGCCTAAGTGGTCACGTCCATGGTTAAGCTTCAGAGCAAGAGAAGGTAGCTGGGAGATAGGCCTTCAGAGCAAAGCCACACGCGGCTTATAGATAATGAGATGCTGCTCATTGCCGTAAAGACAGAGCGGCCTTTTCTTCAAGGATTCGCCACCTTCTCTGGATTGATGTAACAGCTGCACTGTAATGGAAAACTCGATTCTGCCTTGGCAGATGAACTGTGGCGACCTCCAGCGAGCACCTCTTGGTGTGTTAAGATGCCAGTTGTGCTTGAACTTCTTTTTGATGTGTTACTTGGCATCGCCCGTGGGAATGAGCGTTTGCACCATACATAAATGTACTTTTAAAATGATTGTCATAGTCCTGTTACATATATTGAAGTAAAATATGCGTTTCCCGAAATATATCCCGTTTTAAAACAATTATCCAAGGCCAATAGAAACCTTGTAAAGAATATTAATTGCCCTCATGTGGTTTACAAGTGTATGGCAAGGTGTGTGGGAGTGTGTGGCATGGGGGGGTGGGATTGGAGGAATAAGTGGTGAAAACCTTTCTGGGTCTCAGTTTGTTGTCAGCCGTAAATGAGGGGACAGGACCGGTTGACCTCTGAGGGTACTTTCAACTGTAAATATGACGTGCTCCTGATATCGCGACGAGAACAGCCACAGATGTGCCTCAGAGTTTGAGATAAAGCTTTATAGGCTTTGAAGTGGCAACTTGTTACTTTAGTTTAATGAATCAAAACTTTAAAAAGTCAAATATTTGATTAATTGCACCATTAATCTGTTCCTGTAAGTCGATTGAAATCAATTGTTTATTAAGTTAATTTCCAGTTGGTAACGTGTAAATTTGTAATTTAATTAAAATCCCATTATGTATTTTCTTAAGACCAAAGGCACATTGATGTATAGTTTGATGAGTGAAGCATAGCAAATGCTGAGGAATCAACTCAGTTGCCACAATGATGATCCCTTCCCAGGTTCTTTGCAGAGGTGGAGCTGGGCCAAGCAACTCCTAGAATTGTGACAAAGCCAGCTTTCTAATGAATGTGAGTTACACCTGACACTGACCAGGGAGGGTGGCTCACGCTGTCCTCAGAGAATCTGAACATTAGAATTTCAGAAGCCAGGAGCCTTCCCAGGACTCTCAGGCTCTTGTCCTGTTGTTTGTCAGCCCCTCCCAGACTAGCAGTCCTGCAACCTCTGGAGGAGCCCAGCTGTCGCCTCTGTCCCCTCTCCCCTGCCCTTCAGAGATGGAAACGAAGAGCCCGTCTGTGCCCCACGTCTTGTCTTTCTTAGGGCAAAACATCCCCAGCTATTTCAACCAATGTCCACAGGCCAGCGTTGTGAGCTGCGCCTCTCCCTGGGGGCTGAGCACATCCCGAGAATGCGCTGTAGTTCCCCCAGAGAAATGCTCCCTGTGGCCAGTCGGGGTGACACATTAGACTTACTTTCCTAGGGGCCTGCGTGCAGGCCTGGGCGGCTCCCCGAAGAGGGGACAGATTTCCTGCGAAACACCCATAGGTAGGCATTTCCCGCGAGGTGTTTGTCCCTCACTGGGCTTCGAGATGCGCTGGAGACCTGGGGCTTGCTTTGGTCTTGATTTTCTGGGTAAATGAGGGGAGCAGTGGTTGGAGAGATACGACAACTCACATTTGCACTTGCTTTTTAGTGTAATTATAGGGGAGCAGGGCAAATATTTCTCTTTGTTGTCCTCAAGGGCGTCCCTCCCTCATTCTTGCAGGTGGGAAACACCGGTGGCCACCTGGGTGCCAGCTCTAATGATGGATGTGGCCAAAATGGGGGACGGCCGCCCCCCAGCCATTCCATTCCTCTCCCCACCCCGGTCTAGGTCAAGGAGTAGAAAGTTTCCCCTGGGCATCTGCCTTTACTTCAGCGGCCCCCATTCCTACCGGAGTCTGGGGTGGGCCTTGCAGACAGTGACCTCTCCTGCCCCTTCTGGAACCTTCTTGTCCCCGGCCAGCCTGCCCCCTTTTTTTTTTTTTCACTCAGGTTTCTGGGCAGAAAGACAAGAAAACGTGCTGGCAGAGTCCGGGTAGATTCATCCTCGCTAACCCTCCTGGCCCCTCTCTCACCGCTGCTCGGCGAGTCTCTGGTTCAGCCTGAGGTCGTCTTCGCAGCTGCCATTCCAGAGCTTTCCTCGGCCCCTCGCTCTCGCTGCAGCCCTTAGCATGAACTCATCTTCTCTTGCTCTCAGGAGATCAAAGCCGTTTGGCCATTTAGCAGGGGTTTCCTAATCTTTCTTCCCCTCCACCCACCACAGTGCCTCGCCCTGCTGCCAAGCAGCTCTGGCCCCTGGGCTGCCTTCTCACTTTCTACCTCAGGGGAGGGATCCTGCCACTTTCTCCAACTGACCCTCCACTCGCTGAGCGCTGGGTTTTGGTTTCCCCTTTTGTTAGGGTTCAGGCTCCTAGAGGATTCGATTTGCCTGAAGGCTGACCACCGTACAAGCTCCATCCTGAATGAATAAAGCCCTTCTCCGTCAAAGAATGTATAGTGAGATTATATTGATAAACTGTTTCTGCTTATACCCATGAAGGAAAGAGAAAGGAAATTCCTGCTTTGCATAAGGTTGCTTGAAGGAAGTTTTTAGAGAGGAATAAAATATATGTGTTTTGTCAAGCGCGCGCGCGCGCGCGCACACACACACACACACACACACACACACACACACACACACACAAGGACAAGGCAAAAGCCGGAGTGATCTGACTGGAAAAGATACGGCAAGATCCGTTCAGACTGAGCTAGTTTAGTCCATCCATAGACAGCGTGAAGGAGGAAGACCCAAAGGGGCTCTGAAAAGGGGAACACAGCAAGCCGTCGTGGGATACCTCTTGGCTGAAGAGTTCGTTCTAGATGCAACGGAGGGGTTTTTTGGTCTACGGCTCCATTTGAAGTGGGGTGGGGAGTAGGGGTGGATTGGCCAGAACCCAAGAGTTGACGGGAAGCTGACTTCTCCCAGGCCTCACGCCCTCTCAGATTCAGGGAGGATCCCAAGGCTACCTCCAAGACTCATATCAGCTGTGGGTCCGGCCCTTGCTTACGTGCAAGGTTGCCACAGCAGCGAAGGAGCCAATGAGGCACTGATAGTAATGTTGTGTCTTAGTGTCTGTTTAAAAGCCTGTCTCTGTGAGATGCGGAATTGTGTTGAAACGCACCTATCATTTTGGGTTTCACTGCCCTAAGAGCCCAATCGTGACAGACCCCAAACTAATTTCTATGTAACTTAAATGCTAACTTAATAATCATCTAAATACCTTCACGTTTAATGCTTAAGCAGAAGTTCATTAAAATTTCTTTGACGTTGAGCCAAATTTTGAAGTGAATTGGAACTGGCTTGCATTTCTTAAATTGGTCTTTCTTTGGAAATAATGAAAAAGTGTTAGAGTCTTGGCCGAATTCCAGTGACTGTGACTCAACTTGTTAAAGTTAGATTTTAATATTTACACATTACATAGTATAATATTTATACTAGGCAACAGATTGGGAGTGTAGATTTCGAAATAGGATACACTTTGACTTGGAATTACAGTATGGTAGTCATTACACCAAGGGAATTGGGGGTTATCTAATACCGAGACCGGGGCAGCTCGAGCAAAGGAACACGATATATAAACACTGCTAAAGCAGGCAGCTCTAGCTCGTACTCATGCGTTGGGTTTTATGGTCATTTGCGCTTCGTATACTGGCTGATCACTGATTTCACTCTTTTTTTTTTTTTTTTTTTTTTACTTGAAGTCTAGTTGATTTACAATGTAGTGTTAGTTTCAGGTGTACAGCAAGGTGATTCAGCTATGCATATGTGTGTATGTATTCTTTTTCAGGTTCTTTTCCCTTATAGGTTGTTACAAGATATTGAATAGAGTTCCCTGTGCTATACAGTGGGTCCTTGTTGGTCATCTATTTTAGGTATAGTGGTCTGTATCTGTTAATCCAAAGCTCCTAATTTACCCCTCCCCCATCCCTTTCCCCTGTGGTAACCATAAGTTTGTTTTCAAAGTCTGTGAGTCTGTTTCTGTTTTTTAAAAATTTCATTTGTATCATATTTTAGATTCCACATATAAGTGGTATCATATGATGTTTGTCTTTCTCTTTCTGGCTTATGTCACTTAGTATGATAATCTCTAGGTCCATCCATGTTACTAAAAAGGGCATTATTTCATTCTTTTTTATGGCTGAGTAATATTCCATTGTGTATATGTACCACATCTTCTTTATCCATTCCTCTGCTGATGGACATTTAGGTTGCTTCCACGTCTTGGTCATTGTAAATAGTGCTGCTATGGACATTGGGATGCTTGTATCTTTTTGATTTATGGTCTTCTCCGGATATATGCCCAGGAGTGGGATTGCTGGGTCATATGGTAGTTCTATTTTTAGTTTTTTAAGGAACTTCCATACTGTTCTCCATAGTGGCTGCACCAATTTACATTCCCACCGACAGTGTAGGAGGGTTCCCTTTTCTCCACACCCTGTCCAGCATTTACTGTTGGTAGATTTTTTGATGATGGCCATTCTGACCGGTGTGAGGTGATAACTCATTGCAGTTTTGATTTGCATTTCTCTAGTGATGAGCGATGTCGAGCATCTTCTCATGTGCCTCTTGGCCATCTGTATGTCTGCTCTCACTCTTACTGCGATACTTAGGCGCATACACAACACCATCCACTAGCTTGGGTGGTAATGGAGTGAGTGAAGCCCTTGGTGACCTGTCCTGAGCCTGCCAGGAGCTGGGCTGGCTCAGGGGTGATACAGAAGGGATGAGCTTACAATTGGAGAAGGTAGGGGGAGTTACCAAAGGGTGAATGCAGTCAGAGAAGGACCCTGGAAATTATCCAGTACAAATGCTGTGTTTTACATGTGAGGACACTGAGACCCAAAAGGGTTAAATAATTTGCTTGACGTCACCGAGCTAGTTTGTGATAGGTCTGAGATGGAAACCCGGGTCTCCGGACTCCAGTGCAGATAGAAGCCCACATGCACTTCCCGGAGGTTTATCAGTTCGCAGATGTATAAATAAATAACTGGGGCAAAAACATCCCTGGATTCCTTGGCAACGATGCTGTAAAGGGCATTCCAGAGTCAGTTGGGGGGTGGGGTGGAGTGCACCCAGATGTTACATCTATTCCTTTCAAAACCCTCAAAGTCAGGGTTCCAGCAGGAAGAAAGACACAGACATAGAGAATGGACTTGAGGACACGGGGAGGGGGAAGGGTAAGCTGGGACGAAGTGAGAGAGTGGCATGGACATATATACACTACCAAATGTAAAATAGATAGCTAGTGGGAAGCAGCCGCAGAGCACAGGGAGCTCAGCTCGGTGCTCTGTGACCACCTAGAGGGGTGGGTTAGGGAGGGAGGGAGGGAGACGCAAGAGGGAAGAGATATGGGGATATATGTATACATATAGCTGATTCCCTTTGTTATACAGCAGAAACTAACACACCATTGTAAAGCAATTATACTCCAGTAAAGGTGTTAAAAAAAAAAAAAGTTAGGGTTCCAGGAGTGCTGAAAAAATAGCAGCAAAGGCTCAGTGGTGTAGTTTCATACCCTCGGGTGTGAGGTCCAGAGGGGAGGGTTCAACACAACGCCCTTTCTCACCCAGTCACAAGCACGTACACATGGATCACTGGGTCAACCTGTGAGGTTCCTGAGCACCCTGAAAATGAACTTACCTCTTGTCAGAGGAGGATTTGGGGAATTGACTTCTGTGGACTTTTCTGTTCTGAGAGGCTCTCATATAAATCGGCCTCATCTCTCGGATGTGGATGCATGTGTGCACACACACTCAGGCCGGGTATCGGAGAGATGCAGCCCGGTGTTCAGCCAAGTCAGCGGCCTCCTAGCCTCAGGCTGTGCCTACAACATGACATCGAGACAACCAGTCACAAAGGTGGCATTCGGTCCCTCGCTTGGCCGGAGAGTCCGCACCTCCTTTATTTACTAACTCTCTCTGCCTTGTGCCAAACCATGGGCTTTCCTGGAGAGCTTCCAAGTTCCTTCTCTCCGGAAGGAGTCCCACACAGTCTGGAATATGACAGCCTTTTCACATGGAGTGGGTTGCTTGCAGACATCGAATCCTGTTTAGTGTGTAGTGATTTGTGAACATTTTAAAGGAAACTTCCCAAAGTCATTTGATCTATTCAGCCTCCTCTTTAGAAATCGCAGGAGAGGGGGAATGTTCCTTTCGCTTCCTCTTCCGCCTTCCAAAGCAGCGAGCTGAGAGCACTGCACAGGGCTCAGGAAACCCCTAGGGTGGTCCAGAGAGGAGGGGCCCTCAATGAAGAGTCAGGAGACTGGGGCTCCCGTCCAAGTCCAGGCTCTGACCAGGTGGATGACATTGGCTGACCCGCTTGTCCTCTTTGTCATTGATCTTCCCCATAATGGAAAATGACAGCTTTGATCTCCATCCCCTCCGAAAGACCCTTTGATTGAAGGTTGTTTTCATGCTCAATTTTCTCCTGTTTTCACGTTCCCGGTTGAACCACAGTGAAGTGTTTTGCAGGTGTGTGGTGCCTTTCAGGATAATTTTGCTCCTGTGGGAAGATGTATTGTCATGTCTGTTGTTGTAATGTCACGGAACCCTCTTATTAATCAATAAAATTGATGGGTTAATGTGTAGGGTTTTATAAACGCGTAAGCACAGATTTCATCCTGCTGGACTATGTGAACATGACGAATCCATCTTGGATTGTTGTGCTCAACTACCACCTAAGAGGGCAAGTGTGGTCGCACTTACCTTGGGCAATTGAGCATCTAGTTATTTGAATTAATTTAAATGTCTTGTGTCAGTCTCATAAGCTACTTGCATGTGAATAAGAAACATAGTTTCAGGTCACCTTCAGATGGTTATTTCTATTTAGTTTTACTGTGTAATAATACCTTACATCTCTGTACAAGTGGGACCTTTTCCCTCTTATCTCCCTCTCTCCAGGGTCTAGTGTCTCTTCTCTTAGCGACGCAAGGATGATGCTAAATA
The DNA here is from genome assembly GCF_000442215.2 of Lipotes vexillifer. Lineage (NCBI taxonomy): Eukaryota > Metazoa > Chordata > Mammalia > Artiodactyla > Lipotidae > Lipotes > Lipotes vexillifer. Next base: position 1,192,974 of record NW_006774591.1, read on the forward strand.
ACGTGGAGAAAGCCATTTACCTTTACAGGCGTTTTCACATACATTCTCTTATTTGAGGGTCACAGCAATTCCCAGAGACACTTACTGGTGAGAAAAGTCAAGTCTTGGAGAGCCAAAGTGGCAGTAAATGACAGAGCAGGTGTGGGTGCACAGGGGCCTCGCCCACTGGGCTCTCTTCATGTATGAGATACTTTTCAGAAGGGACATTTGAAAGCTCTGATGAATCAGTCACCTCTGCTAAGGATATCGCAGCCCTACTGTTTGTCATGTACTGACCTTAGGCACTGGGAGGACAAGAGTGATTAAAGTGTTGTACCCGTGGTAGGCAGAATAATGTGCCCCCAAAGAGGTCCACGTCCTAACCCCTGACGCCTGTGAATATGTGGCTTAAAAGAGGGACTTGGCAGGTGTGACTACGTGGAGGGTCTTGAGCTGGGGAGATGATTCTGCATCGTATGCTTGGGCCGTAAATGTAATCACAAGGGTCTGCATCAGAGGGGGAGGCAGGAGGGAGGGTCAGAGTCAGAGGAGCCGTGACGCCGGAAGCAGAGGTGAGAGAGAGATCTGAAGATGCTCTGCTGCTGGACTTGCAGGTGCAGGAAGGGGCCACGAGCCAAGGAATGAAGGCGACCCTTAGATGCTGGAAAAGGCAAGAAAACGGATTCTCCCTCAGAACCTTTAGAAGGAACACAGCCCTGCCGACTTCTGACCTCCAGAACTGAAAGAGGATACATTTGTGTTGTTTGAAGCCGTCACGTTTGTGGCGAATTGTCCTTGAGACAGTGACTCCCCTTCTGTTTGGCAGTAAACAGTTCCCTGAGGTGGCGGCGCCTCGGAGTGCTGGGAGTGGAGACGAGGGGCTCTGAGCTCAGCCTGGATGGAAGGTGCAGTGTCAGGCAAGGATTGCTCAAGGAGGCAACAAGGAAGATGAGTCCCAAACGTCTGGGCACAATTTTTCTGTGTGTCACTGTGCCCCAGGTAGAGCCACTCTAGAGGGAAATGAGTAGCCTGAGGATTCCACTTGTCCTGAGGGGTGGGGTACAGAGCAGTACAGGACCAAGCGCTCCTGAAGAATTTGCCAGAGTCATTGTATCCGCTTCCTCGGAGGCAAGCAAGCCCACCGGGTGGTCATCAATTATAGATCTGTGTGAAATCTACGGACGTGCAATATATATGAGTGTGCGTATATATAAGTCTCTTAAGATCCATCTAGTGCAACACAGCGTATAGAGCAGCATAATATTCAACATCCATTAACTTACGGACACACTGTGGAATTCGAAACAGCTGAAGCTTGAAGCTGATCCTCTCTTTCCAGTTTGCATTCGAGCGTGCATTACGATGAGTGGAAGCAATTATGGACGGATTCAATGGCAGTGCCATCATTTATTGGAGTATAATTCCTCTAGCCAATCAGTGCTCTAAGTAACAATAAATTATATTAGACTTCCAGTATTACTTGAGCATGTAGGGGGCTACAGATCAATGGGTATCTGAGACTTGAAAAGCTTCGGCATTCTGTTCTTGTTGAATCTGTGATTAACAAATGAAACTCAACTAATCATAGTAAATTGTCCATCTGAAGGCATTCTTGTTGTCAAGCACACGGTGTGCTAGGGAACAGGAGTGTGAAGTGCCACCGAGTGTGGGCCTGTGCTCTTGCCTGTCGCGGTGCCCAGCAGCAAAATGAATGTATCTATCAGCGTGTTCGAATGGCGTGTTACTGTGATAAAACGCTTCATCCTTGCAGGCTGCTGATTCATCTGGCTTGAACAGTATGTGCTAATCAATGATTGTTTTATATTAAAAGGCACAGTTTAATTTTGCTACAGATTGGTTGGCAGTTTCCCAAGAAAATATCAGTAAACTGAGGAGTCCTGAAAGTAACGTGTGAAATGTATGTGAAACAGGTAGAAAGAAACGGCTGGTGGCTTCTGCTAATCAGAATTCTTCCCAGCTCCTCCAGGCACCTGGGAAAGAAAACAAGCATAAACGGCTTCACAACCGCACAGAGTTTCGATTTAAAGACAGTTATTGGTAGATTAAGTTCCACTCTATCATTTATTCTCTCTAGTTTCTCTACCTGAAAAAAATGCCTTCACCTTGTAAAATGACATTTACATTAAGCCTGGAATAGTGCTTAGGCTCATCTGAGGTTTCCGAGAAGGGCGGGCGCTGGCCCCCGCACACTAGCACAGTGTTTGCGACGCGCGTTACAAATATTAGGGACCACGATGTTCAGTAACTACTTTAGCATAATTTTGTTTTACTTGTTTACTACGCACCAGCGATACTCAATTGAGTCTTAGCATTAATACGCTCGTAACATACAGTGCAGTGCCTCCATATGGCGCATTGGGGAGAAGCATATTAAACATATTACACAAACAGAGCTCAACACCTCACATATTACTGATCAACAATGCACCAATTAGACAATACAGCAGTCATGAAAATAAACACTGGCATATGTGCCCAAGGTCTACATGAAAATGAGGTGGAGGGAACAAATGAGAATAGAGAAGGGGGGATAACAGAACAGGACCGCATAGGTTAGATCGTTACAACGAGCCCAAAGGCACAGAGTCTTCTGTTGTTTAAGGGGAGCCACAAACACAGTTCTACTTTGTTTAGTTTCAGTTTTCTAGTAGCCACATTTCTAAAAAAAGTGAGAAGAAACAGGTGAAATTGCCTTTCTTGACACTTGATTGAACTCGGTGTATGCCAAATACCATTTCACCATGCAATCTGTTAAAACTTATTAATTCTATATTTAACACTATTTTCACACCAAGTCGGAAATCTGGTGTGTATTTCATACTTGTAGCACATCTCAGTTCAGACTAGCTACGTTGCCCGTGCTCAGCTTGGCTAGCGGTTACCGTGTTACTGCAGTTTTCCATTTGCCACTATAGTTTATCTCCTCCTCCTGTGCTGTGTGCTCTTCTGGATCGGAGGGTCTTGGAAGGCTGTGAGCAGCCCAGCGACTGGCTCAAGGTCACTCAAACTTGAAGAGGCAGCCTCACTCTCTGAGGTCTTTCCACTGGATGCTCCCCTCCTTCCAAAAGTCCACCTGCTATGTGTCTCACCATTTCATTGTTTTTCTACAAAGACACACTTATGGATTATTAGTCCATTAATAATGATAGCCCATCAAAAGCTGTCTTCTAAAAACCTTAAAATAACGGCCCTTTGCTCTACCGCCTCGCAACTTTTCCCGTGTTCTGGAAGAATAGGATTAGCAAGCATTTTACAATTAGAGCACAGAGTCCTGCAGTAGGAAAAAAAAAAAAAAAAAAAACCCAACAAACCAGACAACTGCTCCTGGTTGCAGACAGCTTGCCTTCGTATCTGTTCCTGCCCTTCATTAGCCGAGCGACAACGGGAACGTTGGGCAGTGAGCCCTTCTGGGTCTCAGTGTCTTCATCTGTGAAATGGGAGGTCAGAGTGCCCGTCTGGCCTATTTCCCAGGGTTGTTGGAAGTCTCATACCAGATCAGACTTGTGGAAGTGCTTTGGGAAGGGACAAGTACCATGGAAATGTGAGGGTGTTGCTTTTCAAAAGAGAAGCAAAATTTTAAAATCCTGCTATGCACCAGATGCATGCACGCATTTATTTTATAAGGACATTGATAATATAGGAATCCACTCACCTACGAAACATTACACCACACTCCCGATAAGGCTAAGCCTTCCTCAGTCAGACCCCACTCTCTCCTCCTCCCCCTAAGCACCCGCGGCCAGTCCATCTTACACAGGCATTTTGTCAAGGCGCGGACATTTGGATGAAGGCCCAGCACCAGATATGAGACGGGCCATCAGCACACGCGTGCTTTTGAACCGGGCTGAGCTGGTGACCTCAGGCGAGCAGAGGGCCCTCACCTCCACAGCAGGGCACATCTGTACCGATGCTGCGGCTCTGTGCTGCCGCACGGACCCTGCTTACTCTGTACGGAAGGGGGGTTTGCGCATGCACTGTGCTGAGACTCAGGAATGCATTATGCACCGGTGGGTAAATCCGCTGGATCCACACGCGATGCCTAGGACAAACCTGCCTCTCGTATTGACTCAAGCATTTTTCATAAGAGCTGGAAAAAAACGAAAAGCCAGCGCTTTCTTTCTCATATTAATTGGCAGGAATGTTGGCTGTTAAACCTACTGTGGCAGTATTTCCTGTGGAGAATTTTCTCTTTATTCAGTGAGGACAGTAGAGGGGAAGAAAAATCTGCCACTAGCTGCTATCATGGCAGCGTAAGTGATAATAATGATAATGATGGTCAGGATGATAGAAATGGGAGCCGCTATTTGATCAACAGTAAGAAGTCGTTTTTGTTTCAGTGTGAGATATTAAAATATTAAATTGCAAGGCATTGTCCACTTTTATTCACTGCTCTTCAGAGAGCAAATGCAAAGTGACGGAAGGATTTTAATAACAATAGCAAGCATACCTAGAATGAGCATTGTTAACCAAATTATTATCACAGATGTCATTAACATGTGTCGTGTTTCAAAAGAGGAAGCATCCACAACAGGGTCTCTGAGCAGTTAAGTAAAACAGAAACAGTTCATTAGAACAGAAGGCAACTATCTGGATGCATTGGCCACAAGTTGCTTGCAAGCATTTCTGACAGCAGCCCTCTGTTGAAGAGAAAATTGCACAAATTGCCAGTTATTATCATTTTTAATAAATAAGCCTTCTATCCTCTCCCGCCCTCCTCTCCCTCCCTCTGGCTTCTTGGTGACTGTGTTCAACAAGCATATTTTCAGTGGGACCGTTGCTATTACAGAGTGATTGAGCTCTGATTTACGCATCAATTACCCACCTTCATGGAGATTTTCATGCTCCCCTAGCTGACGTCAATGAAGCGTAACTGCGTAAACGCTTTACTTCATACCGGTTTTGGAAAACTGAGACTGATAACTAATCATATTGAGAGACAATGTGCTCGAATACAGGAAACAATAAATGCTTCCCTTGGAAATCTCATCTATTCTTTATGAGCTCACCATTCACGTGCTCATCTCAGTCATCCATTTCTCTGTGAGGCTCTTCCTCTCACTCGGTATCACAAGTGCAGTTCGGGTTCGACCCCTGAATCCAAGCATTTGCAAAGACCAAACTCTCATTTTCCAGCTTCCCCGAAGAGCAGAAAATCTTGCTGCTTTCCCACCGCTGTTGTAGACCAATTTTGCCAGACATGGACAGTCCGAGGGACTGAGCTTGGCTGCGTCTTTCATCTCTTGTTCACTCACCCGTGTTTGTCCCACGGGACCATCTTCAGTGCCACTTGGTTAGTGTGTATTTGAACGAGCTGATGTGCAGACTGGGAACACTTCCATTCAAGACCCAGCTGGAGCACAGCTGCCTGGTTTTGCTTCCCACCCCACGCCAACCTGAGCATGTTCCCAGGGCACTTTGTTCCTATAGCCATAGTGTGTGTTACCCTGCAGGGTGATGATTTTAGAGTGGATTTACCTCCCCTCCTGAGCTGTGAATTCCTCAAAGACTCATACTGTTTCTTCTTCTTTTTTTTTTTTTTTTTTTTTTTTTTTTTTTTTTTTCCTGAGCACCAAACGTGGTCCCTTGTGTGACCGAGGCACCCAGTAAATGTTTGTTGATTAAATAGACAAACTAATTAATATCTTAATATCTTGGTCAATATTTGTCACCGAACTTGGGCAGAAAGAATGTTTACCTGTCATTTGTTCATTCATTCAGTCAAAAAATATTTATTGAGAGCGGAACACTGAGGTTGGCACTTTTCCAGGTAAATGGGAAGCAGAAATGCGTGATTCCTTTCTGGTGGACAGTTTCATTTAGCACCCACGGTTCTCTCAGAGCAGGAGAGGGGGAAGGAGACCAAGTAGGAAAAGCCTAAGGAGAGTTCAGCTGGGATAGAAGCAAGAAGGGTGGATATCATGTCACCGGAGTAAGAAAGATCATTCCTAAGGTCTTGATTATCCACACTGACTGTGATGAGGCCCAACGTTTTCACTGTGAACTGACTCAGAAATGCCATGCGGGGGTACAGGGGTCTGCCAGCGCTGCCATAACCAAGTCCCACAAACTGGGAGGCTTAAACAACAGATTTACTGTCTCCTGCTTCTGGAAGCTCGAAGTCTGAGATCAAGGTGTGAGCAGGCTTTGTTCCTTCTAAGGGCCGTGAGGGAGCATGTGTTCCAGGCCTGTCTCCCAGCTTCTGGTGATTTACTGGCCATCTTGAGTGTTCCTTGGCTTGCAGAGGCATCACCCCGATCTCTGTCCTCTGTCCGATCTCTGTGACGATGCAGAGGGCAGAGGCAAGCAGTGCCCAGTGGCTGTTTGCCGTGGGCCTGATCTCACGCCCCGCCTGTGTGTTCAGGCCGGAGCCCTGTGGGGTGCGTGTGCCAGGGAGGGGCAGGGGCCTGAAGAGGAAGCCTCGAGGGGGTAGAATTTGCCCGGGCAAAGTTTAGTGAGTATATGCGGATCGAAGGGTTTGGTGAGACTTGAAAATAGAGTCTGCTTAAGACTGTCAATTATAAACTGCTTGTTAAGGGCATTAATTTCCTTAGTGTAAAGGTAATTAAGAATGCGATTTCTGAGAAAATGTTGTTTTGAATTAAGTAGTTATTGAAACTGTCTTGCTCATAGCTAACTGAAAATAAAACACCTTTGAAAAGTGTCATTTATGAGAAGCCAGGTTTATATTAAAACTTTGACTTGGCAAAGAATTCCTGATATTTAGTGGGCATGGAGAGGAAATACTTCAGGCAGCTTTTTCCTAACTTGAAAAACAGAGTTGTTCTGTGTGGGTTGGCGGCAGAAGCAACAGGTATGGAGCGGGGGACGTGGCCCGTGGGATGGGGCCCGTGGGTTGGGGCCAGGATCCACGGGGGGCTGGACCAGGCGTCATCAGGAGCAGAGGGCCAAGCCGGGCACCCTGCCTGCCGTGAGGCAGAATTCAAACCAACCAACAAAGAATAATCAAAGCTGGACACCGCCTCCTCTTGCGTGGCTCCGTTTCTGATTATGAGAAGCATCCTCGCATGTCTGTCCTTCCTGGAAGTGGCTCAGAATTTAGATCCAGCAGCTCTTTAAAACTCAGCATTTGCATTGACTCGGATTCGTTTAAAGAGAGAATTAGAAATGAGGTAATTTCAAGTTGGCGCTAAAAAGTCCATGAAGAGGCACTGGAAGAATAAGCAGGAAGATTATAAAAATTGTCACTCCTGCTTGTCAGTAGGGAACAGGGTAGATGCTGACAAGAGGGGAAGCGAGGATGTTTTCTATCAGTTCGATTCTTCAATAGTTTCACCGATGCAAACATAAACGTATAAATAAATACACTTAACTGTGTTCACTCTCTGAGTGTGTATTTCTTGGCTTGTGTTATCCATTCCAGGGCCCTACTCGTCTTCAGGAAGTGTCTTTGAAAACTTCTGAGTCGTGCAATTGTTTTGCAGCGCTCTCTGTGTGGCCGACATTGAATGTGAGACGCTTGTAAGGCATCGGTTTGTGTTACCGGTGGGTCAGTGAGCCAGAAGGAGTGACGGAGAAGTCTCATTTTTGATGAATGGGTCAGAACTCGAGTTATTTTTAAATGATTTTCCTAACCTAAGAAAATATTACAGAAGCAGAAAAGAAACTTCCGCGTGCTTAGATATCTATGGCACAATGGAGTCTTCTTGTAGCGGGGAACCTGAGTATGGAGGAGGGGATGCTTGAGGGAAGATTAAAGGCGATGAAGGTGCCATCTGGGCTGCTGGGAGAGGAGAGAAGGAACACTTGCTGGGGAGACACTCATCTCTCAAGCAGACGCGGGCATATCGGACCACGTCTCTTAGCCGACAGTCACACTGTCCAAGGACAAAAGAATTTAATTTCACTGGAACAATTGCTTTTAAAGTACATTTTAACAGGCTTCTAGAAAGGTGAGTTGAGTACTACTGTAGGCACACCTTTGGGTTGCCAGAGTCATGGTCATTCTATAAAAGAGTGGCGTTTCCATTAAAAGGGAATCCTGTAAAAAACGGAATTTTCGTGCACTCTTACAACATTGTTGCCAGTCGTTTTCCGTCTGAGTGTCTACCTGTGCGTGCTGTTCGGGGAAGCATCTACACCACGCTGCAGGAGCCCCCTCTAAGCTGAGATATGCTGCTTAGATAATCTGAAGCAGGGAGTTCAGATTTCCGATGTCCTCCCCTGGATCAGCTGTGCTGTGCTGTCCTGTGAGCAGAGCTCAAATGTGTGGATGTGCCTCTCTGGCAGGGGCCTTCTTTCCTATCTACTAGCATCTTCTTTTTGGCTAAGAGGGTGGCCTCTGGACAGGGCAGCCTCAGCGCCTCTTCCGCTTCTTTCACTTAACTCATTGTGTCATTTTTTTGGGCGTGTCCACCTCTCTGGGCCTCATGCGCCTGTCACCTCACCTACAAAGTGAGGATGACGCTGCCTCATCAGAGTTTTTGTGAGGATTAAATAAGATAGTCCTCCGGAAATGGCATGGAGCAAGGAATGAACAAAGAGTGGCTATTAGTGTTATTGTGGTTGTTCTGCATGACAGTCCACTCTTGTAATAACTGCCCTTCACCTTGAGGCATTTCTGCCAGCGTAGACCAGCAAGGCAGAGTTCTGCTTCATAGAATACATCTGTTCCGTAACGGGCCCTGGCTCTTGATTTACCTCCATGTGAAGTCCCTCCGATTTAGGTGCGCCCAAATGGGTTTAATAAAGGAATTTATATGCGAAGGGTCCTATCATGTGCAAAGACTACAAGTTGTTTTATATTGGGTGCCTGGGAACCCCGCCCCGCCCTGTCCCCCGCACCAGGAGATTCGCATGCAGTTGGTCTGGCGTGTGACTTGGGCGCGGGGATTTATAAAATCTGCACTGGGTGATTCCCATGTGCAGCCAAAATTGAGAAGCAGATTATAGAAGACCGGTAATATTTAGAAATGTTTTAAATTTAAAAAAATTATTATTTTAAACCTCATGTCAATATTAATGTGTGTATTAATTCCATATATTGATCAATTTCCTGTCGCTTTCTCAAAGATCGTTTTTGAGCCCATAGAGAAAAAATTTGAAAGGCTATCTAATGAGATATACTTTGTCCTGGTCTGTTACTAGAAAGACATTAGACCTCAAAAATTAGGAAATTTTGCTCTAGTTTTTGTGGAGTGAAGAGAACTCATGAAAGCTACATATAAATATCTTTGGCATATGCAGGTCTTGTATCTCAGACTTTTTTTTTTTTTTTTTTTTGCGGTACGCGGGCCTCTCACTGTTGTGGTCTCTCCCGTTGCGGAGCACAGGCTCCGGACACACAGGCTCAGCGGCCGTGGCTCACGGGCCCAGCCGCTCCGCGGCACGTGGGATCTTCCCGGACCGGGGCACGAGCCCGTGTCCCCTGCATTGGCAGGCGGACTCTCAACCACTGCGCCACCAGGGAAGCCCATCTTAGACTTTTTGAAAGAGCTCTGGGTTAGGAAACCAGGTGAGCGGTGTCCTGGATGCAGTTGTCACAGGCTGGAACCATTTTATGAGCGTCAGTTTTCCATCTTTAGATGGAATACTAATACCTGTCTTGCTAATTTATCAAGGGTGTCTGAGGAGCACACGAGTTAATGCGCAGTAGAGCTTTGTGGGATGAAGGTAAATCCTGATCATGTTGACCCTGACATGGTGTCAACGATCTCATGTGAGCAGCCCTTACCAGCCTACAGAAGCCTTCCTTGTTCACTATCACACTTAACCTTGACATCAGCCACATGAAGAGGAACTCCCATTTTACACATAACAAAACTGAGGCTTAGAAATGTAAAATGAGTTATTAATGATCCAGAGACTTGTAAGTGAAAGAGTTACGAAGAATCTGGGTACCATCATTTCTGGACACACTATGAAATTCTTTAGAAATAACAGAACCTGTTTCTTTGGTTGGTGTCAGGTTCGGTTTTCACTAGGTTGTTTTTGTTTTTGTTTTTGTTTTACCATTCCTAGATATATTCAGTTATCTTTGCAGCTTGAGTATTTGGTATTTCTTAGAAGTATTGCATCATTTGGGGAATTTGGTAGGCTAGCCAAAATAGTTTTGCCCTAAGCTTCAAACACTTCTTAAAAGTGTCTTCCTCACAATATCTGTATTTGACATTGCTTATTTAGATACAAGAAGGTTTGCTGTGATCACCTGTAGCGTGATGTCAGTGACTTAGAAGCCATGGACCTTTCCCTTAAGGAGTAAAAAGTCTAATGGGAGACATAGAGAACCCCAGCTAAATCATTTTCAGCTCACGAGATTGAACCCCTTTAATGAGCATGGTGTAACTTAGGACCGGGGATATCCATACAGTGGAATATTATTCAGATAGTAAAACAAGGAGTGAAGTATTGATCCATGCTACAACGTGGATGAGCCTTGAAAACATTTTGATAGGTGAAAGAAGTCAGGCGCAAAGGACCACATATTGTATCTTTTCACGTGTATGAGATATCCAGGATAAGCAAATTCATTCAGAGAGAAAGTAGATTAGTGGTTGTTGCTTAGGGCTGGGCTGGAACGGAGGATTCAGGGCAGGGGTAATTCCTAAAAGGTAAAGGGCTGCTTTGGGGGGGTCACGAAAATATTCTAAAATTATATCATGGTGATAGTTGCAAAACTCTGAATGTACTGAGAACCACTGACTGTATACTTGAAATGGGTGAATTGAATGGTTTGTGAATTATATCTCAATAGAGGCGTTATAATAATTTTTAAAACAGGGTGGGGAGCAGAAGAGAAGGAGAGGAGGTGAGACAAAAACAAAACAAGAGGAGTGGTTCTTGGAATGTCTGCCTGACGCCACTGGAGGATGATTTGACAAGCCTCCTGGATGAGCTGAATCTGCTTCCATTTTCAGAAGTAGAGGGCATGGGATATCCCCAAGCTGCCCTGGAGGGAAACAGGTTTAATATTCCCCTGTTGGTAATGCATAGTTTTAAAAAGCACAGATTTAAGGGAACTCTCAGAATGAGCACTGACCCATTTCCCTAAGACCTAAAGAAATTGGCATGACTGGGTGGACAGCTGACAGATGTGGAAAGTAGATGTCTTGTGTGTTTTCTGTCCTTTCATTCCCATCTTGATTTTTTCTTTTTAATGAGAGCCAGTGTCTGTGGGGAGAGAATCCATTTGCCGAAGAGAGTGGTTGTATGCAGAGTTGTATGTACGGTTGTATGTATGAGTCCTGCTGTGGAAACAGGACTTAGAGGTTCTACTGACGTACAGAAACTCCTTTTCAAGGCCATACTCACATCCCCAGATCCAGGGTTCTCGTGTGTCTTCCCTGTGTGTGCAAAATAAGTATGGCCTGGTTTTAGCTTCTTAGAATAGTTTGGGAGTTAGCACTTTACATTGCAGTGCTCATGGATGTTAGCAGATAAAATAAGGATTTAACCTGGGGGTGATTTTGAAGGTATTGAATAGCAGAGGTTTTCTTTTTTTTTAAACTCACAGAAGCTATACAGACATTAGGTCAGGGTCAAATTCAAAACAGGGCTAGATATTTACAAAAAAAGTACCACTTGGAATTCTGGAACATGTAGTAAGTATAAATATCTACACATTTTATAGAAGGCAAAAATTCATTCGGGAGAACCGGAAGGAGTGAGTTATAGCTTATGTTTGTCCCTTGGGCGAATTAAATATGTATTTTTATGCTTTTACGAAGATATTAGCCAAAATAAAGGTGTCTTAGTGCCAGTTGGGTTAGAAAACAAGTGAGACTGAGTTATTTACTTTCATTTACATTGTTACTACCATAAATCCTGTATTAGTTAGCAGTATTTTTAAACAAACTTGTCATTTTAAAATATCAGTGTTTTGTTGTTTTTTTTTAATGTGTCCCCAACTAGCTTTGCACAATAACCAAATTAGGCAAAGCAGTGATGATTATACCTCATGAAATATACAAACCAGATGGACTTAGACTGGTTTTTGTTCTCATTTGCTCAGCTTCTTCCCACACATGTAGTTACGTTTTACAATCCCTTTAGGTTCTGTACATTTTGGTGTAAGGAAACTAATGGTTTTTCTATACTCGCAACCAAATGAAGTTCCTAAAGTTTTTCCCTACTGACGATTTCGAATAAAATACAATCCCAAGGAAAGTTGCCCGACGGAGTGCAAATGAGACTAATATTTATTCTTGAGTGTGATGGAAGCATGAGAGTCAGAAGGGACAAACCATGGGGTATTAGGAAGAGAACTAGTTTGGGAAGCAGAAAACCCGAGTTCCCGTCTCCTAGTTCTGCCACAAACCTGCTGCGAGGCCCGTTGCCTTTCTGAGCTCAATTTCCTCATCTGGAAAATGAAGGGACCAGAACTAGACGATGGCGACGGTGTCTCTTCTAAACGACTAGGCAGCATTATCAGCGTGGTGTCCTGCCGCTGTGAGCTAATGAAGACGGCATAGTTGAGCGTCTTCGATCTCAGTGAAGCTACATGTGTCCTGGGTTTTATCTCCCCATGAATGTACCTGTGGCTCCTAATGATGAACATGGGAGTTGCTTGAGTCTAAGATCAAGTTTAAGGACGAGGATGGGAGAATATCTGAGGGAAAGA
>NW_006774591.1:1205560-1207087 GCF_000442215.2 Lipotes vexillifer
AGGGGAAATCACTTGAACTTGAAGATGGAAGAGACACAGGTTGGCATCTTCCTTCGCCGCTACCTTGAGGAGGCCTTGGGATGGCTCCCTTCATCACCAGAGGGCCGTAGATTCCTCCTGTGTTAACAGGGCGGGTTCCCTGTGATTGGAGGCCAGGGAGACCGATGGGTGGGTGAAATCAGAGCTAATATAAAAGACCCATTCTAGAGAGTATCTTCTCACCATCACCGCCTTGCACTGGAGTGAGTAACGGGGTATAGTTGGCCCTTGAATAACGCGGGCTTAGGGGTGCCAGCCCTTTGTACCCACGGGTTCCTCAGTATCTGCGATTCCGCATCCGTGGATTCAACCAACCTCGGTTTCAACTACCTGTGGATTGCGTGGTACTGTACTATTTACTGTTGAAAAAAAATCCACGTGTAAGTGGACCCGTGCACCTCAAACCAAACGTGACTCAAGGCCTTGGTGAGTTAAATGTATAGTTAAGTGGAATTTGTTCTTCTTTCTGCCCTTTTTCTATCAGTTAGTGGAGATGTCAGTGAAGCAGGGATTCCAAAAAGATAGGCTGAGGGACTTCCCTGGTGGTCCAGTGGCTAAGACTCTGCACTCCCAATGCAGTGGGCCCGGGTTCGGTCCCTAGTCGGGGAACTAGATCCCGCATGCATGCCGCAGTTAAGAAGCCTGCGTGCCGCAAGTAAGACCCGGTGCAGCCAAAACTAAATAAACAAACAAACAAATAAATAAATATTTTTTTAAAAACCCCCAAAGATAGGCTGTACAGACAGAAAACAAAGACCTTTGGTCAATGAAGAGTAAATTGAGGTGGTTTTTTTTTTTAGGTTGAAGGGTAAATGCATTTTTAAATTGAGATATAGTTGATTTACAATATTGTATTAGTTTCAGGTGTAAAAAACATAGTGACTCAGAATTTCAATAGAGGGCTTCCCTGGTGGCGCAGTGGTTAAGAATCCGCCCGCCAGTGCAGGGGACACGGGTTCGATCCCTGGTCCGGGAAGATCCCACGTGCCGCGGAGCAACTAAGCCCGCGAGCCACAACTACTGAAGCCCGTGCGCCTAGAGCCCGTGCTCCACAACAAGAGAAGCCACCGCCATGAGAAGCCCGCGCACCACAGCGAAGAGCAGCCCCTGCTCGCCGCAACTAGAGAAAGCCCGCGCGCAGCAACGAAGACCCAACGCAGCCAAAAAATTTTTTTTAAAAGATTATACTCCATTTATAGTCATTATAAAATATTGGCTCTAGTCCCTGTGCTGTATAATATATGCTTGCAGCTTATCTATTGTATACGTAGTGGTTTGTATCTCTTAGTCCCATATCCCTGATTTGCCCCTCCCCCTGGGTTGTGAGTTTTCAGTGTCACCATAACATGCCAAATTTCCTTCTATCCTATAGAAAACAGTTGGAAGAACATTCTCACTTGCTAAGAGCGCAGAGCCCTCGAGTTGCACTTTGGGGCTCAACTTCCTAATATGAAAGTGAGTTTTCACACTGACAGGACTAGTGCACTC
>NW_006774591.1:1207098-1209896 GCF_000442215.2 Lipotes vexillifer
TGTCTATTCATGTATTCCACAGAGGCAGGGTACATCAAATTGATTGTGTAGCTTTAATCCGCTGTAGCATTTCCTCGTGGGCCGTGGATCCCTTTTTTTTTTTTTTTTTCCCATTGGAAAACCGGCCCGGGAGTGTAAAGGGGCATCAGGTCATCAGGGGACAGACATCGGCTTTCCTGTGGCCTCTGCGGGGCTCACGGGTTCAAACACAACCTCCCTGAAACCAAAGAACTTTAATTGAGTAGGTAAAGAGGTCCTCATAATTATAAACAGCAGTAGGTATAACAAGAGGCTAAATACCTTAGCTGGGGTTTTAATTAGCTGGTGCTTCAAACTAGTCATTTTGGTTTCAGTCAGAAATCAGTGACGTTCTGCACTGTGCAAACCTCATCACCCTGCAGTTTGTTCCTCATTGTACTCCGCCCGGTGAAGCTTTCAGTACAACGCCCTGCTGAGCAAAAAAGGAAAAAAACGGGAGAGATTTGGTTGCATTCCAAGAGCAGTGAAACTCTATGGAGATTAAGTTCATTCTCACCAGAGATATGAGAATTAACTGTTCTTTGTTGTATGTGTTAAAAAATGCAGCAGATAACACCCATGTGCACACGCTCAATCTGCTGTTCCGATGTTTCGTCTGGAATTTGGTAGCTTGATGAACTGACGCAAAACGCAGCCAAGAGCCTTCTCACAAATCCAACGTGGGTCGAAAGCCCCAAGCGCCCTGACTGCCGGCCGCTTGAAGGGTTCTCATGCATGCTGAAGCACGTTTCCTTTCTTCTCTTCCTTTCTTTCCTTTCGGGTTTTAATTATCTTGCCCTCAGAGGAAGAGGAAGGTAGTTTGCAAAGCCAAGAGACCAAAGTCCTTTGGTTCTCCTCATGGGACAATGAAATGGGATCCCCGGGACTGTCATTCTGGGCTGTCAGGTACAAGGAATGAACAGAGAGCTGGAAAACTGACATCTTGCTTGCATTCCTTGGAAGCATGAGGCTTCTGCTCTCATGTTTGTATGGAGCATCATGGCTGCAGCAAACCCTCTTCCCAGGTCCCACCCCCACTAAATATTGCTTTAACTTGTCCCCTCATCCCACCCCTGACACCCCATCGTTCTTACGTTTCGGCAAACTGACGATGGGCTCAGGTTACACAGGGCCAGTGTATGATGCTGAGGGTGAATCTTGTGCTCCACGCTTCACGGACCCCAGATGTTACTGTTGACTCCACATCAGCCTCCAACACAGAGGCATTGCGTCACGTCGCAGCTCTTTGGGGTTCTGATCTCAGCTCGTGAATGGGAATGACAGATGATGCCAACAAACGTAATACCTGTGGATGGCATCTGGGACTGTGAATGATGGGCTGGCTTTCAGTAGTACCTGGACTCTGCGTCTTTGTTGACCAGGCGGGGCCCAGATGTGAGGCCTGGGCTTTGGGTGGAGCTCTGGAGTGTCTTTGATGTTCCCAGACGGTGCTGACATTTGCTGGGCATACCTGTGAGTGATCCGGTGAGCTCTTCTGTATCTGGCGTGGTTTGCATTATGAAAGGAAAATGTCCATGTAAACATCCTATAAGTGTTGCCACGATTTTTAGATGGGGAAATGAGGTGCTGTTTATCCAGGAGATAAGGCTATCAAGGTCACTTAGAATTTGTCAGTTCACGTATTCCTGTGGAGAAAGGCGGATGGTTAGGTGTACTGACCTGTTACACTCCATCTATATCAACATCTAGTTAAGCTGCCATGGATGTTGCGTGCTTTGGGCTCTTATTTTGTAAATTAACATTATGATACTCATGAGCAAACTAGGCTACCAATGATAGATATTAAGGTTTGGAATGTATTCAAAACCTGTCAACTGTACTTATACCTTATATCAGTATATCTCTTATAGTTCCTTTAGCTATTATGTTCGTCTGCATGTCAATTACCTAATTAAGTCTTCACATGACATTACAGGTTTCCTCTGCTAGCCGAAAGTAGAGCGTTCCTGTGAAAACTTTCATAAGCAAAATGGTGTAAAAGTGAAGAGTATCCCCCCAATTTCTGCAAGCTCTCATTATGCCACTTTGCTTTTAAGAAAGACCTATGTTAGTAAGGGAATGACGTTTTTTGTAAAAGAGGAAATCCTCTTTGGATATGTTTTTTCGTTAGCGAAAAAAGGTACTAACACAGGTCTCTCGTAAAAGTGGCTTACCGCAAACGTTTCGAAAGCAGGGGATACCTGTATTAACATGGGGAAGGAAAGCAACATTTATACAGCACCTGCTAGGCATTTTATGTACATATATAATTGAAATTTTCCCAGTGTATATGTACTCACTTTGAGTGGAATTACAGTCAAAAGCGGTGGCGGGGGGGAACCCAATGAACAAAATAAAATCCACTACTGTGAGACTTATAGATTATGGTTTAGTATGCAAGTCTTGCATGAGGAAGAAAATAATTGTTTTCTTAATAAGGAAGCTTTCCATTCTATAAAATCCAAGAACCCAGAATGTATCTTAGATATATAGCCTGGAAGCTTTTGTACTGATCCTCCAATGGGAAAGCCTGAAACGTCATGAGAGTCAGGGTTACACAGTGTTTATAAAACGTTTGTGCCCTAAGGTCATTCAAAGGTTTTTACACCTCTTTTCACTGTTAGTAGTTTGTTGGTCGAGCCAGACCCCTTTCTTTGTGAACAGTTTCCCACAAAACAAAAAGGAGTGTGATTGATTGGGTGACTTGGATTTTTGTAGACTTCTGAAGATGTTCTTAAACTCTCCTTTGATTTTTTTTTTTTTTTTTTTTTTTTTTTTTG
>NW_006774591.1:1209922-1215747 GCF_000442215.2 Lipotes vexillifer
TTTTTTTTTTTTTTTTTTTTTTGGCCTCCCCACGTGGCATGCGGGATTCTTAGTTCCCAGACCAGGGATCAAACCCAAGGCCCCCTGCGGTGAAAGCTCGGAGTCCTAACCACTGGACCGCCAGGGAATTCCCTCTCCTTTGATTTCATTACCACAGGCTGACACTGGCTGTGGGCCCAGGACAGAATTCCAGTTTATCCACAGTAACATATTTGATAATTCCTTTCCCTTAGGACTTCGTGACATCTGTGAATTGTGAGCCCTAGGCAGTTGGCAACACGACGCAACCTGAATTCAGTACTTTTTTGCGCAGTGGACTGACTTTGGGGGACTCTGCAGTAGTTGCCTGTAGTAATCAAGTAAGGACAAGGGAAGAGGATTATGCCATACTTAAGTGGTCACGAGTACAGTTTCTAATAAATAAGCAAGTTTCTGTTTTCTTCTGTATTCTGAAGAACTGGTCAGGGTCTTAAACCCATTGAGAATAAAGAGAAGGCGGCCTGCTCTCTGCAGTATCAGTTTGGGTAGCCTCGGCTTGCTTTTTTCTCCTTATTGATAACAAGGGAGATCTAAATAACTTACATGACTAATTCATCTTTGTCTCCTTTTGTCTTTTTCTCTGCATGTCAGTCACTATGAACAAGACCGTAGTGCACTTAAGAAAAGGGAATGGGAGCGGAGAAATCAAGAAGTCCAGCAAGAAGACGATCTCTTTTCTTCAGGCTTTGATCTTTTTGGGGAGCCCTACAAGGTAGCTGAATATGTATGTAATTTATCTTTCTGGAAAATGGTTGCTTGTTATATTTTTGAATGCACTAATCAACATTTAATCTATTTTCAAAACACCCAAATCATCTCCAGGAGAATATATTTTACGAATGAAATATATACATATGCTGTACTGGGGGCGATGGCAAGTTGCTGAGGAAGTCTTCAGAGACAAATTCCATCTTCTTGGGGGAACACAGTAGGAGCTGCAAGGGACTTATGAGACTTCCTGTCTCCAAAGAATTCTTTCCCGCCCAGCACTACCTACAGCAAGGAGTGCCCCCTGACACTTTGTCTCACTTTGATTATCAGCGTGGCAGCCCCTGAAGACTTCATCAGAACGTCAATGGATCTGTCTGTTTTCTCCTCCCAATCAGTGCCATCCATCGCAAGGCCACTGCTTTCTGTTTCCATTTTAGGTTGTTAGCAGCTGTTCAGTGGTTTGAGTACTCTTTGAAAATCACCGTTCTAGGAGAAAGGGGAAAAGCCAATCATTTTTTTCCCGGTGATTAATAATCACGGGTTAGGAGATTGCCTCAACCAGAAGAGGTGGTGTAGCTAGGTTGATGTTCTAGTGGTATTCTGGCTAGTGTGTAGCTCCAATAATGATCATACTTCTGTGTCTATAAGTATTGATTTCACAGTGACTGCCTCTGAACTTTCTATTTGGGGTGGGGCTGGGAGAAGAATCTTGGTGAATTGCTGGCAGCTGGTTGGTTTTTATTGCAGTTGCCTAGCCGTGTAATTTTCTGTACTGAAACACAAATGATCTGAGAGGTAAAACAGCAATAGAGGAAATGTTCAAGAGTTGTGATTTTAGAAGAGCGCGCCATTTAGGAGACAGTGACTGGGGTAGACAGTAAGCTGTCCGGACCGGTGACTAGTGAGACCAGAGTCCTGGTGCCTTGTTCAGACTAAGGAAGCAGCTTTTGATTGAGACACTCAGGTGCCTCTTCCAAATTTGGTAAGTCTGACAAAGAGACTATTAGTTTTCAATTTGTCAATAACAGTATAATCCTTAGTAATCCATGTTTCCTATCTCAATTGATTTAATTTCTATACTGCCTTTGAATGTGCGCCCGTAGAGATATGGTTAGCTTGACACGGATTTATTGAAGGCCCACTATGTGCCAGCCACGTCTTAGACTAGTGTCCAAAGGGAAATAAGACGTAGATCCTGCCTTCAAGGAATTCCTTGTCCGGTGGCAGAGATCATCACGAATGAGTGAGGGCATGACCACATGGTAACTGCTGAAGAGGTAGGCAGGGGAAAGATGCCCGAAGACTTCTTACCTCGTACCAAGGAGTTTGGACATGAGTCTGTACGCGAAGAGAAGTCATCTCAAGTTTTAAAGTTAGGACGTGGCTGGGACAGACGAAGAATTGTAAAGATGATGTTGGAAGTGTGGAGAGTGGTGGGTTGGAGGGAAGGGAAACTAGAGGCAGATAAAGAGGCTACTGTCGTTGGCTGAGGGGGGGTTCATGGAAGGCTGGATTTAGAGTAGAGCCAGGAAGTTGAAGTGATAGGACAGGTGTCTGCCTGGAGGTGGGGAGTGTGCGATAGGAATGAACGATTCCGATATTTTAGACCTGAGAGGAGGCTGGTGTTATTAACAGGTTGTTCAGGAGGACAACAAGGTTGGCGCTTGTAGAGAAAAGGTAATTAATTCTGCTTTGAGCATGATGGGTTTAAGATGCCAGTGGATGTCAAGGGAGAGATGTCCAGTAGGCTTGGGGTGTATGGATCTGGAGCTAAAGAGAGTGGTCAGGAGAGAGAGTTGGGTGTTAACTACGTAGGTGGCAGTGGAAGCTGTGAGAATGGGTATTATCACTAAGCCAGATGGCTGGGTAAGAAGAACAAAGAGAGAATCTTGAGGAGCAGTAACATTTAAGGGGTGAAAGGGAGAGTCGTTTTCTTTGGTGATGGTGGTAGTCATTGTGGGTTGGGGAGTAAATGGGAAAAGGTGAGATAAAGAAAGAGAGGCAGTGAATGTAGACTTGATCTTGCAGAGAGTCTTTGTATGGAGGGGGGAAGAAAGGAAGATATACGTTAGAACGAAAGGGGGACAATTATTTGGAAGGAAGCTTTTTTTTAAGGGCAGAGAAACGTGAACGTGTTTAGAGATTGATGGGAAGGAGCCAATGTCAGTGGAGAACGCGAGAAGTGAAGACACAGGAGGGAGAGGTGATGGTGAGCAGAGCAAGGTCCCAGAGGAGATGAGAAAATACAAAACTGAGAACATGTGAAGAGTGATGAGCCTTGGGGAGGAAGGTGGGAATGGAATGTTAGGATGAGGAAGAAGCAGGAGAGTGGAAGGAAGACTGGGGACACGATAAGAAGCTGTGGCCTCCATATTTTCCAGAAAGTGGAAGAGAGGTCAAAGGATGATCGATGCCTCATCCCTTCTTGAGAAAGAGGAATGACCAAATGAGTTTTACCTCTTATCTTCGGAGGGGTTAGAAAAATGAGCTTTACTCAAAGGGCTCGTTCTGAAAATTCAGTATCTACTCCATGCTTAACACTATTATGAGGTGTAGAACCCTTGGCTTATTTCCCCCTTTGTAATTTTAAGTCTTGTTGAATGAATGGTCTTGTGCCTTTAAGGTAAATGCCATTTCTCGTTAACAAGCCTGTAATATAGATGCGTATCTAGTTTTAGATGTAAGTAGTGTAGTTTTGAGTAGGCAGTTAAAGAACCTGTTATCAACATTGTCATTTTCAAAAGTCATCTGTCTCGATACAGCAAGAGTACATCAGGTACAGACACAGATGGGAGCATTAGTCTAGGGCAGGGCCAGGTCTGTGTGTGGTTAGTGGCCTGGTGCCTTTATGCTACTTGATGGGGAAGAGGCTTTGTTTTGGAGTCGAGACTATGAAGGAAAGGAGTAATGCTAACAGCTGATGACCTGGTAATTCTCTCTCTTTCACTGCCGCTTTGATGACTGACTGCCATCTTGTGCTGTGTACATGTTCAGGGTTTCCTGGGAGATCACTGGGCAGCATGCTTCTCCTTTCCCCCATATCACGATACTAGAACAGATGTACAGCTCTAAAAGCTCCCTAGACCTGGACTGGTGTGGACACCCTTGGCGTATCTGGACATGCCAGTGGCAATGGGAGCTCTAGAGCTGGCCTGTGGTCTACCGGTAGAAATGAGGACATTCCTACCACAACTCTTCCTGAGGGTTGTGGTAGGAATGCCTACCAAATTAGAAATCAAAATTCCTGGTGGTTGATCGGGACTTTAAGGAAACTTCTTGCCACGCTAAATCCTAAAACAAGGCCCGATCGCCTATCCGATGGCTTTGGTAGTTCATAAACTAGCCAATGAGCATCAGTCCCTAGGACCCACTGCCCTTTCTTGGCAGAGAGAAGAAATGGTGACCTCTCATGGTCCTGGCTGATTTCCTTCCCTTCTTGGCTTCATCTCTACCACTCGCAGAATGGAGAGAATGTTGACCACCCCTAGACTGGGGTGCTGCTGGCTAACATCCCTTTGTGGCTGCTTTCTTTTGTCGCTTTGAAATCTGAGTTTGTGCTGTGCTGCTGAAAAGGATGTGTTCAGAAGTGCTTGAAAAATGTGAAGCCATTTGACGTGTCTAGATTAGTGTGGAAAGATGGGGAGGGAAGAGGAACTGGCATGTACCAAGTGCCTCCTGTGTGCCAGGAACCGTGCTAGAGCTTTCTTCACGTGCTTGCTTAGCCCTTACAGCATATGGGTATGCGTTTTCCCCGTGTTTCCCATGAGGAATTTGAGGTGAGCTTCTCTGCAGCTTCATATCCGCATAAGTGTGATTCCATATCTGTAACAGGAAGCTGTTTATCCTCGACAAGAAGTCAGAAGACCCGATAAGCTTTACCTCCTGTGTGACTTTGGGGAAGAAACTTTATTTCTCTGACCTAGAGTTTCCTTTTCTCTGAAGTGAATAATAGTAGCTGATAGAAAAAATAACTGATAATAACAACAACAACTGACATTTTACAGCTCTTCACAGCTCAACAGGAATGAGGAAACCAAGGCGCAGAGACATTAAGTTGCTTATCTGAGGTCATTTGGGTCAGGGCAGGTAGAAGCCAGAGCAGACCAGAACGGCTGTGCTGACTCACACGGTGATTGGGAGGGTCAAGTCAAACAATCCGCGGAAACCTTGCTTTGAAATCCATAATGTGCTCTACAAATTCAAGGTGTTAGCATTATTATAATTAGAGAAAGAAATAGCAACTTACAGCTTAGAGAGATTAACTGTAAAAATATTAGAATTAAAAAAAAGGAGTTACTAAATCACATATATTAGCCACAATGAAATAAAAGAAAAAAAATGAACCTCAAAACTGAAATTATTTTGCTACTTTTATTAAACAGAAGTACCACGGTACAGTAGTCTCCTAGCACACTGGTCTTGCAATGAAATTATATTACTGATTTGTAGATAACGTTAGAAGCAAACTGAGGCAGCTCTGCATTTGCCAAAGTAATAAGAGGCAAAAAGCTTAAATGAAGGAGTGCTGTTAGTCATGAGCCACAAACCAGACATGTAATTTATGCCTGAAAGTACTTGGAAAATGCATTTCCTTGATGATGGAGAAATTGTGATTACTTAGAAAATAATGGCTGTGGAGGTTACCTTTAAGGAATCAACCAGTTATCAAGAACGGGAAGCAAAGAATTGGCCAAATTGAAAGAAGCCTATCTATAATTGATGGAAATGGCTAAATTTCCATTTTTGCCATGTTTATAATGTGCAATCAGGACGGCTAAGAATCCCTTGCTCCTTAAAAAGGTTCTTAAGACTCGGGAGGATGAAGAAGACGATTTAAGTGTGAACCAGAAGTTGCTATGGTGTATAATGAGCGTCCATCATGTAGGTGTACATAAATGTATTTCAGGCCCCGTTGGGTTTTCTAGCCAGTGGATCTTACATCGACATCTTGAGAAATTGAAAAACTGGTTGACAGTTACCCACCTCCGGTGTTGGGAAGGCAGAGGGTTGACTCTGCCGACCTGGTCTGTATTGTTAATTTTTTTTTTTTTTTTTTTTTTTTCGGTACGGGGGCC
>NW_006774591.1:1215811-1234206 GCF_000442215.2 Lipotes vexillifer
GTACGCGGGCCTCTCACTGTTGTGGCCCCTCCCGTTGCGGAGCGCAGGCTCCGGATGCGCAGGCCCAGCGGCCATGGCTCACGGGCCCAGCCGCCCCGCGGCACGTGGGATCTTCCCGGACCGGGGCACGAACCCGCGGTCCCCTGCATCGGCAGGCGGACTCTCAACCACTGCGCCACCAGGGAAGCCCTGTTAATTATTTTGAGATTGTTGAGTGGTGGACTTCTTGAGGCTGTGTGTCTGTGTGTCCTCTGTGCCTAACCCAGCCTCATGAGTGTTTTGAATTTACCAGTGTGTGTTTTAGAATGACCATGGTAATTGCTCCTTGTAGCCACAGCACGTCTGTTACGGATCTTCCTTCAATCAGCACCTCAGAAAGTGTCACCCGCGAACTCAGCCTTGAACTATCTGCTGTGTAGCTCTGGTCACAAGTCCCTCTGAGACAAAATTGCTGTGTGAGGAAGCTAGTTGAAGGGAATTGACCTCCCTTCATCCCCCCAGGTTATCCCAGCTCCACCCCTTATGCCATTAGTCTACAGGAAGGCCCTACGGTTGGACCTATTAACTTGGCCCCGTGACTCCATGTGCAGACATGCCTTCACCGAGTTAGACCTTAACACAGTTCTGCTTTTTAGTCATCATAAGGAAAAGCCATGTGAAAAACGTCTCTGCATCTCCTGCAAAATTGGTGCTGAACAAACGACTTGTTTTACTGTTCAGAGGTTATTGTAACCTTGTAACCGAACCAATGAGAAGAATTCCCTTTCACTTTTCAGTATCCGGCAAACGTTTATCTCATTTAATGAATTAGGATGTGCTTCCTGCCATCAGACAAGAGAATCCTATAAGCTATGAGCTTTTTCTTTTGGCCTTTAGCTATCGAGAAGCTCAAAGTTCAATTTGACGTTCAGTCACAGTAACCAAGTTAGCTTAACCTTTGCTTTTCTGGTTATGTACCCTTTACTCCAAGCCACTGCAAATCCTTTATTGATATAGGCAGGGTATGAATTATAATTTGATTCTGTTCAATTCAGCAACAGTTTGCTGAGTACCTAGGATGCATCAGACATGGTACTAAGTGTTGAGGACATGAAGATGAATAAAAGGTAGTCTCTGACCTTGAAGAAAAGCTCATAGTTTTGTGCTGGAAAAGAACGCATAACTGTTAGTAGACGCTATGCAGGAGGAGGTGGATTTTCTAGACTTATTTGGAGAGCTTTCAATTTTCGTCTAATTTTAGTCATGTAGACAACATTTTTAGACATTGGCCAGCTTAGAAATTCTCCTAATTTCAAGCATATTTTAAAATCTAGAGATGGAAAAAAATTCTAAGCATGCATCAGAAACCCAGATCAGTAAAACAGTAAACTGAAATGCAGAGGTGTCAAAACCTAAGCAGGGTCTCTCCACTGAAGATAAGATGGACATGTCCTTTTTATTTACTGCTGAAATATGAACAGGGATGTGACTAGCTTGCTTGCAAACAAATGGGCCTTGAGGTTCTTGGGTCCTGATGATGTTGGCCCAGAGAGAGTGAATGACTTCTCAGAACTTTGAGGTATTGTGGTGTTCTCTGTGACATCTGGGGGCAAAGTTCTGATTCTCTAGAACTGTCTTTCAATGAAAGTTCAAAGAATTTTCGGTAAATGATCAATGAACTGTCAGTGAAAGGTCAATAACTTTGAGCTTCCTGGTAGCTAAGGCAAAAAGGGAAAGGTTAGAGAATTCTCTTTGTCTAATGGAAGGAAGCATGTCTTAATTCATTAAAGGAGACAATATAAATGGAGGCGTTTAAAAATAGGAAATGAAATGGTGTTGTTTCCCTTTGTTGGGTCAGATCCTGAAGATAGCAGGTATTAGTTTTTATCAGGCAGTCATCTGGTCCAAGAGGTAAACTATTTGAGGGACCAGCACAGCCCTTGCAAGTATTTACAGCTTGCGTCGAATTCTACTGGGCCCTGACCACAATGAAATCTCTTTGTTTTCTAATTTAGGGATTGAATAGAGGCCGGTTTTGGCTGCTGCCCAAACGGTTCCTTGGGCACCTCCGTTGAAGGAGACTGCTGTATACAAAGAGTTTATTCTTGCCTTGGCTGAAACGTAATTTCTGCCATTAAAACTGACAAACCTAGGGACTTTCGGGGAATAAAAGTGATCTCTACCCTTCTCTACCTATTAAATTGTGCCTTTCAAATGTACTTCTGAACATGGAGTGATTATTCAGCTGAGGATTATATGGAACTGTAATTGTTTCATCACTCCTTCAGCACCAAGGTTGCATGTGATGCAGCATAAGACGTTCCTGAGGATAAGAAGACTAAAACTGACGTATATTTCCTCGATTTCTAAAACTCCCCATCCCCCATGGAGCCCTCTTAGCATATCATTAGCATGCTTTTCCTTAGTCTTTGAATATGATTTGCCCCGTGACCCCGAGTTGAATGCTATATACAGTATGTGGGGATTATGGTAATAACAAGGCCGAGGTTCCCAGCTCGATCCCCTCTGGTTACTCCCTCTCCGGATCCTTTGCTGGGTCCTTCTCTTCTCTTAAAGGTTGACGTTCCACAGGGCTCTCTCCTGAGCCTGATCTTCTCATCCTCCGTTTCCTTTCCCTGGGTGATTTCATCCATTTCCAGCACTTCACCCTCCATTCATCCACACACTCTCCCATCGTGACATGCAGAGAGCAGCACGCAGCCATACATCCTAGGTTTAGCCTGAGATGCCAGGCTTGAATAGGCAACACACCAGGTGTTAAGGGCGTGTGAGCAACCTTAGATGTTAAACATCTGTCTTCAGTGGAGGTTGTACCAGTGGGGACGTAGTCACCCCCTCCTGTACATTGAGAGCTTGCCTGTGACTCCTGGGACATGGAGGCCACACAGGGTGGCCGTCTTCCCCAGGCGCCGGCCCTGCTGCCCGATGGCTCCATGGATGCTGGTAGCCTTCTTGCATTGCAACATCTTGGGCCAGGATGGTGCAGCCTAGACACAAAGCAGCCCTTTGCCCCTTCTGAATTCAGCAGCTGGTTTTGATAACACCTTTGGCAGGTAAAGAGAATCCTAAAAAGTCCTTGTGTTGATTCTCCATATAGAATGGTGTAGTTGCCAACTTTGAAAATCAGACTTTGTTTTGCTTTACTTAACCAACAGTTTAAATTCTTGAATAAATTTTTCTAAACCCTTGAAAAGACAGAGGAGAGCTTGAGTCACTGTTGATGAACAGTTTGCACCATTTCAAAGTAAGCGAGTATGAATCATCAATATGTAAACACAGTTGCCCCCAGAATATGTAGGCAGACACCAGTAATTTATGCAGTCTTTGATTAAAAGGAAGTGGATTCACTTTAGTCATAAGTTAGCTCAATTCAGTGTTGTTTAAGCCCCTGCCTTTTCTAAACTGAATGTAGTCCCGATAGCACAGTTTAACTGACTCCCTTATCCAACGGGCTAAGGCTTTTTCATGGTACAATGGAGCACAAAGGGCTGACATGTCAAGAACAAATATAAGTCGAACATTCTATTATAATTCCAATGATCAGTAAGCGGAAGTTGTTGATCACGGTGTAGAATGTACAGTTCAACTCATTGGACCTAAAATAAGTTATTTTGCTAATAAAATTCGTAAGCAACATAATTTAAAACGTTCTCCCAATGAGCGTGTTTAAGTAAGAACAGGCCAGGGAGTATACGGACATTAATCCCACAGCTCATTCCAAGAGGCTCTTTCAACAGTGTTATTGATTTTTTTCTCTTACATAGCGCATGAAATGTATGAAATTGTATGGCAGCATGAGAATTTTAAAGAACCCTGTATGCTAGTCTACTTAGGACATCTGTATGAAACATTAACATTAGGAAACACAAACCTATTCATTCTCTCTCCTCCCACCCCCATCTTTTTGTTATTTTAGACAAACAAAGGTGATGCACTTGCCAACCGAGTCCAGAACACGCTGGGAAACTATGATGAAATGAAGGATTTGCTAACTAACCATTCTAATCAGAATCATCTAGTGGGAATCCCAAAGAATTCCGTGCCCCAGACTCCCATCAACAAAAATGAACCAAGCTTTTTTCCAGAACAAAAGAACCGAATGATCCCACCTCATCAGGATAGCCCTCACTCCTCGGCACCAATGCCTCCACCTTCTGTTGTGATACTGAATTCAACTCTAATACACAGCAACCGGAAGTCAAAACCTGACTGGCCACGAGATAGTCAGAACACTAGCGTGGTACCGGCCAGCCAGGCTGGTAGTCAGCCCAACAAGACGCAGCCGTCAACACAGGACCAGCCCCCTGCCAGACTGGAAGACTTCTTTGTCTACCCAGCTGATCAGCCTCAAGTTGGAGCAGCTGAAGAGTCAAACCCACCTGCAAAGGAAGACGGTAATCTCAAGTCCAGTGGAGGGGATACTTTCAAAGAAATCTTTCAGTCCAGCTCACCAGAAGAATCTGAATTTACACTGCAGGCGCCTGGCTCTCCCCTAGTTGCCTCCTCTTTATTAGCTCCCAGCAGTGGCCTTGTGGTTCAAAACTTCCCACCAGGGGTTTACTGCAAAACAAGCGTGGGGCAGCAAAAACCAACCGCGTATGTCAGACCCATGGATGGTCAGGACCAAGCCCCGGACATCTCTCCCACGCTGAAACCTTCAATTGAATTCGAGAACAGCTTTGGGAATCTGTCATTTGGATCACTCTTGGATGGCAAACCCAGTGCACCCAGTTCAAAGACTAAACTGCCAAAGTTCACCATTCTCCAAACAAGTGAAGTAAGTACTTTTTAAACTTTTTGTTTTGTTTCTTTTTGTTTTGTTTCATGCCTTCTTGAGCTGTAGATGAGACTCTTCAAGGTCAGAGTCGAGTCTTGATCTCCTGTCACTTGTGACTTGACTGATTAACACTCTGCAAATACAGTTAAATCTCCATAATTCGGAATGACAAAAGGCAAGGTCAGTCTGAGTGAATGAAAAGTTGGAGTTATAAGATAGTTTCAGAGAATGCATTTGTGGTAATATTCTGTACAAATCAATCACATTGGAGATTTTCATTGGTCCTAAGCAGGATGAGGTACATGAAAAGACTGTGAGTCACCCTAGGCCTTCACTAACTGCAAGCGTATCATAAACATAAAACGCAGAAGTCCCTTAAGGTACAAGGATGTACAAGTGTGATTTGCTGGAACCGGAGGTGGAAGGCATTCTTTGAGAATCGTAGTTTCTTGAGCGCTTGCCGGGCTGTTCCTTGGCAAGGTCTTAACATTATCTTCCGAGTCCCTCCATCTTCCCTCCTGCATCACCTTCTTCTGCAGATGCCTACCTAACCCTCTTGTACTACCTTGATCCCTTCTGTCAAAGCCAAAAGCATTGTGCTCAGCCAAAACCCCACTGGGTTTAGAATGCCTAAATGTCTTAACTATCTCAGGAAGCATTGCCTTATAAAAGAGAAGTCCAGGGGGACAAAAGCCTCTCCCAAAGGAATGAATCGCTAATGATTGGATCTCAGGCCTTGTGGCCCCTGGGTGGGGGGCATATATTGGGTGCCTCTCAGATGCCAGCATGTAAGCGGCTGTCTGCTGCACCTCAAGCGCTTGATTGCAGAAGAAACCACTGCTTTCGCTGGTGACTAAAGGCTTGAAAAGACACGGAGGAAGAAAGTAGGTTGAAATTCTTACTCAGTAGGACTCACAGACAGTCTGTCTGAACTACTGCAGAGTCCGAGTTAGTGGTGTCTGAATTAGAGAAGTCTGACCACATGTGCCCTATGGCTGTTCTTTTATTCACACTCAGCAGATGCTCTGACTCCAGAGGACGATGGGAACACCAAGGAAGGGAGGACGGGGGCCCTTGGTTTGGGTTTTCTCAGTGCATGTTTTGAGTATTGTTTCATTTCTCAGGCGGTTTTGCTGTCGGTATCATCATCAATCATCAGGTCTCGTCAAGCTTCCTCCCAAGTATCTCTCCAGTCTGTCACCTCTTCACCCTCACCGCCTTCGAAGCGCCCGTGAGCATCTCTTGCCTGGGCCGCCTCCTGTCTGGTGTCCCTCCCTCTAGGCTCACCTCTCTTTCAAACCGTCTTCCAGCCAGGCTGATCCAGCGGGCAGATCTGACCATGTCACTCTCTGCTTTGGGTTCTTCAATGCCTTCTCATTGCTTCCAGGAAACAGTCCAAGTTTCTTAGTCCCACATACAAAGCTCTTCACTCTCTGATTTCATA
Organism: Lipotes vexillifer; assembly: GCF_000442215.2. Classification (NCBI taxonomy): domain Eukaryota; kingdom Metazoa; phylum Chordata; class Mammalia; order Artiodactyla; family Lipotidae; genus Lipotes; species Lipotes vexillifer. The sequence goes on from NW_006774591.1 coordinate 1,222,033, forward strand.
CTCCCTTCCCGACCTCATACTTCACGACTTGTTCACGTGCAGATGAGATCTCAGCCACGCGGAGCTACCTGTGGTTCCCCGTCATGTCCCGCTTTGTCGTGCTTCCTTGCTGTTGTGCCTGCTGTCTCCTCAGCCTAGAATGTCTCTCCCTACCCTCCTTTGTCTTCCTGGTGAAGTCCTGTTTCTCCTTCAAGTCTGCTTCGTTGTCACTTTTCTCCATGAAAGCTTCCCTGATTCCACGAGGCTTAATGACAAAGTCCTTTCTCTGGGCTTGCCGAGGGGCTCATATACACCTTGGCTGGCACCGACGTCATTGTATGGTAGTTACTCGTTTATGTGTCTGTCTCCTCTATCAGACTGTGAGCTCCCTGAGAGCAAGGAGTGTCTCGTTCTTCTCTGTATCCCAAGTGCCTAGCAATCGCCTGGCACATAGTAGATACTCAATAAATGTTTGTTGAATGAATGAACTTCAAAAATCGTTACTCGATTACATTTCCTAAAGCCATAATGTTAATCAAATAACACGAACAAAGGTGAACACTTGCATGGAAGATCCATCCTCAGTTATACTTCCTTAATTGTACTCTGTCTGCCTGTGTCTTACTCTATTCTTGTCCTGCGTGGTCATTTGGAAATCCTAAATCCTAATTTCCACCTGATGACTCAATACAGGGGTGTGATACTTAAAAGCCAGAAAGCAACCTACTCTGAAAGAGGGGGAGCCTAGTGGGAGGTGGGACCTCATTCTTGCCCCTTCTCTCGCCCTGGTCTCTTCTGCTCTTCTTTCTTTACACGGCAGTGCTGTTACTCAGGACTGGTCTGGAAGTAGCATTGGCCCATCGAGAAGTCTGTTATCCTGTATCAACAGCTCATTGGCAGAGTGACAGGTCACAGACCCACTGAGATCCACTCCACTGTAATCCTCTCTCTTATACATTCTCAACACGGCTGACCCAGATTCAGAAACGACTCCATGCTTTCACTCAGTGCTCGGGCACAGCAATGAGAGGTACATTTCCAAAGAGAGTCTGAGCTGTCATCAGCTCTGGTGATGATGCTCCAAGGAGCAGCCTATGTGTACGCAGCCTTTAGTGACGGTACAAACAGACTTTGGTAGAGCCTTGTCTGAAAAAGGGTCAGGTGCAATGAAGTCATGATGAGAGATCAATGAAGAAAGTACTTATTTTAAAATACAGGTCTCAAGGAAGGATTTGAAGGAGGGGTAGAGAGAAGCTTAGGGCCCTAAGGTCAGGAGAGTAATATACAGGTTTCAAGGGCAATGTGAAAACCAAAAATAAGCGGAAAGGGAATGAGAAGTTAGCCAGCCTAAGGGAGAACTTAGAAGGGTGTAGATTAAAACGTGAGCGGAAATATAGACAGGGTGGGGCCTTACGGAACTTTGAACCTAATGGAATTGATGTGGCTGAAACTCTGACCGAGTCTGGAAATTCACCCTATTAAATCTTGATGTGCTTTTCAAAAGCACTTAGCATTAGAATTCAGCCCCAGTCCCTGGCGCCAAGAGTTCCAGGCCTGGGCTTCTGGGTCCCTGGTCAAAGTAACCATCTACAATGAGTGGTAGCATTATTTTGAGTTATTACTGAAAAGGCTCGTCCATAGAGCAGTCATAGGATTTCTTTGAGTTTTCCCAGTTCTTTCCCTGGCTCAGGTGACAGGAGGCTGATGTGTGTTCATGAAGTGCATTTGGGCGGAGTGGGGGGGGGGGGGGGCGAATGACCAGGAAAAAGACACGTTCTAAGATACACGAATAAGCAGACATGAAGATATTAGTGGGTTGAGAGGTCAAAAACTATTTATTATTGGAATGAAATGTGCATGTGTGTGTGTGCCCATATTTGTTTCTGTGTCTACACTTGTGTACGTAGTGGAGACATTTTAATTACTTCCCATCCTTGAAACTTGCCTTGCTTCTTAGCATTTCTGTACCGATAATAAGGATACTAATAAATGCTAACTAAAAAGGATACTAATAAAATCCAGCTTTATTGCCAAAGGTCAGCTTTTCAATGGAAGCACGCTTTTGAAACAGATGATTTGTTTAAAAGCTTAATTCACTGTCTTTCCAGGAAACAAACAAACAGACAAACAAACAGAAGACTGATGTGTTCTGCAGTTGCACTTAGAAGACTTTTCTGTGAACTGCATCTGAAAACAGTAAAAGACCTATTTATATCAAGTGGAAACTGAGGGTTGCTTGCAGATGGTGTTTCATTAGGAAACTAATTTGTCAATAAGTGTAGCTTTATACATGATTTCATTACAGATGTTTTTGCTTATTTTTTCGTGAGGATAAAAAAAAAAATCTGCCTCTACGGTCTCTGTGTAGCTGCCCGGGTGCATCCAGCTCACGAATGTTAAGTTCCCACCGTTCTCTACAGTTCTCACACAAGGGACCTGAGCTTCCTATCCACGTATAATAAATAAAGCTAGTTACACCCACAGTGTTCACTGCATAGGGTATAAAACAAGGCAGGCACAGTCACAGATGTAAGCAATAACTTTTCAGCTGGTTGACAAAGCTATAGCCACTAAAATGAGCTAAAGCCAAATCCCATCATTCATATCATGTGTTCAGCGTTTCCATCCAATAAGCTTTCATTCCACTAAGCTTTCCTAAGTACAGTATGAATGTGTGGAGTGTCATCCCCATAAAGGGTCATTTGCTTTCCAAGGTGCTCTTCTTGGCTGTGACCTAAGACTATCTGACTGAGGTTCCAGTTGCCTCGAAATTAGGAGCCTCTTCGAAAAGTTGAACGGAACTGATATGAATGATGGGATTTGGCTTTAGATTATTTAGTGGCTATAGCTTCGTCAACCAGCTGAAAAGTTATTGCTCACATCTGTGACTGTGCCTGCCTTGTTTGATATCTTATGCAGTGAACACTGTGGGTGTAATTAGCTTTATTTATTAAACGTGGATAGGAAGCTCAGGTCCCTTGTGTGAGAACTGTAGAGAACGGTGGGAACTTAACATTCAGGTGCTGGATGCGCCCGGGCGGCTACACAGAAACCGTAGAGGCAGATCCTTCCAAGAATGGAAGGCCATCCAGCTGCGGTATGCAGCCCATGCTAAGCATTTTTCACTTGATGTACATCGTGAATTTCTTTTTTTGCCCATTCTTATGGAAATAAAATAGTATTCAGTCTAAGGCTCTCACTGCTTTAGTCCCCACCTCACTGGGAATGAATGGAGAAGCCTTGGAAAGGCCTCACACTTTCAAGGGTGCCAGCAGAGACCTTGACCTTAAGATGTATTCCATAGAAGTGTAGGATCCAGAAAGCTTTGTATGTTCTCTGCCAGTCCATTGCATAGTCGTTGCTTTCTTCTTTATGCTTTTTGACTAACTTTTCCAATTGCTTGGTCTCATTGGGATTAAAATTCATTTTCCTCACCACCTCTCTTCATTTGCCCTCCGCCCCCCTGCAACTTTAGCGTCCCTCTAAGCTGAATGAAGTGGCCTTCGCCGAGCATCTGAAAAGCATAGTCAGTAATGCCAGTAGAACTTGGAGCCTCACATTCTTTGTGATGGAGAGGTCAGAGATGCTGGGAGAGGATTTATTTAAGGTTGTCATATTTCGGTGATTAAAAAAAAAAGGTGTCTTGGGGAGGGGCGGCTGAGACCACCGTCACAATCATAAGGGTGTCTCGCCAGAAAGTGACGCATAGCAGTAACCCCAGAAGGTTTCGCAGAGACAGAATGCAAGATAGATTCTGTAATTTAATTTTTATTTTATATTGGGGGATAGTTGATTTACAATGTTGTGTTAGTTTCAGGTGTACAGCAAAGTGATTCAGTTATACATATATCCATTCTTTTTTAGATTCTTTCCCATATAGGTTATTACAGACTATTGAGTAGGGTTCCATGTGCTATACAGTAGGTCCTTGTTGATTTATATACAGTAGTTTTATATATAGTAGTGTGTACATGTTAATCCCAAACTCCTAACTTATCGCTCCCTCCACACCTTTCCCCTCTGGTAACCGTAAGTTTGTTTTCGGAGTCTGTGAGTCTGTTTCTGTTCAGTGAAGTCAGACAGAAAAAGACAAATATCATATAACATCACTTAGATGTGGAATCTAAAAAGACGGTACAAATGAACTTATTTACGGAGTAAGATAGATTTTTTTTTTTTTTTTTTTTTTTTTTTGGGGTCCGCGGGCCTCTCACCGTTGCGGTCTCTCCCGCCGCGGAGCACAGGCTCCGGACGCGCAGGCCCAGCGGCCACGGCTCCCGGGCCCGGCCGCTCCGTGGCATGTGGGATCCTCCCGGACCGGGGCAAGAACCCGTGTCCCCTGCATCGGCAGGCGGACTCTCAACCACTGCGCCACCGGGGAAGCCCAGTAAGGTAGATTTTGAACTTGACCTTGAATACTGGGTGGACTCACCCTAAATAGGTGAAGAGGGAACTGCAGGGCAGGACCGTTCACGTGCGTGCAAATCAGTGATGGGTGGAGAGACTGTCAGGTACAAAAAAGGGAGACAAGAACATGCAAGGTATATTCTGAGCATAGGCCGGTTTGTCTGTGACTGAGGGTTTATCGGACCAAAGTGAGATGGGGCTCAAAAAGCCAGAGTCTTAAGTGTCTTGAATGCCTAGGTGATGTGGCGTCCAGATTGTGATGCTGAACTTGAAACCCCACTGTCCCAGGGGCTTCATGGGTGGTGACCTAGGAACTCTCAGGCCAATCCCTGTCACCGACTCAAGCAGTAATTTCTGAGCTCCTGCGTTCTCTATTCCCTTACCCGAAAGCACATCTCATTTCTTGCTCTGTAGGCATCGGTTTCCCTCCGCCTGCTTTCCCAAGGCTCTTTCTAGAGCAGTGCTGAAATGGTTGTTGCAAACGATGCTCTCGTCCCCTGTCCTTCCTTAGCCCCTCTCCCTCCATTTTCTCTAGTCAGACTCGGGAAGAGAGCTCAACTTTGGCCTAGTAAAGATTGTGCAAATGCCCGGGTCCTTTTTTATTTCCCCCTCTCATCGCCTCAAGTCCTCTTCTTTAGCATATATATTTCTTTTCTAAGGCTGTATGTAAGTGATTCAGCCATCAGCATCCTGGAACCATGTCAGCTATTTCAGCATTCCATTTTTTTAAATTAATTAGACTGTTTGGTTTCAGTGCAACAGTCTTGGTGCTCTGTGCTTTTAGGTCCCTTGTCACTTTGAACACTTTTCTTTTTCTTTTCTTTTCTTTTCTTTTTTTTTGGTTGCAAAGATTGATTTATTCTTATTCTGAAAGAAAACCTTTAATTTTTATACTATGCCAATTAAAATCATCATTAATAAGGATACATTTTAAAACATTGCTATTTATTCATCACCTTAGTAATCCTTTGTGAGGGGATGTGTGGTATATTACAAAGTACAGTTTGAACAAGGTCTACCGAGATGTGGGTTTCACTTCTGGCCTGGACTTGCTGCGTGAACTTGAGAGAGTGATTTTACCTCTCTAGGCCTCTCGTTAGATGGGGAATTTCGATTAGCTCATCAGTGAGGTTCCTTCCAGCCGTAAATCTCTGAGGGCGTGCTTCGCCTTTGTGGTTAAGCCCAAACCTACCTTGTTTGGAAAGGTCCTTCAGCTGTTGCCTCCCTCCAAGAGTGTGGGCCTTGACAGCCTGGAGTGTGTGAGCCTTGTCTGCCCACCTCTCAGTCCCAACCTTCAGAACAGTTGGGGAATTTTGAAGACTTGGCCAATATGGGCAAACTAGAATTGGATCTTCTTTCGGGATTGGATACCAATTCAGCATGGAGTATTATTATATTTCAACTCATTTTTTAAGGAAAGATAAACAGCTATAGGCTGCATTTCACTGAAAGACACCAGGCTGTGAACTCAGGAAATAGCCTCCTAATCCTTTTGTCACCACCCACTAACATAATGAAAGATGGAGAACTTGTGCTTTCACATGACTTCTAGGAAAATATTTTGACAGATTCAGTATGCAGTAAGGCGATAAGCTTTTGTTACGTGTGTTCCAAATCATCCTGTTATCACTGGATGTATCGATTAGCTTAGTACATTCTGAGCCAGTCATAAAAAACAGACTGTTCACATTCTGTGCTAAAGAATAAGAAAAATTGACGGGTAGATAACCATATTGATTCAAGCCAAACAGTGAACGCGAAGGGCTTTAGAAAGGAGTTATAAAACTCTTTATGGCTGTTGTAAGTCTCTTACGTATTTTTTTTTAATTGACGTGGAAGCAAACGATCTTTAATTGACTATCTTTTTTAAAAGTGCTATGCTTTGGTTACCGAATAGAGTTTATAATATAGGTGACAATAACAAAAACCTATTACCTTTATACTTATGGTTTACAGTTGCTTTCATATACATCATCTTATTTTTTCCAGCTTTACCGAGGTGTAATTGACAAATAACAATTGTATATGTTCAAGGTGTACAGCTTGATGTTGTACACCTTGATGTTTTGATATACATAAACATCGTGAAATAACCTCCACAGTCATGCTAATGATTGTGTATGTGGTGGGAGCACAAAGTCTACCCTCGTAGCAAATTTCAAGCGTGTAGTATGGTATTATTAACTATAGCCAGCATGCTGTATATTAGGTCTCCAGAACTTATTAATCCTGCATAACGGAAACTTTGTACCCCTTGACCAATATCTCCCCATTTCCCCCAAATCCCCAGCCATCTTATTTTGCTTTGATTCTCACGGGGCCTGGGATTATTATCATTCTCCTTCCACAGATGCAGAAATGTAGTCTGGGAGACACCAAGGGTTACTTGCCTAAAGTCACACAGCCAGCAAATGGCAATGCTGGGACTACAACCCAGGTCATCAGTGCCATTTCCATGATGCCATGGAAATTCAATTTTCTAAAATTAGCTTCTCTACTGGCATGTAAGGGGCAAGAGAATAATGAGCTGAATCCAGCGTAAGTTGAAATTCCCCCGATGGGTTCATGTTTCAGAAGTCAGGGGCCAAACCTACCAAAAGAGCAATTTTTCCTATATGGTATTGCAGGTTACACTCATGTGTTTTTCATTTACAAATATGGTGAGGAGTAGTGTTTCTGCAATATTCCTAAATGAGTAACATATGACACAGCTTGTTAGAGGACGTCTTCTTGGTTCATGAAGTTTCTGAGTTTTTGTCTATTTGGTAGGATGACTTTAGCAGAATGCTCAGACGACAGAGCTAAAATCTGGATTTCTGTGGCTGAAGCACAACCATCCTCTAGATAAACGTTAGGTGTGAATGAGGGGTCAGTTAGAAGTGGCCATGTAGATAATTGTTATAGAAGGAGTAAGAAGTCTCTCAAATGTTTGAGCCCCCCAAGTATAGTAATAGAAGAAACTTACAGATCATCGAATTTCAAGAGTGCTTAGCAAGGAGCAGGAAGGGTCCCTGGCTTTTATCCGTAGATGCTGAATGGGTGAGTCTCCCTGTACCTTGGCAAAAGAATGCAGGGAATCCATCGACTGCCTACTCAGAAAATCACTGTGAGAATCCGTGAACTAGCTAGCTGTGAAAGTTCTTTGAAAAATTTACCAGGGTCTGGAAATGGGAGATATACTAGTTTTCCATAGACGGCCATAACAAAGTATCATAAACTGGGTGGCTTAAAACACCAGAAATTTATTCTCTCACAGTTACGGAGGCTAGAAATCCAAAAAGGTATTTGGCAGGGTTGAGCTCCCTCCAAAAGGCTCTAGAACAGGATTCTTCCTGGCCTCTTCTAGCTTCTGGCGGCCCCAGGCATTACTTGGCTTGTAGACGCATCCGTCACTGCACTCTCTGTGTTCGTCTTCACACGGCCTTCTCCTCTGTACGTCTCTCTGTATCCTCTCCTCTTCTTATAAGGACATCAGTCATTGGATTTAGGGCTCACTCTATATCCAAGATGCTTTCATTTCTAGATCCTTAACTAGCTACATCTGCAAAGACCATATTTCCAAATAGTTACATTCTGAGGTTCTAGGTAGATATGAGTTTTGGGGGGACACGAGTCAACCCACTACGAGAAGTGTCATTTCTTCACACAGCCCAGACTGGGAATGGAGGGAGGCCAGTAGTGTTCATTATGAAAAACCCGAGCCAGTCCACAAGAGGGAGGTGGGCTTCTGCATCTCAGAACTGAATTCAGGTTTAGTCCGCAAAGGTTCTGAGCCAGCTTCTCTTTAATCTCTTCAGTTTGACTTGTGGATAAACTGTTAAATACAGTTGTGGAGAAGTGATTTTTAAAACTCCTTTAGGTGGTAGCTATAAGGTTTCTTCCTAATTAAGTAATAGAGAAAAAAGAATTTGTTAATGCAGTTGGCTTGATTTTGAGCTAGTAGAGCTTAGGTGGGCAGTTTTTTCCATGAAGCAAATATTTTCAGCTCTGTGGGACACACAGTCTGGCAAATCCTCAACTCTTGTCACTGTAGTGTGGGAACAGCCATAGACAATACGTAAATGAAGGGGCATGGCTGTATGCCAATAACATTTTATATGTGAATACCAAAACTCAAATATCCCCTATTTCCATGTTTCACAAAATATTCTTTTGATTTCTTTCAACCATCTTACAGTGTAGAAACCATTCTTAGCCTGTGAGCCATACCAAAACAGGCCGTTGGCTGCATTTGACTTGCAAACCAGTGTGTTGACCTCTGGGCTAGATCTAGACAAAGCTTCAGGCAGCAAAAAACATTGGCTTGCTCTACCTGTCATCCATAGGAAGATGGCTTTGAGAAGAGCGGGGAGGAAGGTCAGCTCTACAACCTGCAGAGAGCAGAATCCTGGATCCAGGAAAGGTGCTGGTGGTGAAGGTAGAGCTGGCCGGTGGGGGAGAGGCTCCTCCAGGCCTGCAGGCAGATGGATAAGAAGGCTTGGTACCCAGGATTAGAAATAGTCCTCACACCACAAATCACATCTCTGCTCAGGAGGGTTCTCTTTCCTTAGTGACTCATGGGGTGAAGGTCATTTTCTCTTTTGCTTTCTTAGAATTGGAGTGCCTAAGCTCCTAGGACAGGGGACCATTTGCGTGCCCGGTCTGGGCTCAGAATCACAGATGCAAAGAGATGATCTCAGAGATAACCAGTAAAAGGAAGCTGGTCTTATCTTTTTTTTTTTTTTTTTTTTTTTTTTTTTTTTTGGGGGGCCCCTGTAGGGCATTTTTTTTTTTTTTTTTTTAATTGGAGTATAATTGCTTTACAATGTTGTGTTAGTTTCTGGTCCTATCGTTTTATCGAGGGAGAAGAACCTAGTCTAAACCCAATTAGGATTCTGGACTGGGAGGACCAAAGTGTGTGTTTGACTTGGGTGTGGGGTGGAAGGGATTTCTGAGATTCTAGGAATAGCATGTCCTCTGGCATAGACTGTGACTTTGGGTTAAGTGGGGTGAAAGGGCTGATGGTCCGTGGAAGCCCCTATAGACTCTTCATAGCCGGTGTGTGGGGTGTTTGTGTATGCGCGTGTAACATATGCCTGTGCCGTTGTCCGTGTGTCTCTCTGGGGGAACCTGCGAGAGCAGTGGAATTCTGGGAGGAGGAGGCTAGAGAATGAAAAACTTCATGAAGTTTTTGCCCAGCCTCCAGGGCAGTACTAGGTTCTGAGGTGACTTAGAATGAGAGAGTGATAGGAGAAAGGATCTCTTTTGTTGAGGTTTTAAAGGTGAGATGAGGTTGAGCTGAAGCTTCAAGCTGAAATGCGTGGGTTGATGGAAAAAAAAGGATGTCGAAATGAAATGGACTGTGTAAAGCCTTGGCGGTTGGCTGGAGTTTCAAGGGCCGTGCTTTTTATGATATAAGCAGTGATAGCTCACTGCTTAAAGTATGTACCATTGAAGAATGCTACAACTGTGTTGCAATTTCATTGAATAGGTCGCTGATGGGGGAAGCAGCTGCCGTCTTGCAGTTCCAGGGGGTCTCCATTCACATAGACTCTACAGTGGGACTGATGCCTCCTGAAGCTGGTTAAGGAGATGACCCTGGTTTTAGAGCAAACCTGTTCTTTGACCTTCCTCTGCCTTTCAGCATCTGCTGTTCATCCAGGTCTTGATGTAAACTTACTGGGGAAGCCGGCTTCCCAAGGGACATCCAGAAATGCCCTCCCAGGCACCTGCTGGAAATGAAATCAAGACGTTCACCCTGAGTGGAGTCTCACCAGTTGGTCTCTCCTTTGTACTGAGGCACCCAAACTATCTCTCTGCGGCTCTACTCTATTTGCTTGAACAAATGTGGCCTTCAGAGATGTGGGGAGATGGGAAGATCTAACATCCCTTCCCAGGCAAGATTGATGGGTAAAAAGGACCCACATCAGAGAGTTAAGTCTGAATCCACAATCCACCTAAAATAAATCTCCAGGAAAATAGTTTTGTTGGATATTTGAGTGCAACATCTGGCTCAAGGCCAAACGTATAAACAACAAGTGTAACATTCTGAGTTGTTCACATTGGGTCTGATGATATTATGAATTGGGATGATTTAAATCTGAAAATATTATCATATGCATTGTTGGAAAGATCCATTAGAAGAGAACGCGTATAAGATCTCATATCTTCTTTTATTGACTGACTTTATTTATTCATTCAACTAACTTTTATTGAGCACCCACTGTGCTAGGAGCTGGAAGACTGACATAATGAAGACATGTTGCCTGATCTTAAGCAGCTTCAGTCAGGGCACATGGACACAAAAGCAGAAAAATCACAGTGAAACGTAATAGATGGCTGTTCACTATTCTGCGGGAGCTGAGAGAATGGCTAAGGGTGTCTGAAATGTTCAGGAAAGCTTCTTGAAGGAAGAAGCAACTTGAGTGCTAGCTCTTGAAGTGTGATTAGAAGTTTTCTTGGTGAAGTGGCCCTAGAGGCATTCTGCCATGTAAACCCACATCAAGTTGTAAGTGAGCCTGTTGACTCCTGGGATTCATGAGACACAAAAGAGTCAGCTGTGCTTGGGGAATTAGGAGGAGACTTTTAAAAATTAATTAATTGATCTCTTTATTTTTGGCTGCGCTGGGCCTTCGTTGCTGCGCGCGGGCTCCCTCTAGTTGTGGCGAGCGGGGACTACTCTTCCGTTGCGGCGCGTGCGGGGTTTCTCATTGCAGTGGTTTCTCTTGTTTCGGAGCACGGGCTCTAGGCGCGCGGGCTTCAGTAGTCGTGGCACGTGGGCCCTAGAGCGCAGGCTCAGTAGCTGTGCACAGGGGCTGAATTGCTCCGTGGCATGTGGGATCTTCCCGGACCAGGGCTCGAACCCGCGTCCGCCGCCTTGGCAGGCGGATTCTTAACCACTGCGCCACCGGGCAAGTCCCGAGGGGGAGACGGCTAGTGCCATAAGTACAGCAGATGATGTTTTAGAAAAGTCACGTTGGCGGGGGTGGGGGATTGGCAGGAGAGTAGGGGAAAGGGAGTTGATGTCGTCATAGGGCTGGTAAGGTTTGAGGCAGAAAGAGTACTGAGCAGGCTGTTGAAATATTCCAGGCCAGAAATGCTAGCAGTTTGAATTAGGGCCGATTTTGAGATAAGATTTTTAAGGTTGATTAGATGAGATTCGGTGATTAATTAGATGGGCCATTGAGAGGAAGCCCGCGGAGAGGATCTAAAAGGACTCTGAGGTTTCTGGCTGGTGACACCATTACCCAAGATTCTTTTCTTTGACACCCAAGTCTTCACAAAGCAGATTAAGTTTCTTTCTTTTATCTCTTTTATTGTCATGCTGTCATGATATTACAGGCTTTGAATGTCATGATATTTGATTAACGTTCGCACAGTGCTTCTTGCAAAGCTTTGTATGAAAAATCATGATTATTTTCTTATGCTCCAATGAAGGATTTATTTCCTATAAATGGCCTTTTTTGATTCACCACTTAAAATTAATGTGTTAACTCAGAGATTTTATTAGTACTTTAGAAAACATGGGAAAATATGCTGAATACTTTCTTAGAAATCATAGAAGTGGAAATGAAATTTCCTGTAAGTTATGGAGTATATTAAATATTAAATCATGTTCTGTATTTGGTAATTTTTGGAAGTCAAATGAACACATTACCAGTTGCATTTCTCTTGTGGTGATAGCTGTGGACTTTGCTATGATCTTCCCCGATTTTTTTTTTTTCCCCTGTAGGCTCAAGCTGTCTACACAGGGCAGCTGCCTACAATGGAGAGCTGTGGTTAACTTTCCATTCCACACCACCCTCCCCC
>NW_006774591.1:1234229-1238013 GCF_000442215.2 Lipotes vexillifer
CACCTCCCGCCGCCCCAAGATACAAGCTTTAGTGAGAAAGCACATCTTTTGCTTTTGGTAGACTTGGTGTAGGGTTATGATGACTGACCATCTGTATAAATTGTTACCTGCAAAACTGTTCGGCTCTACGGTCCTTGCCTTTGTTTGGTGGACGTGTTGATTGCCATTCAGTTAAGGTCACGAATTTCTGGTGTGGAGGCAGAAGAAAGGACTAGAATTGAAACGAATTGAAACTAGTGCAAACTAGAATTTGCACTCCATAGTTTCTAGGATTCAAGTGGCGTTTTTCAATGATAGGAGAGTTGATCATAATGATATATTTACCTTATTTTACTTATCCACTCCTCTTCTCAACTGTTTGAAATTCTCTCTGTAACTTCGCTATACTTTCTTATTTTGAAATTATTCTAAACACAGAGAGGTTGGGAGCTGAGGGCCTCACTGTCTGCAGTGAACAGCATGGAAGCCAGATGCCAGGAAGTCTCACCAAAGGCCTCACCGTGACTAAGTTGTAGAGCTGAGCCTTGAACTCTAGACTGGGAACTCAGTACATTAAGTTAAAAGAACAAAGCAATCAGCATCCTAAAGTACAGCTGTACAAGTTATAGAATTAGACGTTCTTGATGATGGAAGGACTCTGCAAAGCCAGTAAGTCCAGCTGGCTTAATAGAAATGCATTAGTCGGCTATTAGGCTGCACATTTCTCACCCAGGAATGGGAAAAAGTCCTCAAAAGCCACAGGTGAAACCTTCATGTGAGAGCGCTTGCATCAAAAATAATCAAGTGCAGCGTGGCGCTTGGCCACTTTTCACAACTCAGAGATACAGTTAGAAGTTCCTTAGTTGGGGCACTCCAGCCAATATATTAGCCACAGGGAAAAAACAACATCTAGCTTTTTCTAAAGTTTGACTTATGAAGGAAAAGGCATCCCTAACACATAAATATGTTCATTTCACCTTCTGGGAAGAAAAGAAATGAAATTGCAGCTGCAGTGTGTTATTGAATCGTCCTGAAATTAGCCTTTAGAGTTTGGGAAGATTGAAAGATTGAATGCCAATGTTTTCTACACAGGCAGAACCAAAACAGGCGCCGTATACGTTTGTTTCCTCACTGTTTCAACTCTTACATAGAATTAGTCCAAATCGCTGTTAAAAATCACCACGTGTGACATAGCAGTGCTTTAGCATGTCAAAATACATATTGGGTTGGGGACAACTTGAGAACGAAATTAATATTAGCTTTAGTTTGTGGATTTTAACTGCGACATCAGTCCTTATGTGATTTACATAGGTAGACATAAATATATTTCTCTCCAAACCATATTAACAATATACACATAAAGACCGTATAATAAGACAAACAAAGATTGTACTTAATCACCGCTGAGAAAGACGACTGTTAAATTTTTAAATGGCAGTCTTACAGTAAAGTCAAATGGCATAGGGAAAAAGAGGCTTCGCTAAGAGAAGTTTTTAAAAAGTTGCATCTTCATAAATCAAGAGGATATAGCATTTCAAGCTAGAAAGAACAGTGTTGTGCTTCCTGTTTTGAATAAGCCATTAGGCATTTTTGTCTTTGCATCTCTGTTTAAGCTGTACAGCATTATTTATTCCAATAATTAGTGTTAACTTTCTTGGCAGTAGGCAATATAGTTACCTTTAAAACTTAAGTGGGATAAAAATGCCTTGAGAACATGCTTTAGGAAAACTCCTAATATTTATTTTCAATTGGCTCTTTAATTATTCATTTGTGTAGTATTTGAAAAAGAAGAATCTTGAGAAACAGAAGGGCCACGGACAGAATATGTCCCAGATGAGCGGCTTTGGTTTTTCAGTTGGTTGGGTAACATCCTGGACGGCTAAGACGTTAGTGATGCCAAGTGGGAGCCCCACTACCCCTTCACCTTGCCAGTCTAAACACACTTCCGTTAGAACGGCCCACGCCGCTTTTTCTCGTTCTGATTCTCCTTAAAATAAGTTTCCGTCATTACCCCTGCTCTCCTCGCTTCCTGGGTATGTAAAATCCCAAGGTTGTAGGTCACTGAATTATCAGCTTTGACACCTCCATTCCCAAGGCAAGGAGGCAATGACTGCAGCTTATTTGAAGATTCTTAGTGCCATTTATGTGGCTCTGGATTTCAAATATAAATGTGAATGTGATTACTTTTTTAGCTATGTAAATTAATTAGAATGTAGTTTTAAGCTTAATAAACCCTATAATTCTGAATAAGCATACCAGTTTCAGAGCAAATCAGTGTTTCTAAAGATGGAAGGAATAAAGTGAGCCCTCTTCTGAGCTATTATGAAGAGCAAAGGCAATCTCAGGGTAAGGTTGATACTTACTTATTCGTTCATTTATTATGTATCGGGCACATCTACATGCATAATGTAGTTTCAGTCTTTGTCAGGGATCTGAAGATGTTAGAAGAAGAGATGACTGGATTTTTGCCAATTGCAGTCAGAGTTCTCGGCGAAGAGTAGGTGCTCATTAAACATGTGCTGAATGAGTTAATGAAGCCCCTGAAGAAGGGAAGCGGCCAGGGCATATTTGAGGCAATTAGACAGTAGTCACAAGAGCAAGTATATTCAGTTGTGTGATAGCGAAGTACAGATGTAAGTGTATTCTAAGTGTAGGCCTTTCTTGAAGATGAAGGCCCTGAGACTGGCCAGCAAAGCAGGCTAGGATCCAGGGAGGTGAGGCTTGGGGGTGAGGGGAATTGGACGACCAAAGACCAAGAAGAGAAGTAAGAACAGTTTTGATAAGTAACAAACCAGGCACTAAATCAACCTCGTTTGACCTTTAACAAGCAGCTCTTATGTGCAGAGGACCGTGCCTGGGGCTTTGAGGGAGACAGAGTTGGACAAGATCGTGCCCTGCATTCAAGAAACTTACTTCTAGCAGGGCAATTAAGAGATGTATTCGAATAACAACAAAGCGGGGTAAAATGTCAGGGTTACCAGAGCGCTATGCGAGGCCACAGTAGGCCGAGGTGCATGCTGGCGGGCAGATCTAGGAGGGGTCTGGGGACGTATTGCCATCTGCACCAGGTCCTGTAAAGCACTAGGATGAAATCATGGTAGTGCACTTGTGTGTCCGTAGACTTTTTTGAGGCGCTGTTGAAATCTCTAGCTCCTCCCCCCAGAAAAATCTGCTAGTGGATACACCCGAACCGTTTTGTATACAGTCGCTTAGACTTCCTGAAAGCAATCTCCGGACCCTCGGGGGGGAATCCATGTAGCCACAATTGAGAACTCTGGTATAGTGGGGGGAAAAAAATGGCTTTGGAAAGGGGTAGAGGGTAGAGCCATATTTGAACTGCAGCTCCATCGCCTCTAGCTATGTGACTGGGGCGAGTTTCTCAAGCCCTCAGAGTGTCAGTTTCCTCATCAATAAAACAAGGACAGTAACCCCTACTTCATAGTATTGAGGCATCAGATGAGTTAACTGAAGTCACATGATTACATGGCCAGGTGCCAGGCACATAGTACTTTTCACGATGCGGCTGTGTATGTCCCCCTGAGAGCAGGGGGCTTGGTGCTTAGCTAGGTTATTTTATCGAGTGCTGTCTCTCTTCTTTCTAGTCCCACCGATCAGCAAACGATTTGTGCTTTGAAGTAATCCCCAGTGTGTAAAAGAGAATGAGCCTATGGGGCAAAATTAACTGAGAAGGTATAATCCCACACTGGATTCCTAGGATAATAAGCAAATTCAAAAATGAGCCTTATGTGGGCTTCCCTGGTGGCGCAGTGCTTGGGAGTCCGCCTGCCGATGCAGGAGACGCGGG
>NW_006774591.1:1238128-1267331 GCF_000442215.2 Lipotes vexillifer
GTTTCGGGAAGATCCCACATGCCGCGGAGCGGCTGGGCCCGTGAGCCATGGCCGCTGAGCCTGCGCGTCCGGAGCCTGTGCTCCGCAAATGGGAGAGGCCACAACAGTGAGAGGCCCGCATAACGCAAGGAAAAAAAAAAAAAAAAAAAGAGCCTTATGTTCTATTCGGATGTTGAGATCACCATGCACTGAAAGGGGCGTGTATGTGTGTTTGTGTATGTACGTATGTGTGTGAACAACAGAATGTGAAAATGGGGTTTCGTGGTCTCTGTGTCTCCCCCTGTCCTGAGGGCTTTGTGCTTTTGTACCTCTCAGGGACACCTGCAACCATCATCATGTGTTTCGCATGGTTTGTTTTGATGTACTGAGGGATGCCTCAAGATTTGGGTAGGAGCATGCATGCTCACACACAGACACAATCACACCCACAAACACAAATGTATACACACATACACACCAAAGCCTGTACAACAACAGAACAAAAGCAGCAGGTGACAAATACATACTGTGGTTGTTGTACAAACATTCTGAAGCTTTACAAACATGATATTTACTGAAGGAATAAAAGGAGGGTGGCAGTGGGTGGTTGGGTTTAAAATCAAAAGTTACTCAGCTGGTCATCGTACAGGTGACTCAGGTTGGCTTTGTGTACGGTGAACGTTTTGATTGCAGGGCTTAAACATACGTAATCCTAATTTTAAGAAAACTGGTGGAATAAATACTCATTACACAAACAAAAGCCCTTCCTTCCATTCAGCTTTTCATTGCTTTGCAGTTATTTTGTCCAAAGTAAAATGAGTAATTATTTGAAAGTACTATTAGCACACGCACCACGTGGGCTACGCTTGTTCCTGACATCTACAGTCCTTTGAATGGAAGTGCCAAAGGCCCCCTGCCACCGTGGGCCACAGCCAAGTGTCATGTGAATCGGAGTCTCACAGGTTACATGAGCAAGAAACTAACTGCCGGACCAGCCTGCTCCTGGGAAAGATGCAAAATGCAAGCACGAGAGAAGCGCGATGAGGTCTTGTCCGAGACTAGACAGCGAATAGGTATTTCATACCTGTGTGTTGGTGACTGGGTGGATGGGTGGACAGGTGGGTGGGTGGGTAAATGGATGGCTGGATGGGTGTGGATGGATGGATGGATGGATGGATGGATGGATGGATGGATGGAGGGTGTTTCAAGCAAGCCTAGTGATACAGCAAGATTCGAATCTTCATAATAGATCAGGGCATGCTTATTCACTTCCATGAAAAAGGAAACTCTTTTTCAAAACAAGATTCTTGTGATTCGCTTTACAATAGTTAACACTCTGTTTTTAAATCAAAAATTTATATTAAATGATCCTAACCTGTATTATTTCGGTGGGTTTTTTTGTACTGAGAAACTCCGAAAAGTTGATGATTTGGGTAGGTAGTAATTCCTAAACCTCAGATATTATTATTTCCATTTTTGTTATTATTATTAGAAGGACAATAGTTCTGGAGGGTCAAGAATGACAGTGGATATGCGTTTTGCCACACCAAACCCTTGCCTGAGGTGAAGTGAGTGGAGAGATCAGAAGAGAACTTGACCATCCATCATCCAGCTGATCTAAGTTGTGGTTTGGGGTCTTCTTGTATTGGCCATACGTACATTGAGCAAGTCGCATCTCTTCTCTGAGCCGAACATTTCTCAGCCCTATCAGAGGGAGGGGTAAGCCCTGCTTTACTTTCCTTAAAAGGCTGTATGAAAATATTCTGAGGTTATGGATGTTCAAGTTCTGTGTAAACGGTAAAGTGCATTGTGCGTGCATGGTGAGAGCTCCCCAGATCCTTTCATCTGTCCAAGCGGAGTGACATATGTGTTCTTGATCACTGTGGTTGTAAGCAGGAGCGTATCAGTCTACCGAGTACCCCGTAACTGAATGGGCTGACGTTTGAGGTTAAAATACCGTGTATTGAGCTCTAACATTGGATGTATATGAACTTCTAGAGTTGCCCATGTAGAATTATTCTTTTCCACTTTACTTCCTTGTGGGTGGGGGGGTCTGGAGTGGCACTGGGTTACTGCTGTGTTAATTTTGCTCATGCTGGTCTTAGGTGGGAGCTATGTCTTTTTAAGTATAGAGTTTATGTTGAGGGCCTGTTTCTCCCCTCTGCATTGATAAGTTGTAACTGCAGCTCTTGTCTGGAAACTCTCCAAACCTGGCTGTCCTTCATTCCACTCAGCCTTTGTCTTGACAACACACCAGCCCCAAATGCTTTGCCTATTCCTGGTCAAGGTTTAGACTTGATTTCTTCCGAGGGGTAAAAGACTTTTCTGGCATCACTGACTTTTGTTGGCTGCTGAGACTTGGGGAACTATTTAGAGCATATCTCCTTATGAGGCAACATTGCCCAAGAGAAACTTGCTTTCTGTTGACTTTTCATCATTAAAATGAATTTGTGCCTGACATACATTAATGTCACCCATACCTAATTGCCCAGAAGTTACCCTGTGTGTAAGGCTATGCAAACATTTTAAATGAAGGTAGGCTGATGTACAGTCTAGATCTGAAAAGCATTAAAAAATGTAAAAGCATCATCATTGGAAAGGAAGTGATGGAGGCTATTTTAGAATCATTATTGTTCGAAAATAATTCACGAATATAACTGACCCTTACTAATCAGAAGGCTTTTTGAATTGATAAGAGTCGGCCCTTAGAATTATGGTTTCTTTGAATTCAGCCATGTCCAATAGTTTTGATTTTGAAGGGAGCTTTTGGTTGGCCTTTTAGATTGGTATGTTTGGCTTCAAATGCAGCATATTCCTGCCATGTTACATGGGAGCCCAAACAGCGGTTTCTGAGAAATGTAATACATTTCTGAAAAACATTTTTATTTCTCTCTCTTTTTTTTTTTTTTTTTTTTTTTTTTTTTTTTTTTTTTTAGCGGTCCGCGGGCCCCTGACTGTTATGGCCTCTCCCGTTGCGGAGCACAGGCTTCAGGCGCGCAGGCTCAGCGGCCACGGCTCACGGGCCCAGCCGCTCCGCGGCATGTGGGATCTTCCCGGACCGGGGCAGGAACCCGTGTCCCCTGCATCGGCAGGCGGACGCTCAACCACTGCGCCACCAGGGAAGCCCTGCAAAACATTTTTAGAAGGTGATATAGCAAGTCTGATTGATAAAGGGATCGCCTGTAAGTACATTGTTAATGAGGCAGAGTCCAATTTCCTAACCTGGGCCCTCTATTCAGAGCACAGATTCCTATAACCGCTCAGAATAGCACTTAGGCACTTAGAACAAATATATACCTGGCCACCTACACACCTATTTGGTTTTCTAAATGTCAGAGCAGAGCTCCTGAGTTTGAAAGTGTACCTCAGTAAGAAAGTATCAATTTCCAGAGTGAACACCCCAGTAGCTAAATTGAGAAATGCAATTGTAATTATTTGGTAAAGTAGAAATCAGCTCACTGCACCTGCACATTGTCCTACAATAAACTCAAAAGGGAAATGTCTTCATTTTGACTAACATGGCCCTCTTTTAACCTCGGGTTTGTTAGAACCTGTTTTTCCGTGGGCATTATCTATATTATACATGTTTCGAAACCAAAGCAGTTCTTAGGCGCCAATGGCTACGTGGAAGTAAACGTGTACTTGAAAAAAAAAAGAAGCTTTTCTGATTTAAGTAGCATAACGTAGAACAGGATTCCAGGTTAGACATTTCCGACTAAAGGCACTTCTGGAGGTGCTTAAGTTCAAATTAAACGTGTTAAAACCCAAATTAGAGTCAAATCCGATGTGAGCCAACTGACTCTGAGCCACAGTCGTGGGCAGTGGGGAGGGACCTGCTAGGTCACGCACGGTGAGCTCAGGTCCCAGCGTTGACTCCAGGAGGGAGGGCAGGAGAGGCGGAAGAGTCGTGACCAGTGGCTAAAAGGAATTTAATAATTACCCTCTCACACTAGTTACTTCTCGCATTATTTAAACAAAACTAGGAACTAGGCACTGGGTTCTCAACCCAGTGAGTTATGCCTGTCCCGTGGCAGGAATTATCAGAGGATGTTGAAGGGTCATCTAACGCATTTGCCTAGAGCTGTAAGGCTTCATTCCTGGTTAGCACAAATTACTACAAGTGGTGACTTTATTTTCCTATGAGTTTGAACTTTTTTTAGTATTGGGTAAGGTGTTCAGAATTCTGAATACCTAAGTGAAAGGCCCAAGCTCTAGGATGGGAGAATAAAATCCCATTGGACAAATAGCTGTTCTCTTTTATGATGAATGACAGCAATTCTGGTGAAATACCATTGTAAGTGTGAGCCATTTCCGACCTCATGTTCATGTGTGTGGTCTTGGAATTTAATGCTCAAAATTGCCAGGTATCTCCTGTTTACTTCCTAGCTCCCTCCCAGACCCCTACCAAAATATGACTGTCTTTCATTTGAAAATTACAGTTCTGTTTAACTCTTTTGTAAACTTTTAGAACTTGAATGTACAATGTGTCCAGGTAAGAAAATCTGTGATTCTCACCCTCCACTCCCGTCTTCCCCCTGCCCCCCACACTTGCACTCACACACGCTCACACACACTCACACACGGATATGTACTTCCATTTTTCTCTTTGAAGCCCAAAGGCCTATGCATTTTTTCAGTTTCAGAAATTGCTGACGTGGGACTCAGTAGACTGTTAGTGGTGGAAGTTTTCAAGTCTGTGATTTTTGGCAAACATCTAAATGATTCTGTGATAACTAATAAAAATGGTAATGAAATGGTAGGTTTCTGTGGTGGTTTCCATCCTGACAAACTCCTGACAATTTCATATATATTTGAAGCCATGCCAAAACTGAGGAGTGAGGTGAAATCATCGATCTCATTTTCCATGTAATGCATGATAGGCCCAGGCAGAGAGATGTACCACAGTTTACAGCAGCAGTGGGCCCTTCTCTTTGCCCTCTGTTTGGAATCAGTGAATCCAGCCACACGCAGGACTGAGCACCTACTCTGTGCTAAATATCGAGAGCATATGGCTCATATGACCATACGAGTTATTGTTATCAGTGGGACACTTTTTAAAGCAAAAGGGGACATGAACCAGCGCAACAGGCATTTGACCTCAGCTGAGGGGCATTTAGGCAAGTGACTTAGCCTCTCCCAACCTCAGTTTCTCCAACCGGGGATGAGAATAACACCTGGTATGTGGATCGTGCCTACCGGTGCACGGGGCACGGTACGGCCTCCAAAAAGAGTTCATTTCATCCTCACTCCCACCCCTGGAATCCTGTACATTTTTGTCCAGTGCTTAATGACATTTACCAAATGCTCCTTCCGTTGGGGTACTTAGGGTTCATATGTGCCTTCTTCTAATGCTGTTTGGATCGTGATTCGTGGGAGAGCTGGGTCTGTGCCTTATTTATCTTTGCGTTTCCTATAAAACCATTAGTTAATTAATTCATTAGATAGCTACTGATTGAACACCTTCCTTTAACGAACAAAAATATTTGAAAAACAAGATAGGTATAGATACATAGGCAGGTAAAATCAAGCATGCCTGCACCGAAGGAATGCACAAGAACCTGGGGAACTTAGGAGCTGATGGGGTCTCTAAAGACACTTGAGTCTAAGGCTCAAGCAGTGACTTATGACCAGGGGAGTTTTCCTGACTTCATTCAGAGGTAGGAATCATCAGTTTTGATTTCATAAAACATGTATTGGCCTTTTCATCGGAACAGGGAGAGAGTAAATAAGTAACCGTCTCTGTATCACAGGGTTGCCATTTCTTAAAGACAGAACAAATTATCAGGTTTCAGTTGCAACTCTTTAAAAACAAATCTTGCCCAGAGCTTGTTTTAAAGCCTGTAATGTTGTCCAATTTTGGATGCATTTGGATTCTTTTAGTTGTTTGAAAATAACGGAGATTACAAAAATCGAAAGTTTACTCATGGTGGTAGCCTTCTTTCTTTATGGCATGCCAACAGGTTTAATAGACACTGATGTTGAAACATTGCAAGTTGTTGAAGAAAAGCAGCTGGGTGACGAATTCGGACTCACGTAGGATAAATCTCATTAGCCCCTGCCTTTCTCCTCGTCTCCCCCGTCTCCTCCCCTTTCCTCTGTACTGAACAACCTGCTACGCACTCGACATCAAGTCCTCCCTCCCTCGTTTAATTTGGAACTGCAGCTCCAGCCCTTTGGCCATCACTTTATGCCAGGTGAACATCGTGTCTCACCTGATTTCTGCGCCTGGTTTCCTGGCCTCTGCTCCCGCCCCTCCCCACCGTGCCTTCTCCACCTGTGCCTTCTCCACCTTGCGGCCAGGCTGAGCTTTTTGTGCCTCCCACTACCTGAAGATGTAGACGAAACGTCTGGAAATGCCTTTACCCGGCCCTTCTGCACCGGCCAGCTTCTTCTTTTGGCCCTTCCTCACACGCTGCCTTCTGCCCTCACTTTACACTTCACACGCTCTAGGAAGACTTCCCAAGCCAGGTGCCCCTCTTCCCCATCCCTGGGGCACCCTGTCCTCACTCCAGTGGAAGCGCGTCTCACGGTCTATTTTTTTTTTTTTTTTTTTTTTTGGACATCTTTACTGGAGTACAATTGCTTTACAATGGTGTGTGGGTTTCTGCTTTATAACCAAGTGAATCAGCTATACGTATACATATGTCCCCATATCCCCTCCCTCTTGCGTCTCCCTCCCTCCCTCCCACCCTCCCTATCCCACCCCTCTAGGTGGGCACAAAGCACCGAGCTGATCTCCCTGTGCTACGCGGCTGCTTCCCACTAGCTATTTTACATTTGGTAGCGTATATATTCACATTCTGATCGCCTCTTTATATATGTTTCTTTTCCAATATCCTGTAAACTCCTGAGGGCAGGGAGTATAGGTAAGCTTATTGATCATTGTATCCCCAGCACCTAGCGCAGTGCGTAGCACTTAGGTAGGGGCCCAGTCGATGCTGGCTGTGGTGTTCTTGCTGTGTTAGTCTGCTCGGGCTGCCATGACAAAGTACCGTTGACTGGGGGGCTTAAACAACAGACATTTATTTTCTCGCAATTCTCAAGGCTAGAAATCCAAGATCAAGGAGTAGGCAGGGTCGATTTCTTCTGGGTCTTCTCTCCTTGGCTTGGAGATGGCCACCTTCTCCCTGTGTCTTCACAGGGTCTCCCACCATGTGTCTTTGTGTCCTAATCTCCTCTTCCTATAAGGACACCGCTTACAGTGGATTAGGGCCTGCCTTGTTGACCTTATTTAACTTAATCATCTCTTTAAAGACAGACCCCCATCTCCAAATACAGTCACATTCTGTGGTACTGGGGGTTAGGGCTTCAAGGTAGGAATTTGGAGCGGACACAGTTCAGTCAATTAACACTTGCCTCTCCGATACGGACAGTCTAGCAGACAGTCGTCCTGCCCAAGGCCTATCTTCGTATGTATGGAAAGACATTTGGGGAGTGGAATTCTCACAGTGGGCTTCTGGGGTGTTGGGGAGGCCCCAGGTCTTAAGTGTGTGCGCTCTCCGAGGCCACTGCTGGGCAGTGAGTCTCTCTTTTCCTAGTTCATAGATTCAGCTGAGTTGGCTTGAGCAGCAATGCCGCTAGGCTGTTGGGGAGACCAGAGGTGAACCACGGATGTCCTTTGGTGATGTTGGCAAAACTGCCAGATCTGGAGGGCTTTGCCCTTACCCTCAGTACCCAGAGCTATTTTAACTATTTCATACGTGGCCATTCGCAGGATGCCATAATTACATGATCATGTCTTCTCATTCACTTTTTTGCGAGCATATTTGGAAAACTTTATCCTTAGCTCCTCTGAGTTGACTTGCTGCTGTAAAGCACACTTGGATACTCAGAAAGGAGTTGGCTGGCCTTGGAAAATTTGTCACCTTATAGGTGAATGGAATCTATTGGTTATATTTGCTCACTGCGAAACATATAAATTATCAGCAATAACCTGTTCTCTCTCTGGCGTGTTCGACTGACCGGCATTGTTTGCAGTCTCTAAAGTATTCTTTGTGTGCCTAAAATTCCAGACCCATGTGCAGATGAAATACGAAACTAAAATGTTACTGAAAGAAAGACTCGGGCTCTCTCAGCCAGGCCTGACATCTTGTGTAATGGAAAGCCCGTTTGAATCCATGGGCCCCTGATGTCATGTGACCCAGATTGGAGGCGAGGAGGTATCTAGGATCATAGATCTTCCAGAGGAAAGGGGCTGCTTGCCTGCACTGACTGCACTTTGCAGGGAGGGATTGTCGGCAAGAGGGAACCTGGTCAATTCAGCGGTAGTAATCAAATATTTGGGAAAGAGGATGCCTCAAACTGTCAGCATATATCATCATTTGATGGCAAATCAAGGATAACTCAGTACCCTGGGTACAAGCTTTGGGTTTCCCACTGGACCTATCCTTACAACCAGCTCTCTGGCGATGTGGACCGTAGACTCACTGAACCACGTAGAATAAAGGAAGGAACCATCTAGTCCAAACCTCTCATGTAGACACTTGGGGGAAATGAGGCCCAAAGGACAGCAGGGACTTACTTGGGGCAATATGTTGTGCCAGTGATGGGGCGGGGACCAGGATTTAGGTCTTGTGACCCTCAGTCCAGGCATCTTTCTTCGTCATATGAGAGGGATTAGACCCCTGCCAGGCCCCTCACTAGAAGGAGCGTGGCTGACCACCTGAGCTGAGAGGCAGTAGAGCTTGGTGGTTAAGAACATTCACTCAAGAACCAAACTGCCTGAGTTTGAATTTCATGCTAGCGCTGTGACCTTCGACAAAGTGCTTCATGTCTGCCTTGGTTTGCTAGGGCTATGGACTGGGTGGCTTAAACAGCAGTAATTTATTTCCTTACAGTTCTGGAGGCTAAAAGTCCAAGATCAAGGTGTGGGCAGACTTGGTTTCTTCTGAAGTCTCCTTGGCTTGTAGATGGCGGTTTTGTTCTGGGGTTTTCACATGGTCCTCCCTCTCTGCATGTCTGTGTCCTAATCTCCTCTTCTTATAAAGACACCACTCATATTGGGTTAAGGCCCATCCCCATGACCTTACCTTACCTTAATTACTTCTTTAAAGACCTTGTTTCCAAATGTAGTCACATTTTGAGATACTGGAGGCTAGGATGTCAACGTATGAATTTGGGGGGACACAATTCAGCCTAAGGCCTATCTTCATACGTACGCAAAGTCGTCTGGGGAGTGGGATTCTCACAGTGGGCTCCTGGGGCGTTGGGGAGGCCCCAGGTTTTCTTTTTAAATATTTATTTACTTATTGGCCGCTTCGCGTCTTAGTTGCCCTTTGTTGCAGTGCGTGGGCTTCTCTCTAGTTGTGGCATGTGGGTTTTCTCTCGCTAGTTGTGGCACGCGGGCTCCAGAGTGGGTGGGCTCTGTAGTTGTGGCATTCGGGTTCTCTAGTTGTGACACGCGGGCTTAGTTGCCCCGTGGCATGTGGGATCTTAGTTCCCTGACCAGGGCTTGAACCGGCGTCCCCTGCGTTGTAAGACGGGTTCTTAACCACTGGACCACCAGGGAAGTCCCAAGGCCCCACGTTTTAAGTGTGTGCGCTCTCCAAGACCAGTGGCCTTGGTTGTCTTAGCTACAAAACTGGAATGATGATAGATTCTACCCCCAAAAGGTATGGGGATTAAATGAGTTGGTTCAGTGTAGTATGCTTAGAACAGCACCTAGTGTGTGGTAAGCCCTCGCGACCCTTAGCTAATATTCTGGAAAGTTAGGTTCAGAATAGTTTTGAAGCTGTTTTGCTGTTGACTCTATAGACACAGCAGTAGTACATT
This sequence comes from Lipotes vexillifer, assembly GCF_000442215.2. Taxonomy (NCBI): domain Eukaryota; kingdom Metazoa; phylum Chordata; class Mammalia; order Artiodactyla; family Lipotidae; genus Lipotes; species Lipotes vexillifer. Next base: position 1,247,879 of record NW_006774591.1, read on the forward strand.
CCTCACTTCCAATGGATCTTTAATTCATAAACGGACAAAAACAGGATCTAAAGCCCTTTGTTAAATAAGACCATTCCAAATGGATCAGTATAATGGGAACTTTCATACAGCATAGTATGTATATTTAAAGAGACAATCCTAGATAATGTCCCTGAAAGGTAAAAATAATTAACAAAGGATGGAATTGCCATTCTGTTTGTGCTTCTAGCCCCATGGGCTATTACTTAATAAAACCTTCCTTCTTGATTAGTTGACTAGCACTGGAAATGTATTTTGGGCCTAGGACCCTGGTGGAGGAAACATATGAAAAGCAAACTTAAAATGTAAATACGGTTTCCTATTTTAATTCATTCATTCAACAAATGTTTCTTCTACGTCTGTGTATCTTATGTTGTGGCGGGTGCCATCTCCTCCAGAAACTCATAGAGGGGAGACACCTGCTTGCAATAGAAGTGAAATGAAAGAGATGTGAGCAGGGAGCCACTAACTCAGAAGAAGTAATTCGGCCTAAAAGAGCCAGATTCCCAGAGGATGTGAGTGAAGAGCTAAATCGTGAACTGTGCGTGGGAATTGGCCAGGAAGCCAAGTGAGGAGGAGAAATTAGGGGCACCGTATGCATAAAGGCTAGGGAATCAGAAAAGGCGTGTCAGTGAGTGGAGCCACTGTAGTTTGCTTTGGCTGGATCATCAGATGTGCTGGGCAAAATGGTGTGCAATGAGACTGAACATTTTGTGTCGTCCTCAGGAGGGTAGACATATCCTGTAGAAGGTGGCTGACGGTGATGACCGATGTGACTAATTGATAGGAGCACTGGTTCCCTGGGAGCCTGAATGAGGCCTTAGAGCCCGTGGCAACACAGCCATTACTAATCAGCTGGAGGTGCCGTCTATCCGAGCTGTAGGCAGTGGCAATTGTTAACGAGTAAAGTTTAGTCAGAAACATTTGCTTTACCTAAAAACAATTAGTCTTGGGAATCATAGTCTGTGTAACTTTTTAGTTTCCAAAATGCTCTTCCTTGCCTGATTTGTAGATGTAATACAAGCGTTCCTCAGAAGAACTGGAATTAGATCAGATATAGCAATTTGGGTTTACAGGGGTTTCCTAAGAAAAAGTAAAGATAAAACTGTCCCCACATGTTCATCTGAATATATAAGGTTCTTAAAGTTCAATGAAATGTTCAGATAACATCATGATCTTGTGGCCATGGGAATCGTGGCCTAAAACTAAGCATCGTAAAGTTTCAAAGAATGATTCATCTTAGTATTTTTGCTTTTAGTCTAAGGGATAAATGATTTCCCTCACAAAATCAAACAAAACAAAGTCCCTGTGATTACCCTCTATTGTAATAAGGTTAGCATTTAGAACACAGTATATTGGTCAGTTTTGCCAATTTGTTTCAAAAGGCCCGTGGGCTGCACATGATATTTTGGAAAATTTGGCCTGTTTTTCTGTGTGCTGCTTCAATACTCATGTTTTTGCTCAGAAAAGACTTTTTTTTTTTTTTTTTTTTTTAAGATGCTGGGGGTAGGAGTTTATTAATTAATTAATTTTTTTGGCTGTGTGGGGTCTTCGTTTCCGTGCGAGGGCTTTCTCCAGTTGTGGCGAGCGGGGGCCACTCTTCATCGCGGTGCGCGGGCCTCTCACTATCGCGGCCTCTCTCGTTGCGGAGCACAGGCTCCAGACGCGCAGGCTCAGTGGTTGTGGCCCACGGGCCCAGTTGCTCCGCGGCATGTGGGATCCTCCCAGACCAGGGCTCGAACCCGTGTCCCCCGCATTAGCAGGCAGATTCTCAACCACGGCGCCACCAGGGAAGATGTTTTTATTAAGGTACATTAAATGACCACTTTGGGTTTTGCTGAGTTTTGTGTAATTTTTTAAAATCATGTACTATTAATTTCTAGCAACATAAAGTCACATTTATTTTATATATTACATATAAACAGATGAAACCTAAGATGTAGTTGTGTATTCTATTGACGTTCTTCAGTTACGCTATATATGTATGCAGAGACAAAGGATGCTATTAACCTACAGTGATGCTATCACAGGTCAGTTTCCTCAGGAAGTCCACTCTGAGATGGAGATTTGTACATGGGAAGTTTTCCGAGGAGTGTTTTTAGGATCGATACTTAGGAAAGAGTAAAAGAACGTGAAATAGCCCTTCGGAGCTGTCCTGAATTGAGGTCAGGTGCCAGGCCTTTAAACCCCAGCATCAACCAGTTACTGGATGTTGGCTGTCCCCAGGGAGTGGGTGCGTCTTTGGGTGAGGCGCTTTCTTAGAGTAAGAGCCATTCCCGGAAAGATGACTCAGTTGAGAGCGGTCAGCAGCCAACTCTCCCAGCTGCTGGAGGAGTGAGTGCTTCTGTCTGGAATAGGGGCAGGGATCTGGGACACTGGGGACACTGCTCGGACACATGCACCTACACAAATATGCATATATCCCTTGCATCTGATGGAGAGTGGCCTTTACATTGATCGTGGTACATTTAATAGACATTTCGCTTGTGACTTTCCATATGCCTATTTTTAGTTCTCCCACCATTCCTTTCTGGAGTAGGCCTGAAGTTATCTTTTCCTTATGTCTTCTTCAATTGATCAAACTGGTATTGTTTTCTGGCCTCCTGGACCAAGCCACTTGAGGAAGGGCCGTCATTTGCTCTATATTGACATAATTCTTTCGTTTGTACACGCGTGAGAACCAAAGCCCGTTGGTTGTGCCTTTCAAAGGAGACGAAACTGTTGGATTTCCCAGAAAGAATCCATTCTTTCAACTGAGTGAGTGTTTCTGGCCTCGCCTGGCAATAAATTGTCATTTGGTGTCAACTTACATTGAATTCATGTCCCTTTCCTCGTGCCACCCCTTCAAAGTGAAAGTAAAATCAGAGTCGCATTTAAAAATGAAATACCCAGGGACAGAGAGCTATGCAATTGGCTAAGACCAGCCTATTGACAGCGCCTTACGGGGAAGAGCCTCCGTTAGCTGGGGAAGACCCTCAACTCAGGGTCAGTGCTCTAGGGCCCTACTCTTTTTAAACTTGAAGGGATCATTGCATATAGTCTGGTGTCCATCAGCCTTGCCAGGTAAAGGAAGGAGGAGTGAGCAGGGGTGGGAGTGAAGTTCTTAAAGTTCCAAAGCCACCCTTGAGCAAAACGTTTGGGTATATTCAATCCTGAAAGAAAATACTGGCTTTGCTGGGCTCAGATCACCTGGGGTTTGTTTGGATGTTTTGACGCTCTAACGCCGGAGGAGAGATAGGTGCACATAAGCATTTTGCATTTATACTGCAATTGTCATGTAATTATAATGAATGGGTTTAGGAAAATTACTTGATTAACCATTTCTAGTACGGGTTTTGAGAATTTCTGTCTAGTTTTTACATTTGAAAAGAGAATGTCTTGAACTATGAATGGAGCATCATAGGCACGTTAGTAATGGCCGTGCAGCCTGTCCACTCAATTACTGTTTATGTGGACTAGGTTTTACTGCTAGCCTCATTGCAAGTTCACAAATATCTCTCGAGCGCCTACTAAGTAGAAGGCAGTACAATAATACCCCATTTGGTAACAGGTGGTGAAGCTGGGCGTTTGGATGGTACTGACACCTGGTCATGATGGAATCTGTGCCATTGGAGACAGGGCCCCAACTCTGTCCGAGATCTTGATCGTCTAGTCTAACACACGTGTATAGAGTCGGAAGACAGGCCTGATGAATAACAGTACCATCTGACAGCAAATAATCAACGCGGGAAATTTAGGCCACAGCGGCTTGCTTGCTCTTTACACTGTCATGGTTGATTGGTTATTCTCATCACCCTTTGTTTAAAATCATTTCAGAATTAATTGGTGTTCATTAACAAAAGTCTTTGCAGTGGAATTGCAGAAACAGTCATTAATGTAGCTAATAAACATAAAAAAGAAAAAAGGTCCTATTACTGGGTCCCTACAGGCTGTTAACTAACATTCTGAATAAGAATACATAAACATAAATTAAACATTTTTCAGACTGCTAAGAATGTGGGAATTTCACACGGTGGTCTGTAATAATGCTTTGAACTAATTTGTTCCTTTTTAAAAAAAAAGTGCGCTCCAGAGAAAGTGCTTCTGGTCAGGTATTATTATCTTGGGTGATCTCTCAGAAAGCCAAGGCAAGGCCGGAGGTAAGCCATCCCATCAGCCAGTAGAATTTACCTAAAAGCAGAGCCTTCTGATGTAAAACAAAGGCCAAGTCTAACATCCTGGCATTATTTGACCACACAGTAGGTTCCTAAGGTAAGCACCTTAAGGAGACTTAGAAAAAGACTCATTTTACAAGACAAAGAAACAAATCTCTCTTTTTTTAAATCTCACTTCTTTTTTTAAATTTTTATTTTATATTGGAGTATAGTTGACTAACAATGTTGTGTTAGTTTCAAATGTACAGCAAAGTGATTCGGTTACACATATACATGTATCTATTCTTTTTCAAATTCTTTTCCCATGTAGGCTGTTACAGAATATTGAGCAGAGTTCCCTGTGCTGTACAGTAGGTCCTCGTTGGTTATCCATTTTAAATAAGCAGTGTGTACATGGCAATCCGAGACTCCCAATCTATCCCTTCCCCACTGGCAACTGTAAGTTCATTCTCTAAGTCAGTGAGTCTGTTTCTGTTTTCTAAATAGGTTCATTTGTATCATTTTTTTTTTAGATTCCTCATGTAAAGCGATATCATATGCTATTTGTCTTTCTCTGTCTGACTTACTTCACTTAGTATGAGAATCTCCAGATCCATCCACCTCATTACAAATAGCTCAATTTCGTTTCTTTTTATGGCTGAGTAATAGTCCACTGTATATATGCCCCACACCTTCTTTATCCATCCATCTGTCGATGGACGTTTAGAAGAAGGAGCGGTACTTTCTTGACCAGGCGCCTCTGTTGTGGCTCAGCCGTCTTATAATGCCAGATCTTCAGCCACATCTCATGAGAATAAACTCCAGGAAACATCCACATTATTTTGGAATGATGCAATCATGCTGACCTCTGTTTCTGTCCCAGGGCCAGGGACTAGGATTTGTGAAGACTTTCACATGAGCTTTGAACGTGTCTCTCTGTGTACCTTCATAGGCACAGCTCCAGTTAACTCCCGAAGGTGCACCGTTCTCGAAGTGATCTGCAAGCAGGCTAGAGAATCCATCAAAATTTCTCATTCTGAATTCAAAATTTAAACATAGTTTTACAAATTCACTTTGCTACTCAAAAAGGGCTTTGTGTCATATGGCAATAAGAACAGGGCAAGGTGTGGGAGTGGTGAGAACCTTTGCTCCGATACTAAATACCGCTGAAACAGCGCCCTTCACTTACCTCCACCCAACTGAGAACTTGCATGATTAGCCAGTATTCTCTAAGCCCTGTGGGAAATCTACTGGCTGCAGCACCTGACGTCTGCACTAATGGCCCGAGGCAACTTTGGGGTACACCTGCTGCTTCAGCTCCCACCAGTTGAATTGTATGGAGAGCGGGGGTTAGCTGTGTCTGTTGTCCCCAGTGCTGTTAATGCCAGCTGCACTTGCTTAGTAGTGTAATTCTGGCATTTCATTCGGTCTCGCACAGACCAAAGAAAAATGAACGTGAAATGAAGTTGAATGTCCTGGAAAAACTCAGTTCTATTCGTTTCTTACTGCTGGTGTCACAAATGACCACAGACTTAGTGGCTTAGAACAGCAAATTTATTCTCGTACATTTTAGAGATCAGAAATCTGAGATGGGAAGCATCGGGCTAAAATAAACATGCCAGCAGGGCTGTGTTCCTTCTGGAGGCTTTAGGGGAAATCTTGGTTCTTGCCTTTCTTAGCTTCTAGAGGTTGACCTCTGCTTCCATCCTTTCATACCCCGTTCTGCCTCTGCTCTTGTTGCCACAGTGCCTTCTTCTCTGGCACTGAGTCTTGTACCTCCCTGTTCCTTAGCCTAATCACATCTGCAGAGTCCCTTTGGCCATGTAAGGTACCATATTCAAAGGTTCTGGGGATCGAGATAGACATCTTTTGGGGAGCATTATATTCTCTACCACAGTCCAATCTCTGGCCCCCAAAGATTCACGTCCATCCCCCATGCAAAATACATCCCCTCCATCCCAGCATACCCACAAGTCTGAACGTGTCACATCAGTCAAGTTCAGTTGGTTTAAAAACTGCGATCAAAATAGGTGTTGGTGAGACAACCATTAAAGATTCAGGAAAAATGATAAAAATCTAAAAGATTCTGCACTCAGAGTGCTTCTTACGAGTCTTTAAGTTCCTACTCCACTCTTAAGAATCTCAAAGGAGCAATCTTTGAGGATGCATTATAGGTGTGGCTTAGGTGAAAAGTAAGTGGTGGAAATCCAGTCCTCGATCTGTGCTCGAAGGCCTTGGCCTTAGATTAAAGGATTTGTGAATGAACGAACAATTCTGTGGGTGAAATTATAACATAGATTTTGATGTAGCGAAATGTGTGATACCCCAGTTGAATGAAATCCTTTGATTCAATGGCCAGCTAAGGGTTGTAATCCAGTTCAGCTGAAAGAGCGTGTCTAACCATAGAGTGTCATCATTCTAGACTGCGAGCTACTGTCCCAGATGAGTAAACAAAGTTGGGAATTATGGCCCTTGTCTTTATGTCTTGCCACTACATTTTCTGCAGCTGCCAGATCGGGCCGTTCACCAACCCCCAAACTCCTCAGGCACATTTCTTTCTCTCTGCCATTGTTCGTACCGCTTTCCCTCGCTTGCAAAGCCCTCCTCTCCCCCAGTTTTCGGTCTCTCTCCTCCCTCTCCAACAGGAGGCATTTATCTTATCTATAGTTCCCTTTAAAAAGGAGTCAGTTTAAGTATATTTACAGTTATGAACTTTGGCAATTCGATGAATAGTCTTCATACCTGAGCAGCTGGGATCATTGGGTCTGCAAGGACCCAGTGGGTGTGTTGTGTCTGTGAGCATCTAGGAATGATACAGCTGCAGCTGGTTTGTAATACGTATCAGAGCTTTAGCCTAGAAAAATGTTTTGCTAATGTATTTGAACATAAAATACCAGGACAGGTAATTGGCAGAGGGATGTTGATACACTTTTAATAAGTGCCAGATCTCCTCAGAAGTGCAAATGCTGAATGTGTTGCAACAAAACATAATTTTATTATGGCAACAAACACACGCGTGTGTGTCTAGAGTAGACAAGTAATTGCAGGCATCATAGTACGGGGGATTTAATATTTAACTCTTAACTACAGCTAAAGTCGGTCCTGATGCAATTTAAAAAAAATGTGTCAACCTTCGCTAATTAGAATATAAAACCAGGAGGACTAAAAATTGTTAGTCTAACTTTTGTTTACTGACTAGAACATCTAAATGGCTTTAGACATCACAAAACAATAAAAAAAGAAATGGGCTTCCTATTGGGTCTTTGATCCATTTTAATTTATTTTTGATGCTGTATGCAGTTTCTGAATATCTTTTGTGGCTTGTAATAAAATAGCCGCAGTGCAATTTTGCATGTATGTCAAGCGACGCGTGACCTGCTATGCAAATTTAATACCAAGGTGCCAAAGCTGAATTCATAATGTTTCCCAGCTACAGAGCTGTTTAAGGCAGTTTAGAACTCAATGAATATGTAATATGAAGGTGATAAGACCTAAATAAAAACCTTATTTATCTACTATGAAAAAGTATTTATACACAGAATACTTAGCACAAGCAGAAAATGGACAGAGTTTCCAATTATATGGTTTGCATAAACAAATGTTAAACTGCATGCTCTGCATAGATGATAATGTAGGCAGTGCCTCTTCATTGTGCTTGAAACTTTGAAAATGTTTACAGATGTGTGCCTCCCTCTTAGGATATAAATAAAATGAAATGTTTAGCTGAAGCAGTGGATGCCCTTTGAATTCCAGTGTTTCCTCTACCTAGTATGTTAGCCTAGATTGTATACTTGATATAGGACTGAATTTCTTTAATACCAAGGTAAGCAGATATATATCTTATGGAGTCTTGCAGTTTATTTTGCAATGAGAGATCAATCGACAGCAATTGATGAGAGTGAGAAAATCTTTTTCCCAGGTGGTTTTGGAATGCATAATGTCATGTGGGCCTCGACTTTTGATATGCCACTGTGCAAATCGATATAATGCTACGGTTTCTGACGGAGTAGCTAGACCATAATTCGAGGAAACATTTCAGGAGTTTGCTGACTGGCGCTGTGGGCAGAGATGGATAGGGGAAGACAGGGCTTGATTGATTGATGGGAATCAGTCCTAGCTTTTTATCACGAGAAAAAATATATTTCTGCTTCTCCCTAGGGAGGGGTAGAAAGCGAGCTAATGCATTTGTGTATATGCAGTGTGTGTGCACACATGCATATGTGTGAGTGCATGCGCAGGCACACACACACACACACACACACACACACACACACTCAGTCTGCACTGTTTTATGACACCCCTGCCAGTCAGATTCTAGACACATTTATATCCTTTGGCTTAGAGTAAGCTGCTACAATAATGACTAATCGTGTATAGAGCAGTCAAGAAAAATGTAGACGTGGGATTTGAAAAAGGCATCTATAATGCCATCTGGGTGGCACTGATACTTGGAAGAGTTTGGAAGGCAGTATCTGGAGGCCAAGTGCTGTCACAACAAAGTCAGAACAAAGTCCAAGTGGTAGGGGAAGTCACGACTCTTGGTAGATAATGATGAACTTTCACACTGGGTCTGTGTTTAGGTCTTTCAGGGGGAAGAGTCAGTTTTAGAAATTTAACTCAGTGAAAGCCACGTTTGTCCTTAGACAAGCTGCCAGAAGAGACACTACTGCTAGGAAGCTGGTGGGCCCCTGCCTTTGCATTTTCGCTTGCCATATGTTTCCTTTGGAAAGCAACATACACACCAGGAGTGCTTCAAAATCAGACAGTGTTCCTAAGGAAGGGCAAAATAAAGGCTAGGTATACCCAAGAGCATCTCAAGATTTTAATATCAAATTTTATTTGTATTGGTCTTTTGTCATTGTATTTTCTGTTAAAGCTTAAACACACAGTAATCTATGCATTTCACCTGAAGGTTACATATTGCTTTCTAAATGAGATGTGATGTCAGGCGCTGTTCATCTTATTTAACAAATGGGGGAACTGTCAGGGTAAGTGATGTGATCCTCAAAAGATCGGTGACATATTTGGGTCGTGGAGACTGGTGAAGTGGAGATTTGGCAATTATCTGGGTCATTTCCTCAACAGAGACAGCCAAACTTGATAATTCAGACAAAAAATAATCTACCTTGGCCACTTTGATTGAACAGATGAACTGCAAAATTGCCAAATCTCTACTTCCTGATGCTCTGTTCAAAGCAGCCTTCTCTGCAGCGGGGCCAGGCGAGCAGGCCGACTTCCCGGGTAGGCGCTCATTCCACTTAGCTTAATTAAATGTACCAGGCACCTGAAGTGATGGAGTTCCCCAAGGGAGTATTTGAGCCCCATATTGATCCAAAGAGGGGGGTGCTGTGGAAGTGGAGAGATGCCATTCTTAGGGCCCGCCATGCTCCTCAGCCAGCCCCTGTCTTGCCACTTAAGCCCCCTCAGCCTCCACAAACTCCCCTCCCCTGGTCCATTCTTCCCCTAAGCTATTCTGACCTTGGCCTTTTGCCGATGCTTCCGGGAAGACGCTTACAAGGGGCGTTTTGGAATATAAGTGCGGTAAAGCGTTGGAAATTTTTTCTGTTGTTGTTTAGAAAGAACATCTGTGGACTCAATTATTTTTCAAGATTCTAATTTACTGCTGTGCAAACAACAGGCCAAATTATATTATCTGTATTTAGCCCTACTCTGTTGCTGTACTCCTGAGGATTTAATTGGCAAGCAAATGTCTTGTCAAAAATATTTTCTGTGGCTGGAAATCTTTCTAGCTCTCAGAGATTAGAAGGCTCAAAATTAACTAGAATTCCCCTAATAAAATTTCGGCTTGTCGTTTAGGACCTTTGTCCTTTGTATTCTGTGAAAACCTTTCTTTTGCAGATATGATGATAGAGAGGGAGTGTGTGTGTGTGTTTTGTGCCCGTGTGCCCACAGCATTATGGTAAATTGCCTCTGTGGATTCCACTCAGCTGTGCGAAAATCTGTACTGCTGGCAGGAACAATTATATCATGTCCATAATATTGAAATGGACCTCGTAGGTTTAGAAAAAAGTGGTGTTTGAATGGGCAGACAAAATTGTGTTTTAAGTGATGGGCTAGTAGGCATTTTGATGAGCCTGAGCTTACGTGTGGAAAAGGTTTGACCTGTCTCTCAGTGCCTGGGTGAACACTGGCCAGCTTTAGCGTTTCACATGCTCTTGTTTTCATCAGACTTTAAAAAGTGTGTAGGGCCTTCCATCTGTTCTGACATCCACTCCTTCAAGGAAAAGAAAAATGTGTCCATTGGTCTATTATTTATTGCCGTGTTAAGTGACAGAGCTTCAAGGGAATACATATAAAGCCCAAATGACGAAAGCTAATCCAAAGGGACTCTGCATTGAAAATGTAACACACTGATCATTTGCAATAATTATCCATGATTCTGGATTTTCAAAAATAGCAACAGGGGGCTTCCCTGGTGGCGCGGCGGTTGGGAGTCCGCCTGCCGATGCGGGGGGCCACGGGTTCGTGCCCCGGTCCGGGAGGATCCCACGTGCCGCGGAGCGGCTGGGCCCGTGAGCCGTGGCCGCTGAGCCTGCGCGTCCGGAGCCTGCGCTCCGCAACGGGGGAGGCCACAGCAGTGAGAGGCCCGCGTGCCGCAAAAAACAAAAACAAAAAAAAATAGCAAGAGTATTTTGAAATGCTCGATATACTTACCCAGAGGAGCGGAGAGTGCTATTTTCCCAAAGAAGAATTTTTCTACGCTCGTCGCTTTACAATGTAGTTTCCAGCACATCGTGTGGAGTTACCTTGTGGCACACTCATGCACTCATTTTTAACCCCGAAGAGTAATTTGCTTAGCAGTTCAATTGATTTTATTTGTGGTCGTGTGTCTGTACATTAGCCTGTGGCTTACTGTGAAATTTGCTATCTTTGCCGTGACCAACCCATGAAATTTATCATCTGTCTTTCTGATTTACATAAAACTCGATTTACAATCATCAAACCCAACTCACAAGTGAAAAGTGTTACACTAAACTCCTCAACATGGAAGCATTTTGACTTTGTATTTGGTGTGCAGTGAAAAGGTAAATTATGAGAACGAGCCATGTATAGATATTTTGACATTTATATTTTTAGGTTTCATTTGATCTTAAGTGTGCCATCATTATGCATTCATTTGCTGTTACTGGAAAAGTACTTAGTATAATGGATTCACTTGGTATCCATGTGGATGTCACATGTTCTTTCATACATGGTCGACTATAATTTTATTTCAATTCCACTTTAATTTAGAATTGGTTAATGGACTCTATCATAACTATAGTTCATTTTTAAAAAGCCAAACCTCCTAACTAAATTTTCTCATACTTAAAGCTGTTGAACTATGTTGCTCGGGAATAGGAAATTTTATTTGATCCTTGTCAGAAATACTGAGCCACGGTAGCTCCATTGGAATGGTGTGCATTGTTGAAAACTGGGCACAGTGTGGTGTAAACGTAGAAATGGTGCTAAAGAAGCATTGGTGCGGGGGCGGGGGGAGAAAAGAAAGAAGCACCATTTCCAAGCATGTGTCTCCGTAATCAGTAGTTTTTCCTTTCAGTGCTGCAGTACCAATCCCTCATTTGTTCTTTTTTCCCCCTGTCTTAATGCTCTGGCCCTTCAGTGCTTCAGTAGGGGTACAGGTGGTTCATTTCACCTGGTGAAGGAAGATTTAGCACTGTCAGGAGTGTCCCACGAAAGCCCTTCCTGGAGTCTCTAAACCAGGCTGATTTGTCATTCCCTTGCAGAGGATTCTTCTGAGTCACCTGGACACAGTGAAACCTAAACAGCAGAATTATCCAAACCCACACAATGAATGACGAATCTTCTCAACTCATTTTAAACAACAGTGGCTTCATATCCAATTATACTGGAAAGGGCAGACAGCCCTCATCAGAGCCTTGGATTGTGAGAAACAATGGCATAAGGTCATAATTTTAGCTTGTTTGTAGAGCTGTAGTGAACTGTTTGCCCAAGGTTCGATCTTAGGTAAACAAGCCCCTCTAGACTCACTCGGAAAAGCCAGCAAACTCGCTGAAGCTGTCTGCCTGTTAGGCTCAGGATGAAAAGTGAGGCTGAGAGCTGCCAGTCTTTATATATTGTATTTGATTCGGTTGCTTTATCTTATGGTAAAACCAGTCAGGGGGAGATAGAGACTTTGAGGACCAGAACAGACAAAAGTACATATAAAAGTATTTAATCAAGGTGTGGTGTCAAGGCGTTGAGACCTCTCTATCCTGCTGTCAGCATTTCTTGTTGCCTTTAACAATGTGCTATTTTTCTACTCTAATATCTACTATAATCTCCTAGTTCAGGAGCAAATGATATACCAAAGTTCTTTTCATATCACAGGACCGTGAAGACAAAGTGATGCGAAGCCTCGACCAAGCTATTTTAGGGAGTGATTTGCTTTTTTGCCCTGCAGTCATCACTTAAACAGGAACGGCTCCTCCCATTCTTAAACAGAGGACATGTGCCATGCCAAACGGCTCCTTTAAAATGATACCTGTTTCCGATATTATGGCTGGGTGCGGGTCCCAGGGAAAATGATTCTCATGACTTGTATGCAGCCGTCGAGGTACATTCAACCTGGAAGGTGAGACCGTAGGTTCATTCTAGGTGAGTCATGGATTTTGACATTTAGTTTTTGTTTCATAGCTGTTTGAGGGTGAATCCCTTGCTTTGGTGTAACTGATCCAGGGGGACAGGCGGGGTGTCAGTGGTGAGTCTAAGGTGATAGAATTCAACAGGGTGAACTGTATGGTCCTCTCCCTGCCACACATGCTGATGACACGGCCCTCAGATCGCCTGTCCACACTCAACTTTCCAACTGCGTGTTATATTTTCACCTGGATGCTTTGCACATACTAAAAAACCCGGCTATTTTATTTATTTACTTGTTTTTAAGTTTTTATTGGAGCATAGTTGATTTACAATGTTGTATTAGTTTCAGGTGTACAGCAAAGTGAATCAGTTATATGTATACCTATATCTACTCTTTTTGAGATTCTTTTCCCATACAGGCCATTACAGAGTATTGAGTAGAGTTCCCTGGGCTATACAGTAGGTCCTTATTAGTTATCTGTTTTATATACAGTAGTGTGTATATGTCAATCCCAATCTATCTCCCAATTTATCCCTCCCCCCCTCCCTTATCCCCTGGTAACTGTAAGTTTGTTTTCTGTATCTGTAACTCTATTTCCAAAAAACCAACTATTCTATTCTTAAGAGTTACACTTTGGAAATGAGTTATAAGTTTTTTTTTTTTTACATCTTTATTGGACTATAATTACTTTACAATGGTGTGTTAGTTTCTGCTTTATAACAAAGTGACTCAGCTATACATAGACATATGTCCCCATATCTCCTCCCTCTTGCGTCTCCCTCCCTCCCACCCTCCCTATCCCACCCCTCTAGGCGGTCACAAAGCACCGAGCTGATCTCCCTGTGCTATGCGGCTGCTTCCCACTAGCTAGCTAGCTATTTTACGTTTGGTAGCGTATATATGTCCATGCCACTCTCTCGCTTTGTCACAGCTCACCCTTCCCCCTCCCCATATCCTCAAGTCCATTCTCTAGTAGGTCTGTGTCTTTATTCCCTTCTTGACCCTAGGTTCTTCATGACTTTTTTTCTTAGACTCCATATATACGTGTTAGCATACGGTATTTGTTTTTCTCTTTCTGACTTACTTCACTCTGTATGACAGACTCTAGGTCCATCCACCTAACTACAAATAGCTCAACTTCGCTCCTTTTTATGGCTGAGTCATATTCCATTGTATATATGTGCCACATCTTTTTTTTTTTTTAACATCTTTCTTGGAGTATAATTGCTTTACAATGGTGTGTTAGTTTCTGCTTTATAACAAAGCTGAATCAGTTATACATATACCTGTGTTCCCATATCTCCTCCCTCTTGCGTCTCCCTCCCTCCCACCCTCCCTATCCCACCCCTCTAGGCGGTCACGAAGCACCGAGCTGATCTCCCTGTGCTTTGCGGCTGCTTCCCACTAGCTAGCTACCTTACATTTGGTAGTGTATATATGTCCATGCCTCTCTCTCGCTTTGTCACAGCTTACCCTGCCCCCTCCCCATATAATTTTCTTCTTTTTTTTTTTTTTTGCGGTACGCGGGTCTCTCACTGCTGTGGCCTCTCCCGTTGCGGAGCACAGGCTCCGGACGCGCAGGCTCAGCGGCCACGGCTCACTGGCCCAGCCGCTCCGCGGCACGTGTGATCTTCCCGGACCGGGGCACGAACCCGCGTCCCCTGCATCGGCAGGCGGACTCTCAACCACTGCGCCACCAGGGAAGCCCTGATGCCTTCTTCTTTAGACCTTCTTGAATATGTTAATCATAACATATATCACACCTTAATTTTTTTATGGTAACACCTCTATCTTTCCTTCTAGAGTGCGGGTTCCCTGAGTAGGTCCTTTGTCGTATTCATCGAGGTATCCCCAATCCCTAACAGTATCCTTCCTTCGCACAGTAGGTGCTTCATAAATGTTTGTAAATTAAATCTACTAGAATTAAGTGAGATCCAAGGAACTAGCAGAAGGTCAAGGTGTAACAGGCATGACTTCCTGGCAGAGGCAGTAAGCTGCTTAGTGGTTTTTACGGGATATCATGTTTTATTGTGATCAAACCAGCAGTCTCTTAGTCGGCGAGTAGGAAGCATAGTATCTCACAGAAGGGCAGTGATCATTGCAATTGACTCTGTACTTTTAGAACTGTGATGTGAGAGTTTCACTGAGGCCTGGGTGCCCCACATTTAAAGGGACCAGAAACTGGCATGAGAAGGAAGGAGAGGGGAGGGCTCCAAGCTTTGTCATGTGGAGCAGAGTCAGAGAATTGAGGGGAACACAAGAGCTTTCGTCGGATAGCTGCCAGTCTGTCAAATGGAAGGAAAGAGGAATTAAGCTTGTTCTGGGTGGCTCTAAGGGATGGAGCCCCAATCATCTGAAGAAAGCTTCAGGGAGGCCAGTTTTGGCTGAGTGTTCAGTAACGTATGCCTCATCCTGAGGCATAGGAAGCCTGAGTTCCCTGTCACAGAAGGAAAGTGAAGATTGGCTAGAGGACCCTTTGATACGAGAGGCTGCTTAGAAGAGTTAAGTATCGGATGAGGATTTCAGCTAGATGACCACAGTTAAAAGGTCCTTCCGGCCCTGCAATCCCATGGGGCCCTCCTTATCAACTCAGACAGTATTTATGGACTCAGGTTGTCAGTGTACATTTTAATCCTCCATCAAGCAACTGGGTTCCTCCAACTCCTTAATTGGTTCATTTGGTTTATAAAGTATCTGTAGCCTCTGATGTCACTCTCTTAACGTCAATGTAAGAAGCACCCGCGCCCTCCAGAGAACTCGGAAACCTTGTTTCTCTGAGCCTTGCGCCACAGTTGCAATTTCAGAGGTGAGTGTTCCATATGGACAGGATATTGTTTTGGACCCTGTCCATCCAACAAGGAAACAAGTGCTTAACCTTGGCACACGGAGCAGTAGAATCATAGGTGAGGAGGAACTGTTGATGGTTTCCGTAAAGGATCTCCCACTTTCGAGTCCACCAGCATTCCTCTTAGCATAAAAGCTCCGTATCACGGTAAGCTCAGCTATTGAAAACTTTGAGGAAACCCGCACGCCGTCGCGCATTAATGGCGCACACGAGATGAGAACTCCCAGGACTGTAATGCCTGCACTTGAACCGAGTTGTCCCAGATACGTTTAAATACCTGTGTGTTTCATTTTCCAGAATGAGGACGTTCAGGTTAGGACCATGGGGGTGTGCTGATGTTGGATCTAGCCTGCAACCCAAGGATGCCTTTTCTTTAAGCATAGAAAGAATAAAATGGGAGAGCTCATTTGAAAAGAATACGGCTTTCTGCATTTCTATTTCTGCTTCACTGCCCGTCTGCAAGGCTCTTCCGTAGTCCGTGAGTGAAACTCACTTTTGAGTGTAGTGGGGAAAAATCATCAGCCAATTTAAACAGTAACTGTCTACAAATATGATGTCTGATGTACGCATAGACAGAAGATTCTTATTTTAGGATAGATAACATTCTTTCGTCTGTCTGGTTTTAGAGCCAAGCCGCCTCTCTCAGTAGTCTGTCACCTCCTTGAGGGCAGAGATTATGTCTTGTCTTTCCTTGTGTCCACAGAGCCTGTGAGAGTCACTTGTACCCACAGTGAGGGCTTTGGAGTTGTTGGCTGGAGTGAATTGTTTTAATTGAATTTGGAAAGTTTTGATCTGTTCTAGCTTTTCATTCAGCTTTAGTTTCATACCAATAGGTCTGATTTGCAAATTGGAAGAACCTAGACTGTTAGAGGAATCTCGACATGCATTACGAATATACAGAGAGACAATCTAATTCTTATTTCTAGGGATGATAATAAGGTGACCTCTGACATTCCTCCCAGTACATCTATTTGAGGCGTTAAAAGTGGCTCTGCTTTCCGTATTTGTACAAAGATATCTTTTATTAAAGTTTTATCTATTCATTGTAGAGACTAGAATCTGTGTATTGTAATCATTAACATATTAATCTATTTTAGTTCTCCAAAGTAGAATGTCTTTGGCACTTTTGTGTTTGGAAATTCTGTCACATAATTGGACATATTTATCACTTTATAAGGAGTATACCATTACAGAATTTTAAATAATACACATGTTTTCTTTTTCTTTTTTGTCATTTGTGGAAAGGAAGGTGAATTACATTTATCGAGTGTGTCCTATGTGCCAAAAGGTGTGGTAGGTTCTTGCATGCATCGTTTCATTTAATTTTGGGGATTCTTTGAAGCAGGAGCTATCTGCATCCTAATTTTATTAATGTCAAAACCAAGGCTGCAAGGGATTAAGTTATTGGGCCTGAGGTCACAGAATAAAGGATTTGAACCCAAATCTATCCAGTTTCAATATGAATGTTTCTTTCATATACTGCAGTATATCCACTGAACCCAACTGGCCTATGGCACGGTGTTTTCTTTGTGTTTCGGTTTTGATCCAATGTCACCATTAGGACTTTGCAACGCCTGTCATTTATTCCAAGAATAGCTAAGATAAAAAGAGGTGCAGAAAGGATGGTCCCTCAAATTTTAGTGGTGACAGTGGCAGGGGCTGGGATTTCAAATGATTCGGAACATGAAATAAACTTAAAAAATAAGAAGAATTATTTGTTGTCAGAATTACTGTGCAGCACCCCAGATCCTTTAAGCCGTATTAACTTATAGCTGCATGTGTTGGCTTACCGTGGTTGCCACTCCAGTATTTCGGTTTTTGTTTTTTGTACATATGCCCACTCCTTGCAAAATGTTCTAGTACAATTAGAGCTTTTCAAAATCCTCAGAATACAGTAGCCCCGTCCCTCATCTACAGGGGGATACAATCCAAGACCCACGTTGAATGCCTGAAAATGCAGATAGTACTGTTCTTCTGCATATGTACCTATGACAAAGTTTAGTTTATGGGTGAGGCACAGCGACAGAATATCCGAATTGCCAGCATCACTCCTCTTGCACTTTGGGGCCATAGTTAAGTAAAATAAGGGTTACTTGAGCACAAGCACTGCGATACCATGACAATCAATCTGATACCCAAGCTGGCTACTAAGTGACTAACTGCAGGCAGACACTGGCCAAAGGAATGCTTCCCGTCCTGGGCAGGATGGAGCAGCATGGCGCGAGATTTCATCACGCTGCTCAGAATGGTGCACAATTTAAAACGAATGAATTTATTTCTGGAATTTTCTGTTTAGTATTTTCGGGCCATGGTTGACTGAGGGTAAGTGAAACCCCAGAAAGCAAAATCATGGATAAGGGGGGGACTCCTGTATTATAGATGAGCTTGTCTGTAAATTTGCATGGATTAGAGCCTGAACTGTGTATTTTAACATAGAGATATTTACAGCATCCTATAAAGTCATACCATGGAATAAAAATGAATTAAATTGAAGATTTACGTCGCCTCACGTCACTCCATTAGAGACAGCTACTCACATGCACCATTGTAGTCCAGGTGAAAAAAGTGAGTTTTACGGGTAATCACTTTCTTCTTATATTCTTTGATCAAGTAAACTCAGTTGGAGATGCACAAGCAATAAAGAAATCTCCAGCGGGTTAACGCTATGCCTTTCTTCTAATCTAAATGAATATATTACAGCTACTTTGGCTTGAAAGAGAGGTCTAGAAATATGATGCAAACCAGACCACTTCAGACCCAGATTTTTTTTTTTTTTTTTGCAATATGTGGGCCCCTCACTGTCGCGGCCTCTCCCGTTGCCGGACGCGCACGGTCAGCGGCCATGGCCCACGGGCCCAGCCGCTCCGCGGCACGCGGGATCCTCCCAGACCGGGGCACGAACCCGTATCCCCTGCACCGGCAGGCGGACTCCCAACCACTGCGCCACCAAGGAGGCCCCAGACCCAGATTTTATGAGTCAGCTTTTTCGGTTAATCAAATTTTGGGTCAAGTGGGCCCTTAGCCAAATGTGCTGGCGTCATTTAAGTGACAGCTATTAGCCTGAATGTGAAAAGATAGGATTCGAATGAGTACAGTGACTATTTTCAAACATGCCTTCGTATATCCTTGGCACCTAGAACAGTGGCTGGCACTCAAAAAATGTCTGTTTTCTGACATTAGTATGCATTAGTGCTTTTAACGTTGAGCACCTACCCAGGGGAAAAACACAATATATTACGTACCACCTCTGCAAAACTATACCGTAGCTATCTCATAGAGTTGGTGTAAGGCTAAAATTGTATAATCGTGTAAAGTCGCTTGGATAGTATGTGGCATATTGTGATCGCTCAATAAGTATCGAAGTATAAAGTATACAGTAGAGTAACGGCTTCTTATAATGAAAGGGTAACATACTAGTGGCCCGAAGAACTGGATTCTGACACCCATTCCACAGTTTGCCTGTTCCCTGACCTCAGAAGGCATCATTACCTATATCGCTTCAATTGCCTTTCCTGCAAAGTGGGAATTACAATACTTGAACTGCTTGAAGGCAAGCTTTTAAGACAGACCCTCTCTAGAGGGCTTTTCTGAGATGCTTAATGGCCATGAGTCAATGATAAGCTTAATATAAATTGTGAAAGCCTGATGCGAGACTGGATTGATGATCTATAAATACTTAATCTAAAATATGTCATTGTGGTGATGATCAGAGACTCTAGAGCAGTCATAGATTATTTGAACTGAAAGGACTCCTCAAACGACAGATTTGGAAATGGAGACCCAGTTAAATAAATTCTCCAAGGCCAGTTCACGATTTCTAAAGGGGAGATTCTCGGTTAGAAACTCGGCATT
>NW_006774591.1:1267341-1280031 GCF_000442215.2 Lipotes vexillifer
TGAGCTTGATCGAGTTATTCTCGTTGCATCAGTGACTTGGATGAAAAAAACGGCACAGCAGAACTGAAGACAAATGCGCCTCTTAAAACACATGCAGTGATAAAATGGACCTCTTGGAAAACGGATGATTCCCTGTACCCTTCCTCTCTGCCTCCCTCCATAGAACTTTCCATCCATCATACAGGCAATATAGGTCTGAGAGCAACATTTATCATTTTTCCAGGGTTCTGTTCTATCTTCCTGCTTAGACGCATGGAAACATTTAAATTCTTACGATTTTGTAAATCACATAGCATTTGAAACTTTTTCATTGTGGTTATATGTATGCATATAACATCAAGTTTACCATTGTAACCATTTTCTGATACACAATTCCATGGCATTAAGTACATTTGCAGTGTTGTGTAACCGGCACCGCTATCGTTTCCAAAACGTTCATTATCCAGCAGAAATGCTGCAATGTAGTATTTTGGGAAATAAAATACATCTTGATTTTTAGAAAACTGTGTTGGGATAGGGCATTATCTCCACATAGATAATTTGCACAGTGGGTTTATTTTATGTGTTTTTTTTCCCCTGCTAAATTCTATTTAAATCACCGGTTTTATCTTCTAGGCATATGCCCTATTCCTCAGAGGGAATTTTCACGTTTTTACAGCTGTGAAAACGTCACAGTTCCATAGGGTGGGAAGAGCCACTGGTTTTAGGTCAGTTGGCTGGCTGACCTGTAATTATTATCTACCTTGAAAATAATGACAGGGCTTATTTTCGTATTCTTCGTACAGATTGCTGTTTTTATATGTTGTTTAATTATTTAGAAACCTCCTTTTTCAGTAACGAAATTACACCTGGTGAGGTTACAGGCATTAACGTGTGTTTAAGTGTGCCAAGCATAGTCAAATATAATCGTTAAAATGCTTAATATGCCGAGTTTAGACAGCAAAGTCAAGAGCAGCTGAGTAGACAGGGAATGAAGACGTCGGCTCTACGTAGAATAGTTTTTACCCTTGCTTGAATGTATCATAGTTAACAAAATCTCTAAAAGAGAACAAAAAGTCTTCAGTTTGGCTCTGGGGGGGGGGAAAAATCTTTCTGTAAAATGGATAAACTGCCATTTTCCTTAACCAGTGATTCATCATGTATTTCTAAATTCTGATAAGAATCGTTACAAGTCTTTCTGTAGCATTATTTGAAAATCTACGTTATTATGTATGACAAGACCATGTCAAAATAATTGTGTGTGGGACTAGTCTGGGTTAAGGGGAATCATATTTGATATTACTAATTTTCACATTATTTCACCCGTAAAAATTCTTCTAGCAGCAAAAGTTTTATTGCACTGTATTATTTCAGAGTCTCTAATTTATTCATGGGATAAATGTTTCATATAATGAATTTTCAAGTAAATGTATTCTGAAATATCATGCATAACCACGGCTGCTGTAAAATCATAAAAATTTGGTTAAAATTGAGGCATCTCTCCATTCCCCTTGGAAAGTGTAGTGGGGAACCTGGAAGATTTTATGCCAATGAAGACAGTATTGTTCGGCTTTCCTTTTTATCCAGTGTATCCCTTTTACTGAGTTCAAGCCATTATGGCAATTAATGACTTCAGATGGAAGCAGTTCATCACTTGGATTGAGCCACTACCAACTGCTTAAAGGGTAGTGTGTGCTATAGGCCCATTTTGTGTCACTCAACACATGCCTCTCGCTGGAGAGATACTCTCCACATTGCCTTCTCAATGTGTCGCGAGGTACTAGTTCAAGAGCTCTTTGCCTTTCGGTCTCGTACCCGTCCTTCTTCCCTCACCCCTCCCTGCCCCATCTACACGTGTGGATTTTCGTGGTTACTCAGCTGTCCACTGCACTAGAGTCCCTACTGTGCTCCACGTACAATAGATGGACATGAATAAGCGTAACGGTTTTCAAGCCCTTGGTTACACCTGCCTCGTCCTGACCTAGAAGAGTGGGCTCAGATTACTTCACCAGGGATTTTATTCTAGTCTTTTTCAACTCGTAGTTGTGAGAGGTAATCATAGGATTTGGAAGAATAGAGTCTGTGTTTATCGTTAAGACCGAGAATCCTTGTGACTTGGGAATGTTGCCGTATGCCAAACCCATGGAGTTACATCTAAAGATTACGTTCACAAAAATAACTCTGATTTTGAAAGCGCACCATTATATTGCATATGAAAAGGTTTGAAGTAGAATTCCGTATTTTAAAAACTCTGCAGTTCACTCCTCCTCAAGACAGTGACGGAGGTCCCTTATCCCTAGGGACAAGGACGACCAGCGCAAAACTTGAACGATCACGTGTTTCTCTGTCTAGACAGCCTCTTTGGTTTGGAACCCTTCCCTGCAAGATGAACAGTGGTCAGAATGGAATGGGCAGCCCCCTTCTCAACCAAAAACAAAAGTAGGGCTTTCCTGGTGGCGCAGTGGTTGAGAGTCCGCCTGCCGATGCGGGGGACGCGGGTTCGTGCCCCGGTCCGGGAAGATCCCACACGCCGCGGAGCGGCTGGGCCCGTGAGCCGTGGCCGCTGGGCCTGCGCGTCCGGGGCCTGTGCTCCGCAACGGGAGAGGCCACAGCGGTGAGAGGCCCGCGTACCGCAGAAAAAAACAGAACAAAACAAAACAAAAACAAAAGTAAAATCGGCTGTTAAATGTAGTTTTTAATAAATATAATCAGAAATTTAATAGATGGTGATTGGTCTCATTTGGAGAGAGGAGCTGTTGTGCATTCTTATTCATCCAGCAGTGTTTACTGTGGACCTACTATGTGCCCGTTACTTTTCTAGGCACTAGAAATGTGATAATGAATAAAACCAGCCAAGTCCCTGCCCTCATCCACCTTACATTCTACAGAGGGGTGTGGGTGGGAGAAGAAAATAATTAAGTATGTAAAATATAGACTATCCAGGATGCAATGGAAAACAGGAAAGCAGGGAGGGGATTGGGCTGTGGCTCCGGAGCCTAATGTTTAAGAGTGGTTAGTAGAGGCCCCATTAAGAAGATGACACTTGAGCACATGGGACTCTGTGTGGGAAGAGCCTTCCAGACAAGGGGAACAGCAAGTGCAAAGCTATGTCCAAGAAATATGAAGCAGTCCACTGGGGCTGGAGCAGACAGAGCACGCAAAGGGGCGCATGGCAGGAGGCAAAGCAGGAAGGTGGAGGTTGTGTTTGGGGTGGGTTGACAGCGGGTCCCGGAGCATCTTTGCCGGCCATTTGTAAGGGCCCTGGATTTTACTCTAAGTAACATGGAGAGTTCTGAGCGACGTGAGCTAGGCATAGCATTTTCGTGAATAAAGAAATGCATATTAGTGTACATATGTCAACCCCAATCTCCCAGTTCACCCCACTCTCCTTTCCCCCCTTGGTGTCCTATACCCCAATAAAAATAAATAAATAAAAATTAAAGTTAAAAGAAAAAGAAAAAGAAAAGAATTGCATCAAATTTAGTCCTTTCTCGGGCTGCCCTGATGGCACAGTGGTTGAGAGTCCGCCTGCCGATGCAGGGGCCGCGGGTTCGTGCCCCGGTCCGGGAGGATCCCACGTGCCAGAGGCCCGCGTACCGCAAAAAAAAAAAAAAAAAAAAAATTTAGTCCTTTCTCCTGGTAAGAGAATTTTCTAAAACCCATGTGTCCTAGAACCAGCACTGTCAGTGGCGGAGGAGGTCAGCCTTGCAGTGAAGGATGCACAGTTTGCCGTGATCTTAAATAATTAGCAGTAGATTTCACAGGAAATGCCTCCAGTATCGAATTTCCAGTGCTTCCGATTCCACTGGATATGCAAAATTTCTAACAAGAAATTACATTCCCCAAGCCACTAGCAGTCAGCCTAATTAATTAGAGACATCTAAGCAATCCCTTCTATCCATCGGCAGAAATAAACTTGAAAAGGCTGCCCAGTTATTGATGCTAGTCAAGAAATCAATGTGAGATAGTCAGTTCTCAAATAGAAGGGGCTGAGAAGAACGCGTGAAGAATCTTGAAAAATTTGTCGCTACAGAAATGCAGGAAGAAGATGTTTACAATCTTCGGGGGACATATTTCCTAGTAGCCTGTCTTGTAGGAACCTTATTTAGGTAAATGAGTTCATCTCAGCCTGCTCAAGAAGTTCTGTTGTAATGGCACTTTCGGGGTATGAAAATGCAAAGAGGTGACTCCTTGGGTGACCAGATGCACGGAAGCATGTTTTAAATGACTACAATGTAATTGATATATGCTGCTATCAGTTGTGACCCAGGTAATAGTGGAGCTAAAACAACTTCAAGTGGGTCAGGCTATCCCGGGAGTACTTGCTGCAGTGATAGAAAATCTCCCAGCAATGTGTCTTAAGTCCTGTAAATCATGTTGGACTTAATGAAACCTTCTGCAGGAACATTCCATTTCTGTGATGCATTTAACGGCAGTTGTTGACATGTTGTATCTGGATTGAAGAAATATGTAAACTTTTGATTAATTGCTCTGGTACTAGGAAGATAAAATATACAGAACACTATTTTTTAAAGGAAGATTCAGGGTATGTGTCTTTGTATAATTGCTATAATATATATGTCTATATATAATTGCTCCCTAATTATTTAAAACATGCTCCCTTAGACTGTGTCTTCCTTCTCAGACTAATATCTGCATCTCTACTTTGTGGCTTTAGTTATGGTGCATTTTTTTTTTTTTAAGATAGAGAACTCTGAAACTCAAGTTTGAACTAGAGTATGGCCATCATGTTGATTTTTATTGCTTTGACATAGTTGGGTTTGATTTTAAAGTAATGCTGCTTCAGTTCGGTTCTGTCGGATGGATTCGGTGACTGGAGTGCGTACTATGTGCAACTTGGTGTTCATGGAGCACCTTCACGCAGACTCTTCAAAATGAACCAGTATATACCATGGCCCTAATATAAGAAGGTTACTGAGAACCAAAATTTTATGGCAATGATCGGTTTACAGTCTCCTTCCCTCTTAGAATGTCACCTTCTAGGTCCAAAGTCTATATGTGAAACAAAAACAAAAATAAAAACAAAGTCTATACGTGGACAGCCACTGACCCCGATTGAAACCTCATAGATCTTCTTTGGACATATACGTTCAAGAGCCTCCTGTGTCTTGTTCACCACCATGTCCCCAGCCAAGCTGACACCTAAAATTAACCATCCCAGTGCTTGACACACAGTAAGTGCTTGAAAGAATGAATAAATGCAAGAGCGAATATTACTGAATAGCTGCAGGCTGGGCTCTGAGGTAAAGTCAGAGTTCCTGCCTTCAGGTAGTTCAGAGGCTTGCTGGAGTGAGGAAGGAGGCTGAAGATGAAGGTAGGAATCAGAGGACGATAAGGGAAGAGTAGCACGAGCACACGGGGGTAAAGAATGAAGACGTCTTCCAGCAGAAACCGGGAATGCCTTCACCGTGGTGGTGGCCTTCAGGAGACTTCTCAGTCACCTGAGCAGTAGAGGGTGGAGAAGTCCAGTCTATGCTGGGAGAGTGGCACCGATAGAAGCGCTGAGATGGGAAAGGACATGTTATGTTCGCCGAGCAGCAGGGGATCTGGGTTACCTATCAGGCGATGTGTAAAAATGGATTTCAGTTACCATGTTCTTCTAGTACCTTTCATATCATCGAATTCAGCTTCTGGTTAGACATACAAACAAAGGGCAACAAGTCCAGTAGGCATTCCACCAAGAAAGCCTAAGGTCAGCATGTATATGTGCATCTCCCCAACCCCTGCAAGCTTACGCGTGTGTGTGAGCGCGCACATGCACACACACACACTAGCTGCTTTTAAGTACAGCTTTTCCCGACGCTGCCAGACTTGGCCTCTTCTTCTAATGATGGAGAGCAGACCACAGAGAAGGTTCTTGCACATCTCCCAACACAGTCTGTATGTATGTGTTTGAAGATGACAGGGATCATGTAAACACTTATGTCCAAAGAGAATCTGTGAGATTTCAGTTGTGATCAGTAGCTATCCACGTATAGACTTCGGAATCTAGATAGATGAATTCACTGGTTGATAGCCTAGGCATGAAATTGTTCAGTCAGCTCCCCATGAATCAAGATTCAAAATGTGGCTACATCACCTCTTCAAGGGCTCATCTTCCGGATAGATTCCCCTTGACTGCCCAGGTCTCACCACTGAAGTTGTCTGTGGAAGGCTTTCATCTTAGACGGTCTACGCATATTTTAGATGTTGCCCGAACCGTGAAAGTCTTTCGCAGCAGGCATCCTTTGATTACAAGGTGAAACACTTTGTTACCATATAATTAATAAGAAAAGTATGTAATGTGTTGGAACATACTAAGTACTAGGCAAAAAAAAAAAAAAAAAAATCGGGGGGGGGGGAACAGTCTGGCAGTTCTGCAAAGAGTTAAACATAAACTTACCATTTGACCTACAGATTCCACTCCTAGGTATGTATCCAAGACAACTGAAAACATGTCCGCACAGAAACTTGTATGTGAATGTTCATAACAGCATTATTCACGATAGCCAAACACTGGAAGCAAGCCAGATGTCATCAGTGAATGAATGGATAAACGAAATGTGCTTTATCCGTACAACGGACTATTATTCAGCCATGAAAAGGAACAAAGTACTGATACCTGCTATAACGTGGATGAACTTTGACAACGTTATGCTAGGTGAAAGGAGCCAGACACAAAAGGTCACGAATTGTATGATGTCATTTATATGAATTGTCCAGAACAGACAGATCCATGGAGACAGAAAACAGATTAGTGGTTGCCAGAGGCTGGGAGTAGGGAAAATGTGGAATGATTGCTGAAAAGCTACAGGGTTTCTTTTCAGGGTGATTAAACTTAAGTGAGGCAATGAGGTGACCTGTGAAGAGCAGGAGATTGAAGAAGAGAAGTGTGGGTTTGAGGCCCAGCCCTTGTGTCTGTCTGTCAGCTGGACAGCCTTGGACAAGGCACTTAACCTCAGACCTACACGTTCTGCATCTTCATCTAGAGGTGAAGATACCATCCCATCCCTCCCTGTCTCATGGGGTCATGGCAGAGCTCATATGAATCAAAGATGTGAAAACGCATTGAAAAGTATAATTTGCTTACATAAATGAAAAGTATTGTTATTAGTCATCAACTATAAAAGCTGTTATTCAGAAAACTTAAAATCTCATATCCTTTGTCTATGGAACATCTACTGGTGTTTACATGTTGATAAGAATTTTTTATTTTGTGACAGCTCATGTGTGGAGACTCTGACCCCTTGAGAACAGAGAAACATGTCTTATTCGTCTCTGTTCCCCGGGCGCCTAGCAAGGGGAGTGAGCACAGTAGGGGTGCAGTTAGGCTCCGCTGAGTAAATGGATAAGTAAACCGACTGTATTTTCAGTTACACTAATCAAGTAATTGCATACAGGGTCCTAGGATTGACCAGGGTCCCTGTCTGATTGAGAAACTGGGCACTCACATGTCCAAGAATGGACGGGGCATGTTGACAATCCAGGGTTGAGGTTGAGGTGATGTCGTGATTGGCTTCTTTATTATCACCTAAAATGAATAACATGGTGAGTCCACAGCAGTTCTTGGAGCCAGTAAACGTAGGCTGCTTGGAGCAGTATGCGTGAGTTTTGGTTGTGGTTGACCCAGGGGGAAGTCACAGTGTCACATCTGTGCGTCCCAGACGGGAGAGTGGCTTCACCTCTCTCTGTTGGTCCCTGAAGTTCTGAAGGTGGCTCCGTGCATTCCAACCCTTCTTCAAGAGGAAGGTGGAAAGTATGAGTAGAGGCAGTAGAAGGTCTGCCATCAGCCGATGCCTTGACAATGAGCTTTCTCCCCTCTTTACATTTAAAATCCTGAGTTGTGGGTCACAGTGAGATGATTCCTTCGGCTTAAGAGTATCCTAAACACTGGCTTAAGTTCAGTTCCTTGTGGGTAGAATTTTGTGGATCCTCTGCTCACTAAGCAGGGAGACTCAGACAAGCACTAGTTAAAGGAGTGGGGATGGTGAGAACTGGCTGGCTCTCCCTTATGGAACGAGAGAAAACCAGGGCTTAATGGATTGCATCCGAGATCCTCAAGTTGTTAACAGTGGACAGAAGAACCAAAGTGGATATCATCCTGAGACATGATCCTGCAGAATCCTTGCCCCCCAAGTGGTTGTGGGGACCAAAACCAAACCGCCCATTTGTCTGCTCTTTTAAGCGCCCGTGCGTCCGAGAGTGATGGCGCCAGCTAACATCACGGGGTTGAGGTTGAGGTCGTAATTACCTTCTTTATTATCGCCTGGATTTTGTTATTTTCTCAGTACCAACAATGACGATAGCAACAAAACAGCCTATGAGAGCACCTAGCTGAGTTCCTGGCACATAGTAGATGCTCGTCGGTTAAGAAATACAGACGAGCTGCAAGGAGCGATGCGTGGCAGTGACCACGTGGAATGCTACAGAACGCTCATTTTGCCCAGTTAGATGACTTAGACCATTGCCTCCGTGTGCTCTCCCTGCCTCTTCTCTTCTCATCCTGTCTCCCTCCTGCACTTGCCATCTTCTCTGGAGTCTTTTTCCCTAATCCTTCCCGTGAACTCCACTTTCTCTCCCCAAGCCATCTTTGGCTTGGTTCCCCAGCGACAGTGATGGACACCATACACCCCATCCACAATAATCCTCCTGCCCCAAGTGGCCGCTGAGTTGTGTTTTGAAGGAAATGTACTTATTTCTTTTTGGCGGGGAGAGGTTGTTGCTGGACGCAGCTCATGGAGACGTAGCTCTCGTTCCTGGGAATTTCTAGAGAGGCCACAAACCCATAACCGTGGGCACCATCTCCTTGCTCCTTTCCTCCTTTCTTTTCATCAGTCATCTATCCATAAACCTACGTCCACATATATTTAATCTTTTACCTGTAAGTCTTGTCATTTCTTTGTTTTTTTTCCCCTTTGAGCTTAGTAAGTATCTGTGGTCGATGCTCCATAAATGTTTATTACGAGTAACAGTGATAATAAGACATAGAAGGAGCAACACATGCGCTGTCCTCATTGCTTTTTATCTGATGTACCATGTTGCCATCACTTACTCCCCCAAAGATGGCGGCAGCATATTTGTTAGCAATATTTTGATAATAACTATATAAACAGATATTTGTCATGCTATTCTGACTCCTATATTTCCATTCACAGAACACTTTATTTACATTGTCAAGTAAGAGGGTGGCAATTTAAGTGAGACTTGCAATTTATCACTTGCTTTGCTTTCCAAGGAAGGTCCTGGGAATTGTGGGGTGTTTTTTTTTTTGTTTTTTTTTTTTTTCCTGAAATGGGTCTAGGATTATTCTTTTGAAATGTATGTTTTCTGGGATGCTCAGAGGGGAAAAAAAAGATATCTATATTGCTATATTTATATTTATATCCATATCTATGTAACCTCTCTCAGGACCCTGGGATACTTTCCCTGCTTCAGGAAGCTGAGTTGGTTCCAATCCACCAGGGTTACAACAACACGTCGAATTGCCTCTTGACGTTATAGGCTTAAAAGCTATGCACAGAGAGTTCATCTCACTTTCTTTTGAGTGTATATTTTACAGTCAGAGCAAGATGTTCCACAATGTGAAGGAATATTTCACACACAGGAAACAGCAAGAAACTGAACAAAATTGAGCCACAGGCGAAAAATAATTACATATGGACAAATGGAAACTTGAACATGGCAGTGAAGAGCTCAGGCTGTGGAGTGGGACATAACTAGCTCTACCACTTATTTGCTACGTGGCATTGGGGAAAGCCCTTCTCTGGGCCGCTGTTTGTTCACCGGTAAAATGGGGATAATGGACACTGCCTCGTGGTGTCATCCTTTGGTTCGAATAAGACGAACGCATTTAAAATCACTTGTGAGGATCACACGAGAGACTATTCATCACAGGGTTATCACAGGAAACCCACTAATAATTGAGAGCCGTTATTATTACTGTCCCAGGAGATAGGTTGTCTGTGTCAGCCCCCTATGGGGATGGTACCACCCACCTAGCAATGGAGAGCAAGGA
The DNA here is from genome assembly GCF_000442215.2 of Lipotes vexillifer. Classification (NCBI taxonomy): domain Eukaryota; kingdom Metazoa; phylum Chordata; class Mammalia; order Artiodactyla; family Lipotidae; genus Lipotes; species Lipotes vexillifer. The sequence continues at coordinate 1,277,336 of NW_006774591.1, forward strand.
AGGACTGTGGACTGATGATTGTTTTCTAACTTTTAAGAATGGATGGACTTGCCTGGTGGCACAGTGGTTAAGAATCCGCCTGCCGATGCAGGGGACACGGGTACGAGCCCTGTTCCGGGAAGATCCCACATGCCGCGGAGCAACTAAGCCCGTGCGCCACAACTACTGAGCCTGCGCTCTAGAGCCCGCGAGCCACAACTGCTGAGCCCATGCGCTGCAGCTGCTGAAGCCCGCGCGCCTAGAGCCCGTGCTCCGCAACAAGAGAAGCCACTGCAGTGAGAAGCCCGTGCATCACAACAAAGAGTAGCCCCTGCTCGCCGCAACTAGAGAAAGCCCGCGCGCAGCAACGAAGACCCAACGCAGCCAAAAATAAATTAAAACAAAAAAAAAAGAATGGGTGATTTCAGGCTTGAAGAGACAAGTTAAGCTTCATGGAGCAGGCATGATTCTATTTGATTGTACCAGTGTTCACAAGTTTATTCATTTGCTAGGGCTGCTGTAAAAATGTACCACAAACCAAGTGGCATCGAAACCAAAAACGTATCACCTCACAGTTCTGGAGGCTGGATGTCCAAAATCAAGGTGATGGCAGAGTCCCAGTCACAGCCAGGCCTTGTGGTGACGGGGCTCACGCTGGCTGACACCTCGCGCCTTACTCCCCACCTGGCGGACTGGCCTTGCCTCCACTCAGGCTCGCAAGAACAAAACCTGCAAGAGGGGGACTTCCCTGGCAGTCCGGTGGTTAAGACTTCGCCTTCCAATGCAGGGGGTACGGGTTCGATTCCTGGTCGGGGAGCTAAGATCCCACGTGCCTCGCGGCCAAAAAAGCAAAACATAGAACAGAAGCAGTATTGTAACAATAAAGACCTTAAAAAGAGTCCGCATTAAAAAAAAAAAATCTTTCAAAAAACCCCACAAAACCTGCAAGAGGTTCTAGACCCTCCCACCTCTTCCCGCCTCCGCTCGCTCCTCTCTAAAGGGTCAGTCATTACAGGCTGTCAAGCTGGCCTTCATCTACCCGCACCCTTCCTGCCTGGAACGCGGCTGCTTCTTTCTCACTTGGTCCTCCGCCTCCAGCCTCTTCTCCCTCGTTGGCCCTGCACCCCGTCGCCCCCCTTTGAACATCCCTTCAGAGATTCTCCAGCACTTGATATGATACAGTTCAGACTCTTAGATTTAACACAAAGGCCACACATGCCCGCCCTTTCACTACGGGGCACCATTTCCCCAGAAGCACCCTTCATTCCCATGGTGCTGAACTACGGCCTGTGGAGTTTCAAAGCCCCCCATACTGTGTCATGTTCAATGCCTTCTTACACCCTGTCCCTCTGAGGAACTCCCCTCCCTTTGCTGTGTTTCATGGTCTTGTCACTTCCTTCTCTCAACCTTCAGCACTCAAGTCTCACATCCAGGTAGCATTCTCTGGCCCCCTTTCTGCTCTGTGATAGGTGCGCCTTCTCAAGCTTCAGGACTAGAGAGCTCTTGTCACTTCCCTGCCATGTCACACGGCACAGTGTGCCGCAGCACTGATTGACTTGGGTTTCCGCTCCAAGCTTGAGAAGGGCCCAAGGTTCCAAGGTTCATGCCTATCTGTAGTCCCCACGCCTAGTGCCGGACACAGCCCAGGGAAGGCAGCCAGGAAATGTCCACGGGCTGGGGAGTGGGAAGGTAGAGAGAGGCAGGCCACCCTCACGGCTCACGCGTTACCCCTGAGAGGACTGATCCCTTCATGTCCTCTGGCAGAATTGCAGGTAGAAACATCATCTACACCGCCTACAAACACTGGGACAAGGGAGGAATTTAATGCAACTGAGAGATAAAGGGGAGAACCTTTCTAATTATCCAGCCCAGGGGCCCTTGGCACTTGGCAGGGATTGTATGCGGCGCTCACTTTTCTTGGTTTTAATTCACCATTTTCCAAAGTCTAATTATTGAGAGCACATTAGGCAGAAGATGCGGAGTTGGAAAAAAAAAAAACCTTCGGTAGACAATCACCTTGTAAACATCTTGTGATGGGGATGGCTATTAAACAGGAACGCTCAGTACCAACTGAAGCTCAGGCGAGTTTAGCCAAGCAAATCAATGCAAGTTAATCTTTCAGTGTCAGCTGGCTGAGTTTTGGACGAGTGATGAATGCCTTGACTGGAAGGATGGAATGCTGGAAATGCCAGCCAGTGCTCTGACAGCTACAGATGGTGCCAATTACTGCCGGTGGAGCCTGTCCTGCTGTGAGCCCGGGATGTCTGATTTGTGGCCACAGGAAAATGAAAAAGAGGCCTTCCAGCTGGGCCTGTCACCTGTCCTTTATTGTTCTGTAACCAAAATTGTATTCAGGTGTGAACACCTTTTTTTTTTTTTTTTTTTGGTGATTGGTGGGGCAGGAGGAAAGGGGCCCGTTGCCTCGTGTTAATTACACAGCCATGTTAATTGCCAACCAAACGCCTGAGAAGGGTGGGGCGAGTCACTACCAAGGTCAAGGTCAGCCACTTCTTCCCACCCCATTCCCAGGAAACAAAAGACTAACTGTGAATCATCCTGGAATACGGACAAAGGCAAATGAAAATATCCCACATCCTCGAGCTTTCCACGGGGCTTTATACACACCAGCATCGTCTAGTGCATTGTTTGATTAGGGTGCCCTTGTTAGAAGGACCGCTGTGCTTCTGCCGTATGGCAGATTTCAGAGCTACGCTCTT